>NW_022196909.1:34852934-34855509 GCF_008632895.1 Mastomys coucha
CACCCACACACCACCAACATGGACCTACATGTACACACACACACAAATAATCTGTGTCATTTGGGGTATATTTGCAAATGGGGGGAGGCTTGTTGTTTCTTTGTTCAGTGGCTGGTTTTGTTTGCTTTGTTTTTGAGGCAAGGTTTCATGTAGCCTAGGCTAGGCTTAAAGTCACTCACCATATAGTACAACACGACCTCGAGCCCCTGACCATCCTCTGGTGCAGTGGTCCTCAACCTTCCTTAATACAGCTCTTCATGTTGTGGTGACCCCCAGCCATAAAGTTATTTTTGTTGCCACTTCATAACTGTCATTGTGCTACTGTTATGAGTTGTAATGTAAATATCTGTGTTTGCCGACAGTCTTAGGGGACACGTGTGAAATGGTTGTTTGACAACCCCCTCCCCGATGTACACACGCACCCTGGTTCCCTAAGGGGTGTGTGGCCATTGTTGTCTCTAGGTTCTGAAATTTCATACTTATGCAGCCTAGTGAGCACAGTGGGGTCTCTCATCCTCTACACACCTTGTCACACAGTGGGTCCTTTACTCTGAGAATACAGGCTTCGGATCTGGGAAAGGACCTTGAGTTGTTTCCTTATTATCTTCTGTTTCAAGTTTCTTCCTTCCTTCCTTCCTTCCTTCCTTCCTTCCTTCCTTCCTTCCTTCCTTCTTTCCCCTTCCTTCCTTCCTCTTTCTTCCTTTTTTCCTTCCTTCCTTCCTTTCTTTCTTTCTTCCTTTCTTTCTTCCTTCCTTCCTTTCTTTCTTCCTTCCTTTCTTTCTTTCTTTCTTTCTTTCTTTCTTTCTTTCTTTCTTTCTTTCATGTTGGTTGGTTGGATTGTGGCGCAGGATTTAAACCTCTAGTGTTGATCTTTGATTTCTTGTATTTTCTAGGCTTTTTAATTTTAATATTATTTTGGTATGCTTGTGCATGCACACACACACACACACACACACACACACACGCTTTTGATGTGGGTTCCAGATATTGAGCTCCGGTCAGCAAGCAGGCTTGTATACCTCCTACGCAGGATGGCCATTTTAATTCAAGTTTTTGTTGCACTGAGGGAAGTACTCTGGAGCCTACTGAATGTCTGTCTGAAAGGCTGGCGCGATCTTTGGGCCCATTTCCCAGTATAAATTCTATGACTTCATCCACTTTGTCGTGAAACTGTTGACAAGCTCCCACATGCTCGGTGGGATTTTTCAGGGTGGGTTTTCCACCTCCCCTCTGCCCGGCCCCAAAGTTCAACTTGTGTCCTAAGAAGAGTGTAGCTTGCTTGAGGCTGCCAGACCGTCCGTCAGAACCTCAGTGGGCCTTCTTTTCTTTAGGAGCTATCTCTGCAGACATGAACACTCGTCCTATCTATATTTACAAAGGGCAAACGCTCGCAAGTTAGAAATGACAGAAAGCCAAGTGCTGGCTCCCACTTCTCTCTGGAGTTTCACTCTCTGCACACTACTTCAGAGTCTCTATATTTTCATCGGGCTTTCTCGCTGGGAGAAAGACTGTCAGGCACAGGATCCGTAGGTATCAGAGTCATCAGGACTGCATTTTTGAGAACGGGGAAGAAATTTTCACTTGGAGGGTTAGGGTGGACCAGAGTGAGCGGCCGAAAAGCATGTAAATTAATTTCTCAATGTTTCCTTGTGTTGACGCCAGGCTTCTTTCTTAGTATTTCCACATGCAGTATTTTATCAGTACGCTATATTGACTTTTTAAAAAAATGTTCTTCCAAGCAGACCCTGATGTAGGCCTCATGAGCAGGATTTCCAAATTTATTGTACTGACTGTTTATCCGGGCTTATCAAGAAACACAGATATGACCGGACAGGGGTGGCGCCCACTTTTAATCCCAGCACTTGGGAGGCAGAGGCAGGTGGATTTCTGAGTTTGAGGCTAGCCTAGTCTACAGAGTGAGTTCCAGGGCAGCCAGGGCTACACAGAGAAACCCTGTCTCGAAAAAAAAAAAAAAAAAAAAAAAAAACAAAAACAAAAAACAAACAAACAAACAAAAAACAAAGATATGTCTTGCATGTATAGAGAAAACTGCTGTGTCACACCGGTGGCTGATGTACGCACTGCTTTGTTTTTCAGCACCTTACATTCACGAGGGAGTTTGATTCTGACTCCCTCAGACACTACAGTTGGGCAGCAGACACGTTAGACAATGTGAACCTGGTCTCAAGCCCCGTGCATTCTGGGTAAGTGCCCACATGTCGTTTCTCTTTACTTTGTTATACTCCATTGCATTTATTATTTAGAGTTAGCCATGCATATTGAACACCTCCATCCTTACGGATATATTCACCTGTGAAATATATGCTCATTTGTGAGAGTGTGTGGTTGGCATTTGTAAATCATGTAAAAGTATTTTGGGGACAAGTCTGTTTTTATTCCTAAAAGCAGAGTATCAGAAAAACCAATTATTACTGATACAGCACAATTTCCTGGCTCTTGTCATCTTTAAATCTTTAAAATTTCTTTTCAGTGGAAAAGATTTAACACAAAGTTATTTTTTTAATTATTTTTTTCTCAAATGAGGCTTTTTTTCCCTCCCATATGTATCTGTTTT
>NW_022196909.1:34855519-34868586 GCF_008632895.1 Mastomys coucha
TTTTTTTTTCTTCACTATAAAGCTATTAAATATAGAGCTAGGGAAGTGGCTCGGTCAGTAAAGTGCTTGCCACACAAGTATGAGGACCTGGGTTTGAGTTCCTAGGACCTGTGGGTAGTGGCTCAGACCTGTAATCCCAGAGCTGGACAGGCAGGGCAGACTAGCAGATCACTGGGGTCCTAGCCTAATGAATGAGTGCCAAGTCAATGAGGGACTCTTGTCTCAAAGACCAAGGTAAACACGGCCTGGAGAACGGCACAGGAAGTGGGTCTCTAGTTTCCATATGAGCATACATGCAGGAACATGCTCAGCCACCTATGACTACATGCATCTACACACACACATGCGCGCATGCACGCGCACACGCGTATATATACAAATATAGGCTGTATTATTGATTCGCCTCACTAACTGATCCAGTGTCCCTGAAGGAGGGCACTCTGCTGTTTGTTTTTAGTTTCCTGTTGTGTAGCATCAGCCCGTTTGAATAGATAGCTTATTTTGTGCCATGCTGGTTTTTTTTTTTTTAAAGGAACTGTAAACTTGAAAGCTTCCAGTTGACTTCGTACCTTTTGCGTTCCTGAAGTAAAGTTGCAATTATGTTGTATTACATTATAATTAGAAAAAAAATGACTCTTTAAAAATAAAAAAAAAATACTACTTTTAAAATGTCACATACCAATCTATATATCCCAGAAGTGCTGATAAGAAGCACGTAAAACAGTTCCTCATCCCTGTCTCATGATAGAGGACTGAATAGTGGCCCTACTGTAACAAATGAATTAGTAATCAATGTACTTTTAGATGCTGGAGTCTTTAGTGGGTAATTCACTCGTGAGATCATCGATAGCCATATAAATGGGAGCAAAACCATTCCCGAAATGATAACTACCGGGCTTGTAAGATGGCTTAGAGGATAAAGCACTCGGGCAAATACGAGGACTGGAGCTAAGATCCACAAATCCATGCAAAGGCCCATGCATCAGCAGTGCCTGTCATCCCAGCATCCCTAAGGAGATGGGAGATAGAGACTGGAGAATCCCTGGAAGCTGGCTGGCCAGCTAGCCTGGCATTGCGGTAGTGAACAACAGACCTTGCTTCAAACAAGGTGGAAATTGAGGATCAATGTGCGCTCTGGCACAGGCACACACATACACATAGAATACACACACACATACACAAGAAATATATATATATATGCATATATATATACACACGTATACACACAAGAAATATATATTTATATATATACATACACAGGAACTATATACACAAATACATATCTAGGCATATGTTCTATGCATCATAGTATAAACATGAAACTAATAAACATCTCAAGATCCATTTCTTTAAAACTGCTCTTGGGGACAGACATTTGCACGGCAAATGTAATAACAGCCAGAGAAGTCTGACCTGGGACCAAAACCACTGGTGCAGGTCTGAGGACCACGCTCTGCCACACCCATGGCAAGCCTTCCTCCCAGGCTGTCCCACAAATGCTAAGTGCTGTGGTTCCATTTTCTGAGGTTTGTTTTTTTTTTTTTCCTTTCGCTCGTCATTGACATTGTCTGTTGCTCGCTTCTAATGACCGTACATTAATTTCTCCCATTTGCTTTCTAAATTATTTTGCAGCTACTCGTCTCCGCTGCCTCAGTATGACTCAAGGTGATAACCCCGTCCTCTGTGTTTCTCATCTGTGTGGCATCCCTCAGTTTAGACAGTGTCAGTGTCTGTAGTGTGTCCGCACCCCGTCACCCTGCTGTTTGCGAAGCTAGATGCCTCCTCGTAGCAGCTGTAGGGCGCGTGTGGTGCTCGTTATGGGATCTGACAGCGGCACAGATAGATTTTGAAGCGTCACCTCTGTGTGTTTCTTTGTTTCCACAACTCATGTTATGTGTCCTTCGGGTTTTGCTCTGCTCCAGTACAGACTGAGTTTGGGAAACAAATCACAGTATATCTCAGTGTCTTTGAACACTCATGTCCTGCTTCAGCTACCCCCACCTTTCCTGTTAATTCTATGAAATTTAGGATTTTAGGATGATAATGGTTCTGAGTGCTACTTACTTGAGGAGCGCCCGGTAGGAGGTTCTTCCAGTTTGCCATTCAAATCCTCTTAGGCATTCACTCCATTTATTCCGAGAGTCTTCAGAGATGCCACGGTCTTATACTGGCCCGAATAACCTTTGTATGTTTCCTTGAGAGCACTCAGCTAAGCGTTACCCTGTATTTCTGTCTGCCTATCCATTTCTTAATCTTAGCACCCAAGTCTTTCCCCGTGCGGGTTCTAAGCACGCAAAGCGAAGTTCTGCTCCTAGATTGGTGGATTGATTCAGCTGACATTGGTCATGTATTTGCGTGTGCTGGGACTCTGCTGGGCCCTGCAGGTGCTCTCTGGATTGTTGGGGGCCCAGCTGTTGTCAGTGCAACATCCCTAATCCGGGCAAGCACTGCAGTGTGCATTTGTACTAACACAAGTCTGATTTCAAGCCCAGAGTTTGAAGTGAGTCCTCCATACACCTAGAGATAACTGATTCACCACTAAGTACAGAGAGAGCCAACACTCTTTTCCTGGGCTGCTTTATTATCTCCATATAGTGCCTCTGTTGTTGACTGAGATCAGCGGATGCTCATGTGTTCATGCGCACACGGTATATAATAATAATACAGGTGCACATAAGAAAATGAAGCACTTCAGAACAATTTCAGATGACCCGCAGGCCATTTTTCCCTGGGAAGAATTCCCATGGAAGCCTGAGTCAGTGAATGGAAGCGGATGATCATTCCTTTTGAGTAGAGAGGGGAAGAGTATTTCTATCGTCTCCTTGTTTTTGAGACAGCCTTTCCCTCTCCTGACTTGAATATTCTAGAGAAAAAAAAAAAGCCTCCTCCCCCAATAGCTAGAGAAATAAACAGCAAGCACATGAGATAAAAGAGAAAAATAGTCAATCCAAAAACTTAAGCAAAAGTGAGTCCGTTTCACTGGTGAGCAGTGGGTTCTGGAAACACGCTCAAGGAGGGAGCTGGCGCCACCTCCTTGGCTCACCATACGGAGTTTGCCTGAAGAAGTCTCCCTTGCCAGAAAACCCACAGATAACTCAGGGGCCTCAGCTCTGTCGGCGGGAAGTTAGTTTCGGTAGCACAAAGCTTAGACAATTATATAGAGAAGAATTTTGATGGATAGGATTTTTTTTTTCTTAAAATAATATGATAGGGAACCATAGCTCTTTCAGATGCCCACTCTCTGGAGCTACGAGAATCATGCGTATATTTTCAGTTGTCAAAATCAGCCCATAAGGATGTGTTGCTTACCATCTGTCTGTCGGTTGGTGTTTCCCAAAGTGCCCATCACCCACAGAGGAGACTTTCCCTTGACGTAGCCACACACAGAAAAACATTGTCCTTAGTAGCGTTGACCTAAAGGCAGATGACAAGCGTAGACCCTCTCAGAAATAACATTTAAATTCTATTATCACATGGCCTATTCAAATAAAGGCAACTTTTTAATAGCCCCTTAGCTTCTATATTTTTTTTTTAGTGGATGTTGAAAAGATTTAATCCCTTTCCATCAAAATCTTAGCAAGCGTAGTCACCTGCTTGTATTTTTGTATTTCATCTTAATCAAAGTCAAGAGCATTGGTACGGATGACTGTCCCTTTGTCTCACAAGTCGTGTGTTTTCTGCTACGCTGTGGAGTTTAATCCTATGTGTACCAGAGTGAGGTCCAACAAATCGTTGGGGAGAAACTAGTTGGAGTAAAAATGACCTGTGACTGTCTCCTAAACCATCCTCAAAGGCTACCGAGAGAGATCAGCTTTTTTTTTCTTTATCCTTTTTTTTTTTCTTTACATCTGTATTCCTTTCATAGATACTGTTAGTTCCATCTTAAAGAATGTCACTGTTTCTTCTCTGTGTGCCTCTGCTGACTTCCCTGCCTCCTGGGTGGGAGCTTCCTTCCACCGAAACCCACCTTTGCCCCAGTATGAGTTCCGTGCATGCCTGACCTGACTCCACAGTAGTAACTTCCAACTGTTGTTTCAGGGAGGGCACGGCACCTGCCTCTGCCTGCAGACTTTTACTTCGGTCCCTGACACACTCTGATCTTTTCCCCTCCACAGGTTTCTGGTTAGCTTTATGGTGGACGCGAGAGGGGGCTCCATGCGAGGAAGCCGCCACCATGGGATGCGGATCATCATCCCTCCGCGCAAGTGTACGGCCCCCACCCGCATCACGTGCCGCCTGGTAAAGAGACATAAACTGGCCAACCCACCCCCCATGGTGGAAGGAGAGGGATTAGCCAGTAGGCTGGTAGAAATGGGTCCTGCGGGGGCACAATTTTTAGGGTAAGTTTCCCCAGTTTTCGCTTTGGCCCTCTGACCACACATTTTTTTTTCTTTTGTCCTTGCGAACTCAAGACATCAACTCTTGAAAAATGGCTTGTCGGACCCCACTGGGGACTCGGGTGTGGTGTCAAAAGTCACCAAGCTGCTGCGTTAATAGGCTGCGGGTTCCTTAACTCGGCCACCCACCGGCCAATGCTCTTACTAACCGAAAAGCATGCTTTCCCGCCCCACGGGTGCGTGGGTGTTCGCCCCCCATGCGGTCTCCCGCGGAAGTCAAGGCACCCGCTTTAGGAAGCCTTAGGAAGATGTCACCTCCTGCATACATGGCTACCTCGGGGGCATGTCTCTTTAACGATAATTTTTAGAGACATAATCCACTGGGGTAGGGTATTTTACAAGAAGGAAAACTAAGTTTGCTCGGTTGTCCGAGGTGGCACTTGGCAAAGCAGGTCAGGCTCCGTCCCGACGGACCGCGTGTTCACCATCTCCCCTTCTCGTTTTCTCTTCCTGCTGCATGGATGTCACTCAGTAAACTGCATCTTCCCACCCATCCTCCCCCTGTAAATGAGGGCGAGAGCTTGGTTAGCCGAATCCTGCAGCTTGGGCCTCAAGGAACAAAATTTATTGGGTAGGATGTTCATAGCCAAGATCAGAATGTGTACAGTTCCTCCTTTCCATTTTCAATTTTTTTCTGTCACGCCCATGGTCTTATACTCGTCTTAAGTTTGTTCTTCTTTTAGTTTTCCCTTTTCTGCTTTCAGTCGATGTTGTGTCGCTGAAAGGGAACACCCATAAGTGGCTTGACTTACTGTGGCACTGCCGCTGTCCTGTGCTTACGAAGCATGTGGGGACCCACCGCAAGCACTCCCGCTGGCTTGTGCATCTGTCCACCCGCCTTTAATTTGAAATGTTTCTTCTCTGTGTAATTATTAGAGCTACACCAACCCTCTCATTTTAACCGGTGTAAGAGAAGGTATTTGCAGGCTTTGAATCAGTGTTTGCCACAGATGCTCTGTGTGTGTGTGTGTGTGTGTGTGTGTGTGTGTGTGTGTGTGTGTGTGATTAGATTTGTGAGTCACTGTTATAAAGTATAATCTTTACAGGCTTTGTGAAGAAAAAAGAATCAACCAATAAGTAAGATCCTTTTGAATGTGTCAAGAACACAAGATTATTTAAAGAAATGGGACTAGGGGCAGCCCGCCATTCTGTTGAGCTGTTGAATTGTCCTTTGTCTTGTTTAAGTTAAAATGTATCATTGTTTGTCTGCTCGTAGGACTGTTTTTGCCTTGGCAGTCTGCATGAAAAGCCCGTTATGAATTGTCCTGCTTGGCTGTCCCCTTGGTCAAAGACCCTGCCTATACCTTCTCTCCAGCACTGCTGAGTGTCCTACACAAAGCCACAGAGAGAGTATCAGACACATTAGCCCACAAAGATTGTATCTTGTTCTCAAAAAAAAAAAAAGAAAGAAAAGAAATGATACCTAATGTCCAATTATAAAGTATGTTCTTAAATTATGGGACATTTCATACTGATATTATCAACACTGTTTTTACTCGTTAAAGAAATAAAGGCACTATAAAAAATATTTTTTAATTTTATTTATTTTTATGTGTTTGTAATAATCTTGCCAAAAGTAAAATCATGACATCTATCAGCCTCGTTTTTTAGATTGCTACTTTGATGAGTCATCAGATATTTGAGTTTTATTTGCGTTTTTGAGCTTTACAACAGCCTCTCTTTAAGCTCTGCCCTTCTGAAGCCTGTATTTGTTGCTCTTATGTGTGCATAAGCAGCTAGGTTAAGCCAGGTCACACACAGCCTCTATAGAGAACAATGATACTATCTATCAAGCATCATCAGAAAAGCTGCACAATCCAACTACATGGACTAGTACGTGACTGTGGTCTGCTCACCCTCACCCATCCTTCCCAGTGTTTATTCCATAATCCCATAAAACTGAAGAAAACGGCTCCCCGCGTCTTGATTCAGTTATCTTCAGCTTACAACCATCCTCCTCCATTTGTCTGAGAAAGGACACTGTCAAGAGTTAACTTCTTCCCGTGACGATTTCAAACTTAAATGTGCTCTTCCAGGACGTCCCAGCATCCCTGGATAGGTGTTAAGTCAGGTCAGGCAATGAAGCCGCCCCTTTACCTATTCGCAGATGGCACAATCAGAAAAACTGCTTTAACCGCGAAATCATGGCAGTTGTTGGAGGGACCAGATTATGGCAGTGTCCATTTTATTTCTGAGAGAAAAAAAAAAAAAGGAGAGAAATGATCTTCCGAAGTAGGGTAAATTTCTTTTCCAAAGAAGTGACTGTGTCCTTTTAACTCATTAGCATCTCGTATAATATAATGTATCTAGTATGTTTTTTAATTAAAAAAAAAATGGACCGGCTTTCTTTCTTTATGGCCTATTTTCACCATGTTTAATTTGAAATTTCCTGTTTATATGTGTTTAATTCCCCCCTATTCAATTTGATGCCTAACACACAGTAGGCCTTCAAGAACTGTTTGTGAATGAATGATGGCATGTTACTGGGCTTGTAATATCATTTAACTAGCAACGATTCTGCAGCTTTGAAACCATTCCCAACCCAAATGGCACCTCTGATTTCCAACTCAATCCTGTTAATGAGACTTTATTTTTTATTTTTTTAATTTTTAGTATTCTACTACAGACATATTTAACTTGATACAAAAAAAAATCATATGGCTTTTTTTTTTTTTGTTTTCTAGCCCCGTCATTGTGGAAATCCCTCATTTTGGATCCATGAGAGGAAAGGAGAGGGAACTCATTGTCCTTCGGAGCGAGAACGGCGAGACCTGGAAGGAACACCAGTTTGACAGTAAAAATGAAGACCTCGCAGAGCTCCTCAATGGCATGGATGAAGGTATTTATGTCCCTCGGGTCTGTGGCCAGGGACAGGCAGAGGGCAAGGGACTGGGACAGACAGAGGGCAAGGGACCATAAGGAGTGGGTGAGGTACTCCTCGCACACCCCATGATGCGGGATCCTGGGTCTTCAGCATCCCTGCCGTACCTAAGGCATGACTTTACGGTGTCACACTCCAAGCACCACCATGGTTCAGATGGACCAGTACCCTCACAGTTCTTTAGTTTCTCTTTTGAAGATGTATTTATTTTATTTTTATATGTGTACGGCATTTTGCCTGCACGCATAGGTTACACGTACCAATGCATGCCCAGCGCCACGGATCCTCTGGTACTGGAGTTAAAGACCGTTGTTGGCTGCTGTGGCGGGGTCCTGGGAATTGAACCCAGGTCTTCTGGAGGAGCAGCCAGTACTCTTTCTTAACTGCTTGAGCCATCTCTCTAGCCCCGGTTCTGTAATTTCCTAACAAAATGTATCAATCTTTCCGAGACCTAAGAAGGCTTTTGTTAGTAGAAAGAGAAGCAGAAGGGTTAAAAACAGACACAACCCAGGGGGAGTTTATAGCGTTCACCTACAGCATGAGCATTTATAGTTATGTTTTTGGACTTTTCATTCTGTTTTCTCCTGAGTTACTTCAACATCTTTCATACATTTTTCATACATTTGAGCCACAATGGTTTTTTTGTTGTTGTTGTTTCATGTTTTAAAGTTTCAAAGCTGGTTGGCATCTCTGTTTTGCTGCCTTTGAGCCAACTGAGGCTCACACACTTCTTTCACATACAATCCCTTCTTCTCTGGAGGCAGTAAGTCAGGGTTTCATGGAGCCCCTGTAGTAGTGGATGGCCTTGGACACCTGATCCTTCCATAGTAGATGACCTTGAATCCCCGCTCCTCCTGCCTTCGCCTCTTCAGCACTAGGACTACAGGTGTGTGTCCCCTATGCCTGGCTCACACACCTCCTTGAGGTTTTTGTAGTGCTTAGAGCCGTATCCGTTTTCCTTAGTAAACCATGCTGTAGAAAGAAACACCAGCTGACCCTCACCGTGACTTGACTTCCTAAATAGTGCAGATCCCACAGCCATTTTCCGGGAACAGCAAAGAGCTGTTCCCATAAAATCAAAATCTGCTTTTTTATCATCTCATTCTCTGGGTTTGGGATTCACCCCCTGGGACCTCTTGTGGGCTCAGACTTGTGGACCATGGAAGTAGACAGGTCTGGGATGTTCAAAGAATGGTTGAACAAGTGCCTAGACCACCATGAGCCTAGAAACGGAAATTGTCTTTTTATTTCTATAGAGTTACCATTAAGACAAGTAAATGATTACATGAAGCCCTTTAGGAAATATAATTCTTAAGCTTTTAATAAATACCAGTTATTGTCACCATTGTTTTAGTCTATAGGGAAAAAAACGTGCCATACCAAAATTTTTGTATGGGATAGAGTCCCCATCAACCACGCAATTTAAAGATGCCTGTACCTCTAAGTAGAAGAAAAGTGTTGAAAGTACACTAGAAAAAATGACTTTCATGTGGAAGTTTCTAAAGAAAGCACAGCTTACAAGCTCAGCTCTTATTCTGTTGTTGTTGTTGTTGTTATTATTATTATTATTATTATTATTATTATTATTATTATTATTACTATTATATTAGGGTTTTGCCTGCATGTGCAAAACACTAATATGTTCACCGAGGAGGTGGTGAACCTTCCTGTGGGTTCCAGGACTTAAACTCAGGCCTTTCATAGAACAGCAAGGGCCTTTAACCTCTGAGCCAACTCTCCAGATGTTCACAGATGCCAACAAAGTGGCTTTCTCTGCACTTGCCTTGCTAAGCAGGGGGACAGGGCTGAGAGCTAGAGTTGCAGCTGTATACTGCTTGCTTTCAAAATGTGTGTCCAATGAGAAACACGAGGAGCCGTCGGTGGAAAGTTCTAGATTTGGTCCAATGAGATTTGGTCAAGATTGAGTCCAGAAAAGTCCTTGAAGGTCAGGTGCATCCCATGGGTGCGCATTATCTAAGGCACATGCACATTGGAGATTTTCTTACCTCCATTTTCAAAGAGCAGGTGGAACTTTGGTTCCACTGTATACAATGAAACCAAGAAATGTAAATACTTCCACGTTTAAAGAGTCAAGCACTGGAGCTCATTAGAGCGAGATGTTTAAAGTTTTCGTCATATATTAAATATAGTAATTAATCAGAATGGGGGAGCACAACACATTTATATCTGAATTCATACCCTCTTCCCACCACTGTTCTGAGCCATTATCTCCAGAACATCCCTCGCCCCAAAGCTACTTCAAACTGGAAATCAGCATCTTTTTGTGAAAAGCTGGCTGTCCTTTTCCTTGATGGCTCAACTACAGACTGAGTTCTCCCTCCCATGGAGAAAAGCACTGAGCGGGGCTGGCAGGAAGTCCATGTCCAGACTGAACTCATTAAACCATCAAATTACAAGGAGGCACGGGGCTGGAGAGATGGCTCAGCGGTTAAGATCACTGACTGCTCTTCCCGAGGTCCTGAGTTCCATTCCCAGCAACCACATGGTGGCTCACAACCAACTGTAATGGGATCTGACGCCCTCTTCTGGTGTGTCTGATGACAGCTGCAGTGTACTCACATACAATAAATAAATAAATCTTTTAAAAAAAAATTCCAAGAAGGCAGCAGGGCATACTTAGATCCCAAGTGTGCGGCATCAGTCAGGTGGTTCCTCTGGTGGAAGAGAGATGTCTTCAGGTCATACACTCAAGCATAGCTAGAGTCTGTGTTCCTCCTCCTCCTTGTCGGACAGTTGTTACCGAGATAAAAAACAACCCATGAAACAGACCGATGACCCAAGATGTCCTCAAAGGATTAAATCAGTCTACTGTTACTGTACTCAACTGGATAGTTTCTCTGGTCAATAACAGTTAGAGGCCAGGCATTATTTATGGCCACTAACACATGCTTATTATAAATGTTTCCTCTGTGTGTGTGTGTGTGTGTGTGTGTGTGTGTGTGTGTCTGTGTGTGTGTGTGTGTGTTTCTTGACAAGTTTTCTCTATGGGGCCCTGGCTGTCCTTGAACCCACTGTGTAGACCAGGCTGGCCTCGAACTCAGAGATCTACCTGCCTCCCAAGTGCTGGGATCAAAGGCATGCACCACCCCCACCTGGCTTAAATGTCTTTTTAATTCTCCTTTCTCCATAAGCTCATTTCATGGATTATTTCAGAGTCTATAGTCAAATAAATTGGTCTCCCTTCATGTACTTGCTGAAAAACATTAATACTCAGTGTATTTAATGGTAGTTAGTATTCCAGTCTCTGTTGTTGTTTTTTTTTTTTTTTTTTTTTTTTTTTTGCTAAACAAGACAGTTGTGGGGGTCGGGGAGTGATGCCCTGTGGATATGGCATTTGCCATGCATGCATTGCCAGTAACCTGCCTAGGCCTGCCAGCTGCCTGCAGTCGGAGCATGCAAGAGGCAAAGATAGGGAGTCCCAGAGGCAGACTGGCCAGTTAGGCTAGCCAGAATTGGCTAACTCCAGGTTTAGCAAGACACCTTGCTTCAAGAAAGGAGAGTGACTAAGCAGGATGCCTGACCTCAACTTCAGGCCTCTACATGCACACAGAGGCAAGTACATATCCCCTCTCTCTCTCTCTCTCTCTCTCTCTCTCTCTCTCTCTCTCTCTCTCTCTCTCTCTCACACACACACACACACACACACACACACCAAACACCAAGAAACAAAAAACAAAACAAAGCAGTTATAAAGGTCAGATGGCCTTTATTGTTTCTACACATGCCCACAAAGTTAACTGCTAGAATAACTTCACGAAACCACAGGTCCCAGGAGGGGGATAATTTACACAGTGTGCTGTTGACGTTGGCATCATGGCCTGTGCCCCGCCACTGACTGTTGTGTGTGGCCGTAGCCAGTCTCTGTCACATTCATCTAATTGCACCTGTGAGGATGCTTTGCAGGCAGCTAGTGGGTGGTGGATGAGCCAGAGGGGATGTAGAGTCCCTACAGAAATGAAGAGTCCTTCCAGCTGCTGCATGGCCCCGATAGCTCACTCCATGTTCGCAGTCACAGGCACCGCCTAAGCTGCGCGTAGAGCACTGGAGTCTGATATTGGCTAAAGACACAGGGGGCGTTCCCCCCCCCCCCAATTTGTTCAGGGTTACCATTTGCAGGTCAAGCGCTCTACCTGAATGAGCTCTATCTTCCCAAGGGAGCACCATTTTCCAAATGCACACACAAGCCAAGCAACGTACCCCTCCCCAGTCAAGAGACAGCAAACAGACGGCAATCTGCAAACCCTGGGCTCTGCCGCACCCACTTGCCTTTTTGTATTTGTAGGCATTCGCTTCTGTGTATTCTCAAGTGAAGCGTGCTTGATGCAGTGGCTACTGTTAACCTCTCACCCTGACAGGATTGGGAGTCACCCAGGCACACCTGGGAGGTATTCTTTTTTCAGCCTTTGGGCTTGCCTGTAGGAGAACCTCCCCCATTAGGTTAACTGAGGTGCCCTCAAAGTGAGAAGTGCAATTCCCCGGGTTTACCTCTTAGGTTATTTCTAATGAGAAAGCTAGTGGAGCACAGCTGTTCACCTTTCTCTGCTTCCTGACTGCATGCAGCTGCTTTAAACTCCTGTGACTGTGAATTTCCCGTCATGGTGAACTCTGCTCTTAAACTGTAAGCCAAAATAAACCCTTACTTCTGTGTTTGTGTGCATGTGTGTCTGTGTATGGCCGTGTGTCCTTGTGTATAGGTGTCTGTCTATGTGTGTGTTTCCATGTGTGCTTGTGTATGTCTGTGTGTGTCCATGTACCTTTGTGTGTGGCCGTGTGTGTCCATCCCAGACAAAGCTATTGGGTGTCATGTTACACCTTATTGGAGAGTCCAACTCAGTGGGTCATGCTTGCCCTGAGCCGCCTCCCCCTGCCCCCACCTCTATAATTGTTAAGCGAACCAGAGTATCAGTGGTTGTGTCAATTAAGCAGGCGTGTTAGCCAAGCTGTGAGGAGGTAAACTGCTAGACCCATCTGGGTGTAGAGGACCTGTTCTTATCAACTCAAGTTTCAGGTGGCAGCGCAGTTTTTATCTCTGGCAGCAGACAGAGATCTTATCTAGGTCTTGCAGAAGAAGAAGATGCTACAGATGAGGAAACAAAATTATCAGGCACACATCCCGTCAGCAAGCATCCCCGTACTGTCAGCTTAATGAAAACCTTTATAAACTCGATGTCTCCAAAGTTCGGTCCTAATAGCTATTTGTAGTTCTGTCAGACCTTGGAGCATGCATTCCAAGTCCCCTTCTTCCTCCAAGGTCCCTAACTTACCAATGAAAGCAGTTTAGAAATGGCTCAACTCCCAGAGCCCCCTGCAGTAGCCAGTGGATACAAGGGGGACTGTATTGAGTCTGCTAGAAATTAAAATGTGGTTACAAATGTAATCACACTAAATAGAAAATGACTTCTTGCTTCTAAATATATTTGTGTCAACAGTATGTTAGAAATAGATTTCTAAGTTCCAAGCTGGCACTTCTTTTCAATACTTACCTTTATCAAGCTTATTTTAAAAGTGCCTAGTCATTGTTGAACAGAGAAGAAAAATGGGAGCCTTGCATTGTGTATATGGTACACAGCACCATCTGCTGGAATCATCTGGTAGTGATGGTTCTGAAAATTGTTTTGTAACTAGAAAAAGTTTCTCAAGGTTGCATTTAAAGTGCCCAAAGAATACATAACAATTTACTTCAAAATCCCCAAGCAAATTACAACAAAATAGTTACCTGTTTTCAATCTGTTTCCACAAACAGGCATTTTAAATCAACCGAATGAAGA
>NW_022196909.1:34868596-34869871 GCF_008632895.1 Mastomys coucha
GATTATCTTCCCCAAATAGGCTTTGAAGCCTGATACTTGTAAGAAATGAAAATCGGGCCAAAGTCAGCCAGCACTGATAATTCCCACCTCCATATGGTCTGTGTGTATAGATTTGCCAGCAAGTTTATGTTACAACCATAAACGTGAGCCCAAGGGAGGACCTCAGCTATGCTGTTCCTGGGGTCAGACAGAGCGTTAGCCCAGGCTTGGGAATCTTCATTAGCTACCTTGGGTGTGGTGCGCCTCAGAGACCAGTGTGCCCAGCACAGCAGGTCTAAGCAGCAGCTCCTGGGTGTAATGCATGTGTGACGGTCACCTCCTGGGTGGTGGTGTAACTTGAAGGCACTTTCCACGATCCAGCTTTGAGATAGAATAGTGATTGTGTTTCTCCATAAATGTAGGGCTAACTGTTTAAAGGTTTGAAGAGAGGCATTATAGAGTGATTTTTTTTTTTTCTGAAAACTCTGTTTTCAGAAGCCGTTAAGGAAACTGAACAGAAATTAAACCCGAGCACAGAGCTCGTCCTTTGTGGAACATTGAGGCTTCCGTATGTCTCTCCTTAGACTTCACACTCCCACCAACCAGGTCCCAAGCAGCTCTTGAGAGCAAAGGCACCAGACAGACACAGTCTAAGTAAGAGAAGCAGGCTTTCAGGCCCCGGTCTAGGACAGTGAAGAGTGGGACAGTGAAGTCAGAGTATCCAGTGTGGAACTGAGAGTGTGTGCTGTTAACATACAGTGCCTGTTTCTTACACTGTGTAAATACCAGGGCAGTGGTTCTCAACCCGTGAGTCTCGACCCCTCGGACAAACCTCTGTCTCCAAAAATATTTACAGTTCATAACAGTAGCAAAATTATAAAGCAATGAAATGAATTTATATGCATGTTTATAGTTGTGAAGTAAGAAAAATAATTTTATGGTTGAGGGGTCAGCTCAACATGCCGAACTGTATTAAAGGGTCTCAGCAGTAGGACGGTTGAAATCAACTGTACTGGGGATTCCATGGCCGTGAGTGTGATCCACATATCACATTTATGGTATGGATTACCTTCTGGACATTTTCTCTATGCAACAGAGACTATCTAAGCAAAGATTCTTGCTCTCTTATATTCCTACTTCTACGAGTGCTCTGTCTTCAGACACACTAGAAGAGGGCATCAGATCCCGTTACAGATGGTTGTGAGCCACCCTGTGGTGGCTGGGAATTGATCTCAGGATCTCTGGAAACGCAGAGTTCCAACCCCCTACTTCTCTATTCTTAAAAAAAAAAAAAAA
>NW_022196909.1:34870064-34913225 GCF_008632895.1 Mastomys coucha
CCCCCCCCCCGAAAGATGTTGGCATTGTCAGACTTATTGGTGGTTCTCTGGTCATCTGACTCATCTATCGGATTCTTCATATCTGCAATATGACACTTTGAGCAGGGCTCTGTGTTCTCCTGAGTTCTTCAATCCCTTAGGCCACTCCCCAAACAATAATTTGAATTATAAACACATGGATATAACAGACCTCCCTGAGGATTAGCAGCTGGGAACACCGAGACCTCTTAATTTTTAAAAGTCTTTTTAAATATTTTTGTTTTGCGAATGAGGGCATGTCTGTGGAGGTCAGAGGACAACTTTGAGAAGTGGGTTCTGTCTTTACCAGATGGGTTCTATGGACTGTAACTTGAGACACTGAGCTTGGACCCACCTCCTAAGCCATCACTGACCCTCACCCGGAACTCTTTATAAAACTTCTTAAAGGGGCACACAGCAGCTACTACCTCCTTGTCCCTGAAGTTGAAGGCTTCCTTCTAGACTGGCAATTGTTTACACTTCTCGAGTTGTTGATCAAGTTCCGGTTTCCTGGTTACCACTTAAGCAACTGCCTTATGCCAGCTCTTCAGTGCCAGACATTGCTTAGCTTAATGTGATTTCACAATGGTTAGCTTATCTTTTGTGAAGAGAAAACCAAACATTAGGGCACACCAACTACAGGGCTAAAAGCATGGAGAGGAGCTGCCCTGGGTCAGTCGACGTGCCTGTAAGTCATAGCCCTGTGGAAGCTGAACCTAAGGAGTTCATTTTTATTCCCACCTTTAGGCTTCTCCCACACCTGGGTCTTCAGGACCCTGTTTTCTTTTTAATATGATATTTTAATTAAATCTTCGAGAAACCATGCAGTTGTTCCCTCCAGTTCCTCCTAGATCCGCCCTCCCTTCCCCTTCCAACTTCATACCTAACAACTCACTGAGCAGTTAGCTGTTTCCAGACATTGAGCTACCTCACTTGACTGTCCTCAGCTCCCTCTTAAGAACAGTCCAAAGCAAAATGTAGTTTTATTCATCATAATCATATTATATATAATATATTTACTATTGTTACACATAAAGTAGACTATAAATACTCTTTAAGTATTCTGTTTTTTATGTTTTAGTTTTTAAAATGAATTTGTTTATATATATGTATAAAGACATCACCTCTGTCTTCAGACACACCAGAAGAGCGCATCGGATCCCGTGACAGATGGTTATGAGCCACCATGGGGTTGCTAGGAGCCCAGAAGAGGGCATTAGATACCATGGAGCTGGAGTTCTAGGTAGTTGTGAACCCAGGTCCTCTGCAGGAGCAGCACATGCTCTTGACCAAAGCCATCTCTCCAGCCTCCTGCCTCCCTCCATACATTCTGTGTGGCACAGTCTTAAGTTCTCCTCCTCCCGCCCTCTCTCTTTTTACCCGCATTACACGACTAGGCAACCACATGATCGTGTAAAAATGCGGTCAGTCCGTTTGCTAAAGGTTAATGTCATTCCATAGAATGATGCATCAGACTTCCTTACTTTTTACCCTCTTGCTGCTGAGGAGGACCTTGAGCTGAGAGTTCCACCATGTAAGGTGTGGCTGACGTTGGCTCCTCCTGCCTCCCCATGCTCACTCCTGGGAACCCATCCTTTACCTTCTTCTGCAATGTCTTAGCATTTAGCAGCCTTCTTCTTCTAACCCACTATATCGCTAATGTTTTGTTTTGGTTTGTTTTTTGCATCTCTTGACTTTTTGATTCTCGAGGGAAGCATGGCACATATTTTAAACACACAAACATGATATAAACTTGTTACGAGGGAACGTGGCAGGATCTTGTTTCTACACTCTTCTGCTGTGGCCTGGAAATCAGAGTACCCAAGGCTGTGTATGTGATCCTGTTGAAAGATGGTGCCTAGGGGCCCAGAATATTTCCACTTGTCTGCAACTGTTCATGACAGTTCATGAAAGAACCAAATCAGGTGTTTCTCTAAGCTGAGACTTATCTGCACTCTCTGTTAATGTGTATGTTGATGGTCAGTTGTCATGCAGATTTTAACAGGGCCAGAAGATCTGCTAAAAGCTTTAAAATAAGGGTAGTACAATACAGGGTCCCAAGGCCTACCAAACCCTTGCAGTGTCAGAAGCTGTGGGACACTAAGCTTCTGGAACCTTCTTTGAACATGGATTAAAAGCCAGCCTCTTGTTCTGTATGGTGCCTCACACTTATAATCTCATCATGTGGAAGGCAGATGATGAAAGATCAGGAGTTCCAGACCATTCTTGCCTATATAGCAAGTTTGAGACCAGCCTGGACTAGATGAGATCCTGTCTCAAGAGGACAAATGGTGGTACATTCCTTTAATCCCCCAATCCCTCAGCACGTGGGAGGCGGAGACAGACCGATCTCTGTGAGTTCAAAGCCAGCTTGGTCTGTATAGTGAGTTCGAGGACAGCCAGGGCTATGCAGAGAGATCCTGTCTCAAAAATAAGAAAACAAACAAAAACAAAAAAAGACAAATAAACCTAGAAGAAGAAAGAAGCAAAGATGAGCTTTTCTTTATGCACGTGCTTGCTATATCTGAATGATACATGCATGCATTCAATGTAGATGGCTTTAATGCCTTTCACGAGGATGCAATAGAAATGTAACCAGGTTGCATAAAACAGCAGATAACCCATTAGATCCCAGGATGTGATACAGCAGTTTCTACATTAAATCCTTACCAATGTGTGCACATGTACCCAACACATATGAATGCGCGCGCGCACACACACACACACACACACACACACAGGCACACGTGTGTGTGCACACGCAGGTTATGGGCTGTAAATGTATATTATTGCCACTCTCCCAAAACATCCCTACCTCCCCAGCGGGTCCAGGGTGCCCTTGAACACTCTCAGAAGGCACAAGTTCTTCATGAACAGCTTGAGCACCTTTGTGGGACAACCCGAAGGCAAACTGGTGACTGAGGCAAAAGATCCCCATGGTGACAATGTGACATAGCTATTGGCACTGATGATCTGGACTTTCTTCAGTGACTCCTGCTGCTTCTGCTGCACTCCACCCCGACTCCCCACTCCTTCTATTAGAGTAATTTTCACCCAAGTGATAACCTTAATTCCTGCGCATGCCCAATAACTAAGGGATATATATGGCAGGCCTTCAGTAAACACTTAGTAGGTAAATGAACCCAGAGCTTCCTGTCTACCTGCAGGACTATTTAGCATGTGGCTAAGTGGCAGGTCCTGTTGGTGGGCATGTGGCTGAGTGGCAGGTCCTGTTGGTGGGCATGTGGCTGAGTGGCAGGTCCTGTTGGTGGGCATATAGCTATCCTCACATCTTTCAAGCAATGAAGCTTTGCATGAGCTTCTTAAAAAAAAAAAAAAAAAAACTATAAGAAAATAGGCCTTCTAGGTCCGAGTTGACTCTATCTTTCCCCTGTGGGTTTCTGCCATCAGGGTCTCAGGTTTATCAGCAAATACCTTTACCTGCTTGAGCCATCTCCCAGGAATCAATAACATTCTCAAAAGATCCTTGCCAATTAAACACCTCCCTGTGAAAACACACATTTTTTAATATTGTTCTGATTCTTCAAAGTAGGGCCTTTTGGGTCAACAAGATGACTCAGTGGTTAAAGCTACTTGTCGCTAAGCCTGATGACCGGAGTTCCATTCCCCAGGACCCACATGGTGGAAAGAGAGAACCAACTCCCTCAAGTTGTTCTCTGAGCTTCCCAGGTGTTCACACACACACACACACACACACACACACACACACATAAATAAATAAATGAATGTAATTAAAAACACTCCCCCATCCAACAAGACTTTTTTTAGATTTAAGTTTGTTTTGTTTTGGTGTGTGTGTTTGGGGGCCGGGGAGGGGAAGGTGGGAGCTCACAGAGGCCAGACGAGCATGTCTGTCTTCCAGACTCAGAATTACAGGTAGTTGTGAGTTGCCCAACGTGAGTGTTAGGAACTGCACTGGAACCCTCTGGAAGAGTAGAAAACATCTTTAACCTCTGAGCCATCTCTCCAGCCCGACCCAGACTTTCACTAAGGCTTCTGGGTTTCCAATCTTGGATAGCAAGGTTTGCTCTAGCCCAAAGCTATGAGTGAAGTCCACTGCTGCCCACCAAGATCCCAGTGTTCAAAGACATTTGTTCCTCCAAGTAGAATTTATTAGCTTTACAATATCTTTGCGAAATTTGGTATTTTAGGATTTCTACAGTTTTCTCTACATTAGAAAAAATATATATTACATAATCTATATATTTATATTAATATAATAAATATATTTATAGATACAAATATTTGTATATTATACATGTAATATATACTTATATATTCCATAGCTATTAAAGAGAAAGACATCTGATTAGATTAGGTGTTGAACAAGGCACAAAAGACAAATATTGTGTGATCTCATGTGAATGGGAAGAAATAAAGTTGGCCTCATCCATATTGAGGATGGAATGATGGAGAGTAGGGAGAGGTAGCAGAGTAGAGGAGAGGTAGGGAGAGTAGGGGAGAGGTGGGAGAGTAGAGGAGAGGTGGAGAGAGTAGGGGAGAGGTAGAGAGAGTAGGGGAGAGGTGGGGAGGGCAGGGGAGAGGTGGAGAGAGTAGGGGAGAGGTGGGGAAGGCAGGGGAGAGGTGGAGAGAGTAGGGGAGGGGTGGGGAGAGTCAGAAGAGAATGAGCATTGATACAAAGTTATAATAGACAGGACCAAAGCTTTCTGCTGTGACAGCACACAGTGAAGTGGGTGACTGCAGACGACATGGTATACTGTACAGTTCAAAAAGCTACATATGAGCTGAAATGTCTCATGGTACTTCATAAGTATGTTCAATTTGCATGTTTAATTTTATTTTTTTTAACATGTATTTATTGTATGTATGTGAGTACACTGTCGCTGTCTTCAGACACACCAGAAGAGGGCAGATGGTTGAGAACCACCATGTGGTTGTTGGGAATTGAACTCAGGACCTCTGGAAGAGCAGTCAGTGCTCTTATCCACTGAGCCATCTCTTCAACCCCCAATTTGCATGTTTTAGAGTATCAATTCAAATTTTAAAAATTACTTTCCAGGGCTAGGGGTATGGCTCAGCTGTCAAAGTGCTTGACAGGTATACATGAAGTCCAGGGTTCAGTCCCCAGCACCCCATAAAACTAGACATGGTGGCACAGGCCTGTAATCTTTGAACTTGGGAGGTGGCATTGGAGAATCAGAAGTTCAACTTTATCCTTAGCTATAAATCAAGTCTGAAGCCAGCGTGGACTACATGAGACCCTATGTCAGTGAACCCCAGTAGGTATCAGGGTGCTCTGTGCAAAGGTACACACACACACTCATGGCTTCTCAACCCTTCTGTCTTCTAGAACTTGACAGCCCAGAAGAGTTGGGCACAAAGCGCATCTGCAGAATCATCACAAAGGATTTCCCCCAGTATTTCGCAGTGGTTTCCCGGATTAAGCAGGAAAGCAACCAGATTGGTCCCGAAGGTGGAATTCTGAGCAGCACCACCGTCCCCCTGGTCCAGGCGTCTTTCCCAGAGGGAGCCTTAACCAAGAGGATCCGCGTGGGTCTCCAGGTACTGATCACACAGCACATGCAGACGGCCCGCGGGCAGCACATCGTTTTCTGGGAACATCGCAGTGATTCATCCTCAGTGATCTCGATGATTAGGCTGTTTGGGGCGGGGGAAGCTGTTAACTCATCTCAAATGGAGAGCGTTACGTGTAAACTCAGCTTCCTGACCGATCAAACGGAGTTCTATGTTTTAACAATTTTCTGTGTAAAAGTCTCAGTTGGGGCTGGGGAAGTGGCTCGTTTGGCAAACACCTTCTGAGTAAGCATGAGAATTGTGAGTTTGATCCCCCGCTCCCATTTTTAGAAAAGCCAGTTGTGGTGGTGGCATGCCCGGGTATGGGAGAAGAGAGGACACAGGAGCTCAGGCAGTCTTGACAAACGGACAGCTCCAGATTCCACGAAAGACCTTCTCTCAGAAACAGAGAGCTCTCGAGGAAGACTCTTGGACCTCTAGCCTCTGCACACAAGTACACATGAGCACACACATGAATAGTCTCTGTGGGTTTTCTTTTAGAGGATGCCCCTTCTCATCATGGGCCCTTGGTCTTTGTGTATAGGGCAGCATACTGGAGTTTGGTCTATAACATGTCGCTTCTGCCCGGAAACTTGAAAGCATTCACAATCGGGCTTAAGTACTTCGTAAATGCTGGGCTTTGTCCAAACCAGTTGGAACTTTGAGTTTAGCGAGTGGACTGGAAATCTTGGGAAAAATGACCTTATATTCACTCATTTCAGTTCATTTAGCCTTTGATGATTTTTTTTTTCCTTTATGGGATAGGATAAACTGAAAGCGATGAAATGATCATTTTACTGTTAATATCGTGATTAAAATATAGTAACTGAAAGTTGATCTGAACATCAGCTTTTCTTTGTGAGGCCGGAATGTCATTTCAAGGGATTGGGGTTGGGGGACATTGTAGGCGATTGGTAAAACACTCTGAAATGCAAAACCCTGTGTATCAGTGAGGTTCCCTTCACCTGACTCCTCTGTGAGCCACTCTACCAGACTCCAAAGACACTAAATGGAGTTGGTTGGGCCTGGTGGACTAGAATCCATACCTTCTGGATTCTGTATTGGTCCTTACCTCTGAGAGTCTCACTTTTATTTATTTATTTTTGTACAAGGAGATTTTGTGAGTATTAGTGATGGATCCTGCACAAGGTTAGCATGTACCAAGGTGTCCTAGTTAGGGTTTTATGGCTTTGAAGAAACACCATGACCAAGGCAACTCTTATAAGGACAACACTTAATGGGAGCCAGCTTACAGGTTTGAAGGTTCAATCCATTATCATCAAGGTGGGAACATGGCAGCATCCAGGCAAGCATGGTACAGGAGGATCTGAGAGTTCTACATCTTCATCTGAAGACTGCTAGGAGAATACTGGCTTCCAGGCAGCTAGGATGAGGTTCTTAAAGCCCACACCCACAGTGACACACCTACTCCAACAAGGCCACACCCACTCCAACAAGGCTACACCCACTCCAACAAGGCTACACCTCCAAATAGTGCCACTCTCTGGGCCAAGCATATACAAACCATGACAGAAGGTCTCTCTACTTTCCTTCTCTCTGCTCTGGGGTTTGGTTCCCTCTCCTTTGAGCAAGCTAGTACGATCCTTTCTCCTGAGGAAACCGTTCCCAAACTCCCCTGTATTTTCACTTCCCTGCCTTTCTATAACAGTGAGAAAAATGGGTAAAGACAGACACAGATTTTCCTGTCACGTGTCCTCCCAACCTCTCTCAATTAAACACTACGTCTTCTGATTAAAAAATTAAAATACAACAACAACAACAATAATAATCAATCATGTCTACTTTTATTTAAGGTATTTTTTTCCCTTTTGTCTGTAGGCTCAGCCCGTGCCAGAGGAAACTGTGAAAAAAATCCTTGGAAACAAAGCAACATTCAGCCCAATTGTCACAGTGGAGCCAAGAAGGAGGAAATTCCATAAGCCAATCACCATGACCATTCCAGTGCCCCCGCCCTCAGGAGAAGGCGTGTCCAATGGGTACAAGGGGGATACCACGCCCAACCTGCGGCTCCTCTGCAGCATCACAGGTTCGGTTATTCCGTGGAGTGGATGTTATCCCAGGAAGGATTTACATTAGGAACCTGCCATTAGGCTCCTGGGATATTTGAAGCTCAGTGCTGTTTCCTGATATTACTGTAGTAGCAGCCTATCCCTTTTAGTATCATTGAGGTGTTATCAGACTCAACCGGAGTGCTGAGGGAAATTTCCTTGCAACCATGACAGAGGTGTAATTGGTCCAGCAGCAGCCCTTGGACAAGGGAAACGAATGAGCTTTGGTGGAAGATCCTCCAGGGTCTGAATGGTTGGGAAGGATTGAAGACACCTTTGGTGTCTCCCAGCTGTGCTCACTGGCGCCACCCAATGTGCTAAGTGGGCAGGCCTCAGAACACATATTCTGTGGAGTAAGTGGAATCCAGACCTCACAGCTCAGCACGTAAAGGCCCTTGCGGACTAGTCTGAGAAACCTGAGTTCAATGTCCAGAGCCCACATAGTAGAACAGAGTGCAACAAGTTCTGACCCGCCTACACACACACACACACACACACACACACACACACACACACACACACACACGCACGCACCAGAACATGCATACAACATGCACACAAATGCAAACAGAACTTTAGAATGCAGACCTCCCTGGTTGGTCACTGAGCTCACAGCAAAGATGAATAAAAGTTTTTATCTTACCGGATTTACTCTTTGATGTCCAGTTCCTCCGTCGATCCTGGGAACGTAGTATTGCAGCCAGAGACAAAATGAATGGCTTTTTAAACTTGATAATTCCCTACCCGGGGAGAGAGACAAAGAGAGAGAGAGACAGAGAGAGAGACAGAGAGAGAGCACAATTTGAGAGACTAAAGAGACAGCTGTCACTTATGTTTTCAGATATTCTTGCAGAACACAGGAAGATTTTTTTGTTGTTATCCTTGTTCTTAGAGTGTGTAGGTTTTTTTGCTCTGCACTCTAAGCCTGGCTTTTTCATGTTTCTATTTGTAGTCCAAGCCTAACAATGAATCTGTGCATCTCCTTAGCTTACAGCAATGCACTGTAATAGTGATACACTTAACAAATTACCCCACACCCAAACCATCCCTTGTGATCCCAACAAAGAGAAAGTAATACATGTATCTGTCAATTCCAGTGAACCCCCAGTTGGCAGGCAAGGGTATGGCAGAGTGCAGAGACAGTCTTCTTTACCACACTGCAGAACCGTTAGCACTGTAGCTGGCCAGTTAGCGGCTGCCAGAGGAGCAGCCTGGGGACCGGCAGTTAGTCTGTGGGGAGCCGCTTTATGATAAAGTCACCCTGTCTGTGCTGTTCCCAGGGGGTACCTCGCCGGCTCAGTGGGAAGACATCACAGGAACAACCCCTCTGACGTTCATAAAGGATTGTGTGTCTTTCACAACCAATGTTTCAGCCAGGTATGGAAGCAAAAGTTCCAGGAGTACCATGGAATTCATTTTCTCTCCTTTTGAGAAGTCAAAAAAATGTTGCTTTCAGTATATATATGTGTTTGTGTGAGTGTGTGTGTGTGTGTGTGTGTCTCATTATATATCATATATAGTTATATATACTTATATATCATATGTATTATATCAATATATCATAGATAAATTTTTATATACTTAAAATATTTTCTTATATATTTTATATATAAATTTTTTACATGTTTTATATATAATAGATTTTTTTAATTTATGGGCGAGGATAAAAGATCATTAATGTTTATTTAGAAAAATTATTGAGGAATAAACTGCCTTTTGTTTGATACAGACCAAGTATCTTTGCCATTTAAATGAGCAAGTTTATAATGCTCAATTTCAGCTCCATTAAACTTTGAGCTGGGCCGTGGTGGCACACACCTTTAATCCTAGCACTTGGGAGGCAGAGGCAGGCGGATTTCTGAGTGTGAGGCCAACCTGGTCTACAGAGTGAGTTCCAGGATAGCCAGGGCTATACAGAGAAACCCTGTCTTGAGAATAAACAGGCTAAAAACCACTTGCTCTGCCAGGGGGTTATATCACCAGCCCCTGATAGTCTTCACTGTAAGATCTTTTGAGGTTATTTTTGGACTTTTGTCATTGTTGGGTTGTGTCTTGTTTGGTTTTGTTTGGTTTTCATTTTCACACTTTGTGTGTTGTTTCATTTTTCTCAGATTCTGGCTGGCGGACTGCCATCAGGTGTTAGAAACAGTAGGGCTAGCCTCACAGCTGTACAGAGAGTTGATATGCGTCCCCTACATGGCCAAGTTTGTTGTGTTTGCCAAAACAAATGACCCGGTGGAATCCTCTCTGAGGTGCTTCTGTATGACGGACGACAGGGTGGACAAGACACTGGAGCAGCAGGAGAACTTCGAGGAGGTTGCCAGAAGCAAAGACATTGAGGTAACCTGGGCTACAAGAATGAGCATCTGTCAGTGCATTCCCCAGAGATGGGCTGCTCTGGGGGCTGCAGCAGCACACATTGCACAGAAATATCTTGGACATTCATGTTTTATCTTAAAACTTTGAAATGGGTTCATCCTCAAACTATTTAAAAGCTTTGGATTCACCTCAGCTGATTAGGATAGAACGGTAGTAAATCTAAACTACACTCCATTGTCCTGTGGCTGTCTGAATGTTTTTATTTTTGCGGTCACTTTCCCCATGTGGGACCATAATTTCCCTTTTCCAAACCCAGAGATCACGTAAGTATTGGACAGCCAGAAAGAAAGATCTCAGTCTATGTAGGGAAGTGTTGTCAGGCATTTTCTCTGACATGCTCAAAATTGTTGGAAGAGAACCATAATCCTGCTGCATACGTGTTTGTCATAATAGCTACTAACTATGGCTGTCAGATCCGAAGCACTCAGACATATTTTCATCCAAACAACCCCACAGATGTAACTTTCTCCTGATGATATGTCAGGCTTTTAATGCTATTTGACTTAAAACCCTCAAATTTTTTTCTAGGTCAAGTTAACCTTAAATTGTATGTTTCTTTTACTCTGGAAGGTTCTAGAAGGAAAGCCCATCTACATTGATTGCTATGGAAACCTGGCCCCTCTGACCAAAGCAGGACAGCAGCTTGTTTTTAACTTTTATTCTTTCAAAGAAAACAGACTGCCATTTTCCATCAAGGTAAATCATCTTTAACATAGACTCCTTGAGTTTGCCTTTTAAAAGTCTCAAGAGAATCAACCTTTTAAAAACGATGTGTTTAGTTTGAATTATCCCATCAAATGTGACTTAGAGGACAAGGTCAGGTTCTGTTCTAATTCCAACAGGGTGAATTTTCAAGCTAGTGGAACTTTATCATTGGTAAAGGAACATTCATATGCATATACATACACATACACACTTATTTACATACATATATTTATACATTGTGCATTTATATACACACACATACATATATGTATTGTTTAAACATAAGGAAATGGAACCCAGCCTAGTAGCATATGCCTTTTATCCCAACACTCGGGGAGGCAGAGGCAGATGGTTCTTGGTGAGTTTGATGCCAGCCTGCTCTACATAGCGAGTTCTGAGCCAATCCAAGTCTCTATAGTGAGACCCTGCCTCAAAATGTAGTCAAATATAATAATTGTTTTTAGGGACGTGTTCATAAAATAAAACAACCCAGAGCAGGATGGACCACCTTTAGTTACATTGGATTTCCATTTTCTTCGGAGTTCAGGCTTGCTCAAGTGGCCCCCTTCCCCATCTTTTGCTGTTCTGTGTTTCAAACACTGAAGCTCTGAGAAATTAAATAGTAGGAACACCGAAAATGCACATAGCCTAGAATGGCTTGTCACGTGAGACAGCGACTGGCCATCCTATTGGTTAATCCCAGAATGGCTCGTCATGTGAGACAGCGAGTGGACCATCCTATTGGTTAAACCAGGAGTTGAGCCTGGGTTCATCTCGGGTTACCATCCTTCCCCTCTAGGAGCGCTTAATAAAACAAACCCTTGCACTGCATGAACAAGAACCGGTGTCTGTGTAATCATCAGCTCTCCAAATCCTTTTAGGTTAGAGACACCAGCCAAGAGCCCTGCGGCCGCCTATCTTTCCTAAAGGAGCCGAAGACGACAAAGGGGTTACCCCAAACGGCAGTTTGCAACTTAAATATTACTCTACCAGCGCATAAAAAGGTATCTTTTAAAACTCATTTGTTTCCACTTAGCCCCCCACCCCTGGTCTCGGGGCAGTGGACCCTTGGTATGTAATTAAGGAATGCTTTGTGACACTCCAAAAGCCCCCGAAACTCGAGTCATGTTTAGTCTCTGTGTGTAGTTGACGTCCTGTTGCTATGGTGTCCTGTTCCTGCGAGTCTGTCCGAGGGCCTCCTCTGTGGATTGCTTCCGCTAGTAGTCCGTAGATCTTTATGCTTCCGAATGATTGTCACGCATTAATCTGCCTTGGGTGTATGGACCGCGATGCTGTTTTTATTGGCTTCTCTTGCTTTGCTTTGCTCTCTAAATCAGCTTGCGTTGTGTGCTCCTACTCAGTCCTTCTCATATCCTGACACTGTTTTCCCTGCTGTCCATTATAATATTCCTTGTCTCTGCAATGCATCTTGGGACCAAAAGGAGACAGAGTCAGATCAAGATGATGAGGTAATATGAACACTTCTGCTCTTACTCTATCCAAGGTAGATTAGATATCGGATATGCGTGGAAAAGCTTGCAGCGGGCTCAGGTGTGGGAACAGCCTAGACGATCTTGTGCATCTTAGCCGATCCTGAGGTGGCGGTAGCTTTCTTGAACGCGGCTCGCTCTCCCTCGCCGTGCATGTTGGGGTGCTTCGGCGCATTCTGCAAAAACAATAGCCCGGTGAAAAGACCTAGAGCCGCTCAAGCATTTTTAAACCTGACAGGTCGCCATGCACCAACTTAATATTAAGTATTTCACTACCCACCGCCATCTGGCTAACTGTTACGCTGTCACTTGTAACTCAAGACTTTGGTTATCCTATAAAATTGTGTTGTACAAATCAATTATGTCTTACGTATGTAAAAATATTTCCTAACCAACTGCCAATAGACATTTTGCCAGTCCAGCTAAAGGATTTATCTTGTCCATTTTTTTAAAAAAAAAATTCTTTTTTAAATTATGTGTATATGTGTTTATGTGTGGGTGTGTGGACACGAGTGCAATGCCTGTCGAAGCCAGGAGAGAACATCACATACACACACACACACACACACACACACACACACACGAGATTATAAACTGATTAATTTGGGTACTGGGACCTAAATTCAGGTACTTTGCAAGATCAGTATGCACATTTAACCTCTGGCCCATGTATCCAGTCCTGGCCACTTTTTTTTTTAATACTTTTTTATTTCATGTATGAGTACACTGTAGCTGTCTTCAGACACACCAGAAGAGGGCATCCCATTACAGATGGTTGTGAGCCACCACGTGCTTGCTGGGCATTGAACTCAGGACCTGTGGAAGAGCAGTCAGTCAGTGCTCTTAACCTCTGAGCCAATTCTCCAGCCCCCACTTTTTTTTTTTAATAAGATTACCATTGTTCAGTTTTGCAGGAGTTTTTCCATGTTATCTCCATGTATTCCTGTAAGCTGTTGATAATCAGATTTTTAAAGGCCCATGTGCCAATAACAGCAGCAGCTCAAGTCTCACAACGGCCAACAAGGCAGTCCACCTGTTTTGAGCTTCCTCATCTCTGCTACGTGCCTGTCACCAGCGCCCAGAGTGGCTATCGGAATGATGCTTTCTGTACCTCCTCGTAGTGAGCGTGCTCTGTGATATGTGTGTGTGTGTGTTTAAGATAAAGAACTCGGGGGCTGTGGGAGGGGGCGCTCACCGCTCACCCTCTGTAGTCTGCTGTGTGGGTGTGCCTTTACCTGCGGAGGCGCAGTCACGTGGTTGAGCGTTCAGGGCGGGGTTGGTAGAATCCCAAGGGGAAATAGAGTGCCTAATGCCGGGGCGAGCCATGACCATCCCATCCAGTGACATGTTTCGTGGTGTAAAGGTATCGCAGAGCAGAGCAGATGGAAACAGGTGTCTTCTCTTCTCTTCCAGGCTGAGAAAGCAGAGAGACGGCAGAGCTTCGCATCCCTAGCTTTACGTAAGCGCTACAGCTACTTGACTGAACCCAGCATGAGTGAGTTTCCTGACACGCCCACTAATCTATTTCGATTTATTTATTTATTTATTTATTTATTTATTTATTTATTTATAGAAGAAGAGACATTTTTTCTATACAAGCTAAATTCTGGTGTCATTTGGGAAAAAAAAAAACCGATACCCTACAACCAATTGCCTACAGAGAAATTTCATAAGCCTGTTATGAAATTTAATGCGCTGTGTGTCGTAGGTGTTCTTGAAGTTAGTCACAAACTCTTTTACTTATAACTGGTTTTGTCTTGTATTTTTTTCCCCCTTTGGAAGCCCTGATTTGACTTTGGTGATGGTTTAATATGCTCAGAGGTAAATACCGGTGTTCTTTTGAATGTGCGCTGGAAAGAGAAGGTGTGTCTTCGCTTCTGTATGTTTGCGGTGGCATGGGCAACGGCTAGGTTCCTTTGTCATCTGTTCTCTCACTAGACCTGGATCATGGTATCCTCCTTCCAATGCTTTTCCGTCTGTAAGGCTCATGTTCTCTCTTCTGGGGGTGACACTACTTTATGGCCTTCTGCCTCACCTCCCCTATCCCCTGCCCTCCGTTGAAAACTCTCATTTCTAAGACTGTTGTTGGGCTAGGTTGGGAAAGCTCCTTGGTCCTAGTGCTTGAATTTACTCATAACTGGCTGGCAAAGTAGTTGTAAGTCTGTTTGGTCCCACTGTCTTTCTCTATCTTTTCCTCCCTTGTGGTCACAGTGTACCACCGGTGGTCACCATCTTGAGATGAAAACCCTTTGTCGTTGGTCACTGACTCCGAGCTATTCACACTTAACATTCACAGAGGCTTGGGGATGGAGCCGTAGGAATGCCATAGTTGTTGGCTTCTCCTGTTTTCCTGGGTCCTGTGGGCCAGCATGCGCATGACACAGCAAGAAATGTCTCTACCTCATATCACAGGGCCTCTGACTCTCAAATCCATAAGGGAAGTTTTTGTATTCAGATACAAAACGTGGAATGGAAGAGAAAGGAGAGAAACGTTGATAGGAAGCCTTCCCTCAGCCCTGAGTTCTCTACCCCAGCAGACACAGCTCCATTCTTCCAGAATCAGCTGGTGGAAACATCCTTGTGATAGAGAATAGGGAAGTGGACCTTCCCTGTAGCTAGTTGGTTTTTTTAGTTAAGTCAATTGGGTATAACTCCGAGCTGTAGTTTTTCTTTTGAGACCCTCACAAGATAGTTGTTGGGAGGCCCTAGGGTGGCATTCTTGGCTTTGGACAGGCTTGTTGAGGATACTACATTAGACCAGGGACAGGCAGGTTTCCCTAACTCTGTCTCCAAGGTGTCATTTGTTTAGGACACCTGAAATATAAGCCCCAGGGTGTCCTGAGTGAGTTTTCCTTGCACATCCACAAGTGTTGCTGTCTGGCTTGTGTCTGCTAGGTCTCTTCAATTTGCCTTTGACTTTTGGCAGAAGGAAAGGGTTTTTGGTTTTGGTTTGCTTTTTGTCTGGTTTGTGGCAGGGGACATAGAGAAGTGGAACAGAAGGGTGGGAAAGGACTAAGAGAAAGACCATAACGGAAAGGTCCCAGCCCAGCCTCTGAAGGTGTTAAATTCTAAATGAATTTAAACTTCCCCCCATCCCTCTGCCCCCGGTGTTGTTAGCTGCTGGACCAACTGGAATCCGCCATGCTCAAAGAGGATGTCAGGAAGTGGGTGTCACTAAAACATAAAATGTGCATCCACATGGTCATTTGGTGGCTCCTTTCAAAGTTTTAAACCATAGAGGTGCTTCAAAGGGACTTCTTGTCAGGGCCTGCAGAAATGGCTCCGTGATTACTGCTCTTGCAGAGGACCCGAGTTCAGGTCCCAGCGCTTATATCAGACAGCTCCCCCTAGCCCATCACTCCAGCTCCAGAGTGATCTAGCATCCTCTTCTGGCCTTTACCATACCTGCACTCAGGCCATTGAATCGAAGGAATCGCCAAGCCACGGGGTCTACTGTATGACCTTTCCCATAGGTCAAGCATTAGGGTATTGATAATAATGGTCAGACAGGGTTGTGCCCATGTGAGGTCCCCTTAGCTCTTCCATTTTAGTAAGGGATGAAGGAAGTTCTCATGTCCTCAGCACACCGCACTGTCACAGTAAACTGTTGCTTTTTTTTGGAACAAGACTGTACTCATCTCTGGCGTGGGACATTTGCTAGCCTTTGGCAGGCAATGCAAACCTGTAACCGCGATGGCTTATTTATGAAAGTAGAGAGGGCTAAGCTTGCATGCGTGGTGTCCCGTGTCTGCCCGCCTCATGTGTGGGTTTCTTGTCTGTTGTGGGAAGAATGTTGGTATTATCAGGCCCATTTTTCCTCGAGTTTATGAATGACTAATTACAAATTCATAATGAGCCGAATGAATCTGCTAGAGCAGCACCAGAATTAGTACCTTTGCATTTGGTAAACATGTTACGCTTATGTCTTAGGGCACTGTAGGTACTTGATATATGGGGTCCTCAAAAAACTACTTAGGCTTTTTAGATTTCCCCCAGGGTACCTTTTGAGGGTCAACCATATTATGGGGGGTAAAGATACAAATTATGTCCTCCTTTAGATGAAGCAAACTCCAGATGTAGATTCTTTTGTAGACCTATTTAATAATGTATCACACCGGTTCCTAGAATCTCAAAAGGTACCAAGACTTTACAACTCATGGAAAAAGTGTACTCTTCTTTCCAAATGTTCTTGAGACAGTATTTTCAGACATTATATCTACTGTGCATAATAATATTGCTTTAAACTGTATTACCTTCCTGGCTTGTTTGCCATGATGAACCGCGCATGATCAAATGTTTTCAGTTGCTTTGCTTGCTCTGATAACCATGAACCATATTTTTCTGTTTTTCTGCCCTCCCCCCCTTTTTTTGTGTGTGTACGTACACATGCATTTTAAATATCATTTCATACCACATTTTCTTTCCCCCTCACCCCCCTCATCAAAAGGAATATACTGCATGGGAAGAGAGTCGATGCAAACATTCCTTTTTCATTGTTTTAAGTTTGTGATGGACAGCTCTGACTCAGACAATTTCTTGCTCTTATTGGCTTTTTTTATGGGTATGAAAACATAGCGAGTTGTGCATGGAAAGAAAGAGAATTAAAAATTCCAGTGGCTTCACGGTTTGTACACCAGTTGCCTGTCTCTTACCAGTTACCTTGGAACTCTGCATGATAAAGCTTGAGTGGTTTCTTATTCTCTGGAAAGGGAAACAAAACAAAACAAAGCAAAACCAACCAAGTTTCGAATATTTAGCGTGTGGGTTCACATACTGAAGTGGTCCTAACGAGGTGCAATTGATGGCGGACGAGCCGTAGCAGAGGGAACATTCGAGAGTCTTGAGACGCTGCCTATGGTTGCACAGAGCAGACATATGTACGTGAACAGGCAAAACAGAAGGCCTGCCGCTATTGCTAACCCAGCACACAAGAAAGTCAATAGGACGTAAGGAGGCGTTTTCCACTGTGCCCCTTCTGTCTGTCTGCACTTGGCCCGTGTTCCTCCTTTGCATCATTGGCCCATTTGGCTGTTCTGTGTCCTCTCTGTGTCTCATCCCACTCCCCTGGTTCTTCTTTTACCTCATCATCAGACCCCTCATGTTCCTCCATATTTTTTTTTCCTCTTTCGCTCAAAAATCATTTTTTTTTCTTATTTTGCCTCCCCCATCCCAAATCATGCAAAACGACTGTACTTGCTTCTGCAGTATTTCAAAGTTTACTGACCAATTTTTTTTCTCTGGTCTCTCTGTTTCTCAACCATTTTTGTTGATTTTTATTTTTATTTTTATTTTGTGTTTGATTTTCATTTTAAAAATTTAAGAAACAGTTGAACGGAGTTCAGGAACAGCAAGATCCCTCCCCACCACTTATTCACACAAGCCATTCTTTTCTACAAGACCATACCAGTCCTGGACCACGGCTCCCATCACAGTGCCCGGGCCGGCCAAGTCAGGCTCCTTATCCAGCTCCCCTTCTAACACGCCGTCAGCTTCTCCGTTAAAATCCATATGGTCTGTCTCGACGCCTTCTCCGATCAAATCCACGTTAGGCGCCTCAACTACATCTTCGGTCAAATCCATTAGTGATGTGGCATCTCCTATTAGATCTTTCCGGACAATTTCTTCGCCGATAAAAACGGTGGTGTCGCCATCTCCGTACAATCCCCAGGTTGCCCAAGGAACCCTTGGGAGGGTTCCCACCATCACAGAGGCCACACCCATAAAGGGGCTGGCTCCCAACTCAACTTTTTCCTCTCGAACTTCTCCAGTGACGACCGCAGGGTCTCTGTTGGAGAGGTCCTCCATCACCATGACACCCCCTGCCTCCCCCAAATCCAACCTCACTATGTATTCCTCCAGCTTGCCATTTAAGTCCATTATCACATCAGCGGCACCGCTGATCTCTTCCCCTTTAAAGTCAGTGGTGTCTCCGACCAAGTCTGCAGCTAATGTCATCTCAACAGCTAAAGCTACGATGGCATCGTCTCTCTCCTCCCCCTTAAAGCAGATGTCCGGACATGCAGAGGTAGCGCTAGTCAATGGGTCTGTTTCTCCTCTGAAGTACCCTTCATCCTCAGCTTTAATTAACGGATGCAAAGCCACTGCCACATTACAGGACAAAATTTCTACAGCCACAAACGCTGTGAGCTCAGTGGTGAGCGCAGCCTCTGACACGGTGGAGAAAGCACTCTCCACCACAACAGCCATGCCCTTCTCCCCACTCAGGTCGTACGTTTCTGCAGCCCCCTCGGCTTTCCAGTCCCTTAGAACTCCCTCTGCAAGTGCACTGTACACCTCCCTCGGGTCTTCGATAGCTGCTACTACCTCATCCGTAACTTCATCAATAATCACAGTGCCAGTATACTCGGTAGTCAATGTTTTACCAGAACCAGCATTGAAGAAACTCCCAGACTCTAACTCGCTCACCAAGTCGGCAGCCGCTTTGCTGTCACCCATTAAAACATTGACTACAGAGACGTGCCCTCAGCCTCATTTCAACCGAACTTCATCTCCAGTCAAGTCGTCTCTGTTCCTGGCATCCTCGGCCCTTAAGCCATCGGTACCGTCTTCTTTATCATCCAGTCAGGAGATCTTAAAGGATGTGGCTGAGATGAAGGAGGACCTCATGAGGATGACCGCCATACTGCAGACGGATGTGTCTGAGGAGAAGCCATTCCAGCCCGACCTTCCCAGGGAAGGGAGAATAGACGATGAAGAACCTTTCAAAATCGTTGAGAAAGTAAAGGAAGACTTAGTCAAAGTCAGCGAGATACTCAAAAAGGATGTGTGTGTCGAGAGCAAAGGGCCACCCAAGTCCCCAAAGAATGACAAAGGACACTCTCCAGAGGATGACTGGACGGAATTTAGTTCCGAGGAAATACGAGAAGCCAGGCAGGCAGCAGCCAGTCACAGCCCGTCTCTGCCGGAGAGAGTGCACGGGAAGGCCAACCTCACTAGAGTCATTGACTACCTGACCAATGACATCGGGAGCAGCTCACTGACCAACTTAAAGTACAAGTTTGAAGAGGCTAAGAAGGATGGCGAGGAGAGACAGAAGAGGATTTTAAAGCCAGCCATGGCCTTGCAGGAGCATAAACTCAAAATGCCACCGGCCTCCATGAGGCCTTCCACCTCTGAGAAGGAACTGTGCAAGATGGCTGACTCTTTCTTTGGAACTGATGCCATCCTAGAGTCTCCCGATGACTTTTCTCAGCACGACCAAGACAAAAGTCCCTTGTCCGACAGTGGCTTTGAAACCCGGAGTGAGAAAACACCTTCGGCCCCGCAAAGTGCCGAGAGCACCGGCCCTAAGCCACTGTTTCACGAAGTTCCCATCCCTCCTGTCATCACAGAGACAAGAACTGAAGTGGTTCACGTGATCAGGAGCTACGAGCCCTCTCCTGGGGAGATCCCCCAGTCCCAGCCAGAGGACCCCATGTCTCCTAAGCCCTCCCCTCCATTTATGGAGTTGGAACCCAAGCCGACCACCTCTAGCATTAAGGAAAAAGTAAAAGCATTTCAGATGAAAGCCAGTAACGAGGAAGAGGAGCATAGCCGGGTTTTAAGCAAAGGCATGCGTGTCAAAGAAGAGACTCACATCACCACGACCACCAGGATGGTGTATCACTCCCCTCCTGGCGGTGAGTGCGCCTCCGAAAGAATCGAGGAGACCATGTCAGTCCATGACATTATGAAAGCCTTTCAGTCTGGGCGAGACCCTTCCAAAGAGCTGGCGGGGCTGTTTGAACACAAGTCGGCCATGTCTCCGGAAGTTGCCAAGTGTGCTGCTGAGACCTCAGCCCAGCACGCAGAGAAGGACAGCCAAATGAAACCCAAACTGGAGCGCATTATAGAGGTCCACATCGAAAAAGGTAACCAAGCCGAACCCACTGAAGTCATTATTAGAGAGACCAAAAAGCATCCCGAGAAGGAAATGTCTGTGTATCAGAAAGACTTGTCCCGGGGAGACCTTAACTTAAAAGATTTTCTGCCAGACAAACACGATGCTTTCCCCTGCCCCGAGGAGCAGGGTCCGCAAGAAGAAGAAGAGCTCGCAGCCGAACAGTCTTTGCCTTCTTATCTGGAATCTTCCAGAGTAAACACGCCAGGGTCCCAAGAAGAAGATAGCCGCCCTAGTTCCGCACAGCTCCTATCCGACGACTCGTATAAAACACTGAAGCTTTTGAGTCAGCACTCCGTAGAGTACCATGATGATGAGTTGTCAGACTTAAGAGGGGAGTCTTACAGGTTTGCTGAGAAAATGCTCCTATCAGAAAAGCTAGATGTTTCTCACTCTGATACCGAGGAGTCGGGGACAGACCATTCAGGACCCCCTAGCTCAGAGTTTCAGGGGTCCGATAAGCGATCCAGAGAAAAAGTAGCCACTGCCCCCCCAAAAGAAATCCTCTCCAAAATCTATAAAGATGTGTCCGAAAATGGGCTAGGGAGAGTGTCTAAAGATGAGCATTTTGAGAAACTGACAGTGTTGCACTACTCGGGCAGTGTCAGTGGTCCCAAGCATGCCATGTGGATGCATTTGTCCGAGGACAGACTAGACAGAGGTAGAGAGAAGCTGATGTATGAAGATAGGGTGGACAGGACCGTGAAGGAGGCGGAAGAGAAGTTGACTGAAGTGTCGCAGTTTTTTCGTGACAAAACCGAGAAGCTAAACGACGAACTGCAGTCCCCAGAGAAAAAGGCTCGCCCCAAAAACGGCAAGGACTACTCCTCCCAGAGTTCCACCAGCAGTAGTCCCGAGAAAGTGTTAACGGAGCTGTTAGCATCCAACGATGAATGGGTTAAGGCCAGGCAGCGCGGCCCGGATGGACAAGGTGTCCCCCAGGCCGAGGACAGGAAGGCACCCAGTGGGTCCAGCAGCCCTGAGAAGAGAGTCCCTACCCAACAGAGCGAGGATGGCCAGCCCCCAGAGGAAGCCAAAGGGACTGTCATTGCTCAGGGCAGGGGACAAGAAGGATCCCAGTCCGGATTTCAGCTCAAACAATCTAAACTCAGTTCCATCAGATTAAAATTCGAACAAGGGGCACGTGCCAAAAGTAAGGATCCATCTCACGAGGAGAAAAATCTGGATGGGCCCTCCCGAATCCCGGTTAAGAAAACTCAAGAAACCAAGCTGCCCACGCCCCCAGGTTTGGCTAGAGAAAGACAGCAGAAGGCTGTAGATCCCCCAGAGGAAAGAGTGCTGGTGCAAAATGATGTTATGGCGCTCAAAGCCGAGCATGCCCAAAGCAATGAGATCATGGCAAGCAAATCTGGCGCTGGCGATGGCAGAAGCCACACAACTGAGGTGCTGAGTAAGGCCGTGCCTGACTTCTTTCCCGAGCGGCAGGTTGAAGACTCAGCCTGCCCCATCACATCAGATCTAGAGACCAAGGGACCGTGGGACAGAAAGGTCTTTAGAACCTGGGAAAGTTCTGGGGCCAATAACACTAAGGCTCAGAAAGAGCAACTCTCTCACGTGCTTGTTCATGATATAAGAGAAAATCACGCTGGTCGCCCTGACGATAGCGAGAATGGTGACCCAAAGAGTGAATTTATGTATGTGACTGAGAGAGAACACAAAATGTTAACGAACGGCTCTCTCTCAGAAATTAAGGAAATGAGTGTAAAATCTCCCTCCAAGAAAGTGTTATACAGGGAGTACATTGTTCAAGAAGGGGACCCTCCCAGCAGCACTCTCGACCATCCCCCCAGGAGAAGCGAGAGCTCACTAGCATCTCACATTCCCATCAGGGTCACAGATGAGAGGAGGATGCTGTCGTCAAACATCCCTGATGGGCTTTGTGAGCAGACAACATTTCCAAAACAAGAACCATCCCAAAGAGTGTCCCGGCCAAGTATGAGAGAAGGGGTAGTTGAGAGCCAGCACTTTAACTCCGTAGACGAGGAAAAAGTTACCTATTCCGAGATCAGCAAAGTTTCCAAACATCAGAGTTACCTAGGCCTGTGCCCAGCTCTCGATGAAACGGAGACCTCCCCCACCAAATCTCCAGACTCGTTAGAGTTTAGCCCAGGGAAGGACTCTCCCTCTAGTGATGTGTTCGACCACGGTTCTGTGGATGGGTTGGAGAAGACAGAGGGCGGGAAAGAGATCAAAACCTTACCTGTTTATGTCAGCTTCGTGCAAGTGGGGAAACAGTACGAAAAAGAGCTCCAACCAGGAGGTGTGAAAAAGATCATCAGTCAGGAGTGTAAGACGGTGCAGGAAGCCAGGGGGACCTTCTATACAGCTAGACAGCAAAAGCAGCCTCCTTCTCCCCAGGGCAGTCCAGAAGACGATACTCTAGAGCAAGTGTCCTTTCTAGACAGCTCTGGGAAGAGCCCTTTGACCCCGGAAACTCCCAGTTCAGAGGAAGTGAGTTACGAGTTCACGTCTAAGACACCAGACTCACTCATAGCTTTTATACCAGGACAACCCAGCCCGATTCCCGAGGTTTCCGAGGAGTCGGAGGAGGAGGAGCCTAAGTCAGCCCCACTGAGGCAGGTGACTGTGGAGAAGCAAGCAGATCGAGATGTGAGCAAAGACTCTGTGCAAAGACCCAAATGTAACCGAGTCGCCTATATTGAGTTCCCCCCTCCTCCCCCACTGGACGCTGACCAGATGGAATCAGATAAGAAACCTCAGTGTCTCCCTGAAAGGGAGGTTGACATGATGGAGGTCAGCCTTCAGGACGAGTCTGACAAGTACCAGCTGGCCGAGCCAGTCATCCGAGTGCAGCCCCCGTCACCAGTCCCTCCTGGCGCCGAGGCCAGTGACTCCAGCGATGACGAGTCCATGTATCAGCCAGTCCCAGTTAAAAAATACACCTTCAAGTTGAAGGAAGTTGACGAGGGGCAGAAAGACACAGCAAAGTCCAAAACCACTGCCACAAAGGCTTCCAAAGAGAAAGAGGTGGACGGTAATGGGAGAGAGAGCGAATCTGGCCTTGACTCGCCTCAGAATGAAACAGCTCAGAATGGAAACAACGACCAGTCTGTCACGGAGTGTTCCATCGCGACCACGGCTGAGTTTTCTCATGACACGGATGCCACAGAGATAGACTCTCTGGATGGCTATGACCTGCAGGATGAGGATGATGGCCTCACAGAGAGCGACTCCAAACTCCCGAGTCAGATCGTAGACACCAAGAAGGATGTCTGGACGGAAGGCATTCTGAAGCCGGCCGACCGCTCTTTCAGTCAGAGCAAGCTAGAAGTTATTGAGGAGGAGGAGGGGAAAGTGGGGCTGGACGAAGAGAAACCATCACCTTCTAAAAGCTCATCATCTGACAGAACCCCAGAGAAGGCCGATCCCAAGTCGGGGGCCCAGTTTTTCACCCTGGAAGGCAGACACCCGGACAGATCAGTGTTCCCTGATACCTATTTCAGTTACAAAGTTGATGAAGAATTCGCCACTCCTTTTAAAACAGTGGCGACCAAAGGTCTCGACTTCGACCCTTGGCCCAATAACCGAGGGGACAATGAAGTGTTTGACGGTAAATCTCGGGAAGATGACACTAAGCCATTTGGTCTGGCGGTGGACGACCGCTCGCCGGCAACCACCCCTGACACAACGCCAGCCAGAACACCAACTGACGAAAGTACCCCAACTAGTGAGCCTAACCCCTTCCCATTTCATGAAGGAAAAATGTTTGAGATGACTCGCAGTGGTGCAATTGACATGAGCAAGAGAGATTTTGTGGAAGAGAGGCTCCAATTTTTCCAGATTGGTGAGCATACTCCTGAAGGGAAGTCAGGGGCCCAGGGGGAAGGGGATATGGTCACTGATGATACCCCACAGCCACAGTCAGGGGACACCTCAGTAGACACCAATCTAGAGAGAGATGTAGAGGCACCTCCAGTCGACCCCAACCCCAGCACCCCGACCAACGGAGAGTGTCAGGAGGGCACAGCCTGTAGTGGCTCTCTGGAGAAGTCGGCAGCGGCCACTAACACCTCAAAAGTTGACCCCAAGTCACGCACACCTATAAAAATGGGAATTTCTGCATCTACCATGACCATGAAGAAAGAAGGTTCTGGAGAAGTGACAGATAAGACAGAGGCTGTGGTGACCAGTTGTCAGGGATTAGAAAACGACACCGTGAAAGAGATCTCAAGCGCCCCCACTAGCCAGGTGGGCGTTAGGCCCCAAGAGAAACACGATTTTCAAAAAGATAACTTTAATAACAACAATAATCTGGATGCTTCCATGATGCAGACAGATAACAAGAGCACAAGTCATGTAGTTCTGACAGGACGCGCTGCATCCACTTGCACCACAGAGAAAGCTAATCCAGTGAAAGGCTCAGGAAAGAGTCCAGGGACTCAAGGACACGCCAGCAGAGATTCTCGGAAGGAACCGGTAGGGGTTAGGCGGAAATCCAAGCTTCCCGTAAAGGCCACCGCACCAAAAGATGTCTTCCTGCCAAACCATAAGCCAGACAGTAAAACAGGTAAACCGAGGCAGGGTGGTCAATATGAGAAACACAAAGCCCTTCCTACTTCTTCATGTATAGATGCCAAGTCCCGAATTCCAGTCAAAAACACACACAGGGAGAACCTAGTTTCAGTCAGAAAAGCATGCGCCACACAAAAGCGAGGGCAGCCAGAGAAAGGCAAGGCCAAACAGCCTCCATCCAAGTTGCCAGTAAAGGTAAGATCCACCCGTGTCACCGTCACCACCACCAACACCACCGCCACCACCACCACCACCACCACCACCACCACCGTTAAAGTTACAGAAAGTCAGCTTAAGGAGGTATGTAAACATCCCATTGAATATTTTAAGGGAATTAGTGGCGAGACCCTAAAACTTGTGGACCGCCTCACTGAAGAAGACAAAGAGATGCAAACGGAGTTGTCTGATGAGGAAGAAAGTACCTCAAGGAACACGTCGTTGTCCGAGACTTCCCGGGGCGGCCAGCCTTCAGTTACCACGAAGTCTGCTAGAAATAAGAAAACAGAGGCACCGCCCTTAAAATCAAAGAGAGGAAAGGCCGGCAGTAGGAGGACTGGTGAGAACGAAGGCAGACAGGTTTCTTGAGCTCTCTTTGCTCACGACCTGGAGAAACAGCATAGTCCGTAAACACTTTCCGACTCGTAGACCCTAGTGCATGACCTGTCGTGACTTGCTTGTGGAGTGGTTGACCCGTAGCTTCTCATTCTGTCATCGTCATCTGTCTGTGCTGTCCTAGATCCTCTCCTCTCCTCTCTCTCAATCCAGCTACACCGTAGAGAGCTAGGGAAGCATGCTACACTGGTGTCATCCAAGATGTGAACAGTTTTCTTTTCTCATGTGCTCATGGGTATGACTCTGTCAGAGCCAAGGCACAGATTGTCAGATTCCATCATAGTGGCTGCCACCCACGCGAGACTCTGTGACCCGCGGCGAGGTGGCAAGCTCGCCCGCATGTTCGATCTCATTACATTCCGAGCATCCATGTAATCTGGCATTTGGCCTGAGGCGGGTGACAGACGAGTTCCTTGCGTAGGTGACTAGGACACATCTGAGTACACAGTGTTAGTAATGTCAGTCTCTGTAAGATCCGAGTACCGCGAAAAGCAATTTTCCAGTGGCGTGTCTTACCTGGCGATTTGTTTTAATTGAGAAATTGTAAATCGTAGGTCCACAGAGTCCTTGTGAGCGGACGGACATCAGGATGGCAATAGTAGCCGATCACCTGGGACTTAGTTGGACAGGTAAGTCCGGATGCGCCTGAATGAAGCAGGTACCTACCCTTCCCCGATGCCCTTGTCTTCAACACCTGCAAAAAAACCAGTGTGCACCTGTAAACTGTACAAACAAGCAAAATGTAAAGCTTTATCCAGACTTCTACCCACCTGACAGCAGTTACTGATAGCAACTGTACACTCTTAGTGTTTTCTGTATATAGACAGTAAGAGGAGATAAGGTTACATCTCATTTTACTTTAAACCCCTTCTTCATGGGGCCATTCCCATAAAAGAATAGTCTTATATCTGAGGTCACATGCCTTAGGAGCATAAAAGAAAACCCAGCCAAGACCCATGACTATGTAACTAGGATGTTCCATTGTTAAAACTGCACTCTTAGCCAATGGCTCAGCTACCCCATGCCCTGGTCTAGCTAGTTGTAGACACGCTACGTAACCTCCCTAGATGATGGTGTCTACCCAATCGCGATGCCCTTACTGGACCGACGCCTTTACATTAACTTACTCTTATGCCTCAGGATTTGTTTAAAAGGAAAACCTTGTCTTACTTTGACGATAGAGACCAAACATTATTTTTGATACTTCTATGAATAAGGAAACAAAGAAATGAAAGCTTTGATTATAAGTTAATTTTAGGGGGGGGAAAGGTAAGTAAATGAAATAGATGCGATTCGCAAAGGTCCTTGAGTTCTGTGAAACCATTTGCAGTCGGAGTGATGGAAAGGAGATCTCCAGCCTCGTAACGTCCATCAGCAACATCACATGTGGGGGCTGTGTCTTCCAAGCAGTTAAGTTTTGTTGTGACAATCCTAACGAGACCCTCAATGCTGACTCAATCCACGACAAGAAATGTAAAGTTTCCTAGACTGAATATATGTTTTAAACACACAATCAAAGACCTTTGAACACTCCACTGAAAATATACTGGAACAAATGCTTGATTTCTTTTATGACTACAGACCATACATAACTAAGCTATTAAAAATTATTAATATCATGTCTCTAAAGTCATTACATATATATATGTATATGTGTACATATATATCTATAAATGTATACATGTGCATATATATTTATATATACATGTACATATGTATACACATAATATATATAATGATATAATATATATATATTATGAGCAACTGCATCTGTTCTCATACTATACCATTATTAGCTGTTAACCAGATCATAAGAAACAGACTCATCATATTTTTCCTTTGTATGCCTCAGACCACACACACACACCATCACATCGCCAAGCCTTCCTTAGTCTCTGCTCTAGATGAACTGCTAATGCCAGAGGCTTCCCGGACTGTGGTATGTCAGATGTCTGAGTGGTCCCCTGAAGGCTGATGGGAGTTACTAGTGGTTTGTATGCATGTGTAACTGTTTCCCTACAAAGTCCCTCTTAACAACAATTCTGGTTTAACATGGCTCACTCACCTGAAAATTCACACTCTTTGAGCTAAGTTTTGCATTATTACTGAATACCAGCCAGATTTTCCTTCACCTAACAGGACAGTCCTTAGTTTTTTGGCAATGTGACACAAGAGGACCCAGATGAGCTAGGGACAGAGCTCAGTGGCCTGGCATGCTCAAACCCTCAGCTCATCTCTAGGACTAGAGAAGAAGAAATAAAGTCAGGTCTTCCCAGGTCTGACGAGATGGCTCAGTGGTTAAGAGCAGTGGCTGCTCTTTCAGAGGACCCTAATTCAGTCCCCAGCACACACTAGGCAGCTCACAACTGTCTGTAACTCCAGTTCCAGGAGATCCTACACCCTCAAATCAATGCACATAAATTTAAATTAAATTTTTAAAAAATCCTGTTATGAATTACTCAAAATCAACATGCCTTTCTTCAGTCTTGCAAGCAATAAATAATGTTTGCTTTTAAGGATTTCTTGGGCAGTAGGACTCTCATAACCTAAAACGGAAATGGAAGGAGGAACTAGACCTGGAATTGACTTCTTCAATTAGAATAACAAAGACTATTAGAAAATTAAAATATCTAAGCAAACAAAACATAAACGTGTCTCTTGAAGTCATCGTTGATAAGTTCTGATTGTTAAAATAATCTTCAGATTTGATTGCAACTATACATATTTCGTAGGTTTTTTTTTTTATAAAATTAATACCTGCTGATCTTGTTTTTAATGGATAAATAGTGTATCAGATTTATATGTATGATGGTGATTTTTTTTTCCTAACTACTATGCTATGGTCACAAAGTGAACTTAAGCTTTTGCTATTGTTAAATATAAAGGAAAGTGCCTATGCACACATGTGCCAAGGCTGAGTTTTATGCTGAGGAGGGCAGGTTTCACTTACAGAAAAACCCCTTTTACATGCTGTCCTTCTAACCGTCCACCATGATCACAGAGAGCTTGAAACCTCAGTTTCACATAAGCAGACTTCCTCCTTTTGTTCAAGGGGACACTCGTCAAATTCCCAGTAGTTCTTCTAGTCTGCAGGGGACACCTGGGTGTGCAAATCACTCGATAAACCACCCCACCACCACCACCCCCATGCGCCTCCTCATCCAAGCACGAGGACTTTTAGGATTTCTGAATTCATTTTGCTGAGCTGTCAGAAATGTTGGACAGGAGTAGATCTTGGCTAGCTGCTTTCCGTGGAAGCAATGCTTCATGTTTCTTACTTATGGTCATGAAGGAAACACATGCTTGATAACTGAATTTTAAAGAGGAAAATGATGAAAAGATGTCTCCTTTTCCCACAGTCTCCCTTCATTCAGACTGAGTTCAGTCCTTCTACTATGTGGGTTCTAGGGGCGAGCTCAGACAATCAGGCTTGGCGGCAGGTGCCTCTTACCTGCTAAGCCATCTTGCCCACGTTATTTTTACTTGTTTTTTCCCCCACACAAATGGCTGCAGAGCGTGTATGTGTGTGTGTGTGTGTGTGTGCGCGCGCGCGCGCGTGTGTGTGTGTGTGTGTGTGTGTGTGTGTGTGTGTGTGTGTTTTAACCCCCCCGGAATCATGTCTTCACCTGAGTAGAGAGCATGAAACTCAAAGGCTGGAATAGCAAATGAGTAAGACATGCCCTTAGTAGGGCTACTCAGAGCCACCTGCCTACTGTCTCAGTAGTCCGTGCTTAGGAGTGATGTGCCCCTCCCCCAATCTCATGTGCGGTTGTTCAGTCTGCAGAGAATTGGGGTCTAATCAACAGCAGCGTCCTCTCTGTAGACCCCAAGAATCTTTAAAAATGATTTCTAATGGGATTTTGATTGTAAGTAATTCTCTGAGGAGAATCTCGTCCCAACCTGCCTGTAAAACCAGCTACCAGAGGGCAATGCTCAGTGCTCACTGGGGGGATTTCCTTACAATTCTTTTTTTTTTTTTTAATTTTTTATTTTTTTGAGGGGGAAAGGTGTTAGGAACATGACTCTGATGAACTACATACAAAGTAAAATATGCCCCTTCTAACTTTCTCTCTTTTTACAGAGCTGGCAAGGGAACTGAATTTTTCAGTGGATGAAATCAACCAAATACGTGTGGAAAATCCCAATTCTTTAATTTCTCAGAGCTTCATGTTATTAAAAAAGTGGGTGACCAGAGATGGAAAGAATGCCACAAGTATGCTCTAAATTATTTATCTTACTTTTTCAAAACCACAGAGGGGTCAATATCTAAGAGAAGTAAGCTGTTGGGCTCGTTTCAGGGTTGTCCGCGTCCTGTGACGTTTTACGTAGGGAGGAATTGGCCAAGTATCAAGAGCAGTGGTTCTCAACTCGTGGGTCCCGACCCAGACAGGGTCAAATGACCCTTTCCCAGAGGTCACCGAGGCTATCAGAAAACACAAATGTTTACGTCATAATTCATGACAGTAGCAGAATGAGTTATGAAGTAGCTACAGAAAAAGTTGTTTGACTGGGGAGGCCACCACTCCTTGAGGAACTGTATTGAAGGGTCCCAGCCTGGGGCAGTTTGAGAACCGCTGCTCTAGAGTGGCGAGAGTCCCAGAGTCCTATGCTTAAGCAGCTTTTGAGAAAGCAAATGGCAGGGAATAATTTGCATTTTGTATGGCCCTCTTCCCACATCTTCTAAAACTGGGGGGTGGGGGAATAGCACTAACTCTTGTGTCACAGGATGGTCATCAGATATGGTTTGAAATTGCTGCTGTTCCCAGGGGCAGGTGTAGAGGGATGCAGTGGGGGCCAGAGGAGGATGGGACACAATTAGGGGAGCTAGCCAATTGTACCCAGCTTGGCCTGCTATGTAACTGGGTTTGGGTAGGTGGTAGTGATGGGTTTGAGGCACCCAGCCCTCACCCATCACACTGTGGGGTCAGTTATTGTGACGTTGCCTCATCAGCCTGACCTTGGTAGCTTATTAAACTGTTCAGCATTGATAGAAGGATGAGGCATGGACATTTTGCCGCCGTATTAGATTCCCCTAAAGGAGTCCACATGTTTGAACACCATCCACCCCGTCACAGCGGGACCTCCACAGACAGCTTTCAAGTAGGGATTCTTCCCTGGTTCCCAGGGGCAGCCACTAGAGTGGGTGCCCTTCACATGGATGGAGCAGAGCAGTAGTGGGGGTGGGGGTAGGGCTGGAATGCTAATGCAACTGCAGAAGCTGCGATTTTGTTGGATGTTGGTGATAGTGTCACTGGGTCTCTCATCCTTCTTTCTATTTTTCCCCCTTTTCAGCTGATGCCTTAACTTCAGTCTTAACGAAGATTAACCGAATAGACATAGTGACTCTGCTGGAAGGACCAATATTTGATTATGGGAATATTTCAGGCACCAGAAGCTTTGCAGATGAAAACAATGTTTTCCATGACCCAGTTGATGGTAATTGAATTTAGTGTTCGTATTGACTTAATCGTTCAATAAACATCGGGACGAGCTGTCGGACAAGGCGACCGGTCAGCTACTACGGGCACTGTGATTTGCTTGGCTTAATTCCCCATTTTCACAGTTTTGGTTAGGCCAGAAGTCTACAGATGAGCATTCTGATATCAGAGCAAGCTCAGGAAATGTCTGTCTCTGTGTGACTCAGAGGATAAAATGTGAAAATATATTCTTTGGAAGAGTTGTCGTTTCTAGTGTTCTGTGCACCCAGGTGGTAGAAAACTTAATACCTACAAAGAGCAATGCTTTGGCATTTAAAAAAAATTTTAAATCTTTTAACCTAAAAACGAATGCTGTCTTTTCATTCATAAGTGAGATCAAACCGTGAGCCCAGTTTTAAGCAAGTAGGTGATGTGCCGAGCTGCAGTGCACTCCGTACTGGTTGGGGTAAATACTGATTCAACTGATGCAGGACCAAGCAACTAGGCATGCATTGGAAGAGTCCACCATCATTCCAGATAGCTCAGTTACTTAAAATTATATTAGCCTTCGTTACACCAGTAATTCCTGGGATGGAGAGTGATGTGTGGTTCACAAAAGACAGCATCTTTTCTCATGTAATGTGTGGTTCACAGAAGACAGCATCCTTTCTAGTTTGGGGAGCACATAAATCACTGCAAACCACTTGGTTTGGTTTAATTTAACTATCCCCTCCCCATTAAACAAATACTCCATCTCGGAAGAGCATCAGGAAAAACATCACAGCCACGCTTTCGAAACTAGTCCCATCTTGCTTTCACAAAAGGGAATCCATTCCCACAGTGAGGGTTGAATGGAAAATAAGATGTGCCAAGGACAAGAGTAGCCAGGGATATGTTTCTGTTCATTCAAAGGTCAAGAAATACGATGATCTTCTTTTTCCATAATTAACTGGCAAACTTAGATGAACAAGAGCCATGAGCTTATTAAATTCTATATGTGTCCAGTCAGAAAAGATGATAGGATCTTACAAAGTGCCCATTTCCTAAGGGTGAAGTGTATCTGTAATGCACAGGACATTAATACCGTGGGTCCTTGGAACACAATGCTCTTGTGAGCCCTGTCTTATATGGGAGGCTGTATGTTGGGAAAAAAAAATCCATTTGTATTAGATAATTAGGGCAGATTGAGAATTACTGGCAAGCTACAGTTCGAGCTTCCTCTACTCCTTATTGGGAAAAGAAATCACAAGTGTGGTATTCTTGGTTTGTTTTTTCTTTTAACATTGTAAAGTTTGAATGCCGTTAAAATCAGCTGGCCATGGTTTTCTGTTACTGTATCTCAATACTGGATAGTTCTTTTGATTAAATTTTCCATTGAAAAATCAGACACAAAATAAGCTTTACTTAATTCAAACTACAAGTCTTAGCCCAATGTCATTAAGAGGCTAATTTATAGGCAGCCGTAGCCAGCAGGTGTCCACAAACCACTTGAACAGCAACAGCTGTTTGGCCTGAACTACTGGGAAGAACCTAGCCTTGGGTTTTGCAGATGAGGGAATTAAGAACATGCCTTGCTGCATTTAAATGTTTCTCCGCTTTGTTGAGCTTCTGAGAAACCTCCTTTCCTCACCATGACCAGACGACTGTTGACTTTCTCACTGCCGTGACAAGAGCATTCTTCTGTAGGCCATGTAGTGCTTAGAATTGGGGTTGGCTCCCTTCTTCCCTTCTGAACAGGCTAGCGCAGCCCTGTTCTGAATCCTGGATAATCTTCCCTTACACTCTCCTCTTGTCTCCATTGTGTACCATTTTTTCCCCTCTTTATTTGCTTCATGGTTCTAAGTAGATTTCCCATCATCAGCCTCGCCAACACCTCTGTACGCACCATGACTCCCTTGTCGCTGCGCCATCAGGGCGCCTCAAACACACACGGAGTCCCTTTTCTTTCTAACATCTTTTTAAAACCTTTAGCCAATGCTACTGAAACTCTAAAAGTTAGTAATCACTTTCCACCCCAGAGTGTAAGTTCATTCCTTCTCTCCTCCATAAATTTCATGTAAACAAGTAATAACTAGAGTTGAATGATGTTCTTCATGTGTAAGCAAGAGGTAATTAATTACAGAAATGACTTCTTCTGGCTTGCTGTGTTCCATCTACCGCAGCATAGATTTTTGCATGCTACAATGAGAAAGTTGTGTTAGCCCTGAGCCATGGCTTCTAGCTATGACAACTAACTTTGTAATTGAATTCATTTCATCGGCATAGTTCCATTGCTGTATTAAGACTGATAGGATGCCATTATTTCGTTTTACTCAATGACATGTAACGGAACTAAACCATGAGACTAAACATTACTCTGTAACCCATCATACACCGTCATACCTGATATAATTTGAGTTATTCCATGTGTTTGTGTTCAATGTGTTCTAGCTCATTCCAGTCAGTCCAAATGTACTGTCTTCCATAGGTCACCCTTCCTTTCAAGTGGAGCTGGAGACCCCCATGGGGTTGTACCGCACACCACCCAGCCCTTTCCAGCAAGATGACCATTTTAGTGATATCTCTAGCATAGAGTCTCCCTTTAGGACCCCCAGTAGACTGAGTGATGGGCTGGTGCCTTCCCAGGGAAACATAGAGCATCCAGCAGCGGGTGGACCGCCAGTGGTAACCGCGGAGGACACGTCTTTAGAAGACAGCAAAATGGACGATTCCGTAACTGTAACAGAAACGGCCGACCCACTGGACGTAGATGAGAGCCAGTTGAAGGACCTGTGTCAGAGCGAGTGTGCTCAGTGCTGGGCAAGTGAGCCCGGGGTCCCAAACGACGGTCGGCAGGCAGAGCCACTGAGACGGCAGACTAGAAAAGTAGGCATGAGCTCTGAACATCAGGAGAAAGGAAAATCTGGTCCTGATGAGGAGGTGACAGAAGACAAGGTCAAATCTCTGTTTGAGGACATTCAACTTGAAGAAGTAGAGACTGAGGAGATGACAGAAGACCAGGGGCAGGCTATGCTTAACCGTGTGCAGCGAGCAGAACTGGCAATGTCTTCACTTGCAGGTTGGCAGAACGAGACGTCAGGTGGAAGCCTAGAGTCCCCAGCGCAAGCTCGAAGGATAACCGGTGGGTTACTGGACCGTCTGGATGACAGGTATGGCCGTGTGTCAGGGAATACATACTAAAAGAGGGTACTCTGCCCCTACATTGTAAGCAGGCGCTTTTTAGCATTGACTCACTTTCTAAATGATGAGATGTGTTTGGGAATATGCCCTCTCTATAAAGATGGGTTCTGTGTGCTATCATCCCTAGAGAAAGGTGAATTTAAATTCAACCATAATTCTCCAAAGTAATGGGTCTCTCTTCGTTGTCCTGGCTGTTCTGGAACTTGCTCTGTAGACTAGGCTGGCCTTGAACTCACAGAGACTCACTTGCCTCTGCCTCCCGGGTGCTGGAATAAAAGTGTCACCACACCTGCTGGGCTCTTCCCATTTTCTATACACAGGCTTTTTACACAGAAACATGAGAGCCCCTGGCGTGTGTCTACAGTAGTTCTGTCGATGTGTATTTGGCTTTTTATGTGCTTACCCTGCTCCAGATAATAAGTCGAGAGCCCCCTGGACATGGGAAACACCCCCGCCACTGTAAGGGAAGCACTTTGTGACTTGGATGAATTTCTAAGTTCTAAGAAAGCCATTTTAATAATCTTTGTAACACTCCTTCCCTCAAGCAGGTTTGTAGACCAAACAGGAAATAGTGTCTTCCGTCCCTGATGATTGAGGTACACAGTAGCCTCTAGAAACAAGAGGTTGCATTTTTTTTTCCTCCTCACACATCAGACTATAAAATACACCTCTGCTTCAAATGGCACCTGGTGATGAACCTCTCAGTTGGATGGATGCAAGGCCGCGAATATTCTTTCCATTTTGCCGTTCAACTCTTTCTTCCAGCTGCAGCTCCAAGATAGAGACTTGGCAGGGATTAGGAAACCTCTTCTGAGAACCGAAGGCATCAATAACTTGTCTCTGTCGGCTACCAAAGCAGCTCCTGCAGTGGGAAAAGGGCACTTGAGCCCTGATCCCCGTGTCCCCATAGGATAACAGAGCTTATAGCCACTCACCAGGAAATAGATGTCAGTCTAGGAGAGCTGCTCATTACTATTAAACTGCCAAAAAAAAAAAAAAAACTCTCATTCATTGTAGACCCTGCCCTTGAATATACAGAAAATAGATCGAGTCTTCCTGGTCCTAGATTAAGCAGTGACCTCCAGGGATCCACCCACAGCTCTGCTCCTGGCGTGAAGGACATCCGGAGGAAGGGAAGAAGGACTAGCAATGTGGAGTAGGAAATGCGTGCTGTGTTTATCCTTACAGTAGCTGACCATCTGCTCACACACAGGATAAGCATGCCTTCGGGTTGCTACTTCCACATGAACATAAAAGATGATGCTCTAATCGCTGCCTTTTCCTGTGCAGCAAGCACAGTGTTAAAAGGGATGTGTGAGCTATAAGATAAAACGGATGTGTTAGAACTAGTAAAAATGGCAGGCAGTGGTGGCGCACGCCTTTCATCCCAGCCCTTGGGGGGCAGAGGCAGGCGGATTTCTGAGTTCGAGGCCAGCCTGGTCTACAGAGTGAGTTCCAGGACAGCCAGGGCTACACAGAGAAACCCTGTCTCAAAAAAATAAAACAAACAAAAAAATAAAAATCAACTAGTAAATATATATATATATATAATATATAAATATACATAATATATATTAAAGTATATATATTAAAAGTCATTAGTAAAGAAAAGACTTAGCACACTTAGGAAAGGAGTCCCCACAGTAATCAGAAGTCCCTGTGGTCACTGAAGGTCGTGGAGGGCTGGAGTTCACTGAAAGCATCCCAGTTAAGGAAGTGTGGCAGGTGTCTGCACGGATGAAAACCTACGAAGAATTCCAGTTCAGGGTTCCCGAGAATACAGTTTGCACTCAGGAATTTCTTTTTGTTGGTGTTTTTCTTCCTCAGGAAGTGTTTGGGTCTGTTTTTGGTTTGTTTGTAAACTAATGACACACTATTGTTTCACACTAACCTTCCCTTTTAAATCAGGGAGGTTGGAACTATATGTCCATCCATACTTCTTTTTGAAGGTGTAAAACTGAACCGTGAAAGAAAACAACTTTTTTAAAGATTTACTGATTTTATGTACGTGACTGCTCTGCCTTCACATCAGCAGAGGGCATCATCAGACCCCGTTATAGACCGTTGTAAACCATCATATGGTTCCTGGGACTTGAACTCAGAACCTCTAGAAAAAGGCAATGTCCAGTGCTCTTAAGTGCTGAGTCACCTATCTGTCTCCAGCAAATTTTTAAGTGACCATCCGTTAGCCATCTTGGAGGCTGGGGTTTGGGGGATACCTGGAGCCTGGGAATACCTTGCTAGCCCACTCTATGCTTAAACCCTCGCATTTTAAAGCCACTCGCAATTGTTTTCATTCCTATTTTATGCCTTTGGAAGTAGTTTGGCAACATGGCTATTGAAGCCACATTCTGAAGCCATGCACAGCCATGCATTGCCCTTGTGACTTCGCATGTTGTCTCTCTTCCAGCTCTGACCAGGCTCGGGATTCCATTACCTCATACCTCACGGGAGAACCTGGCAAGTTCGAAGCTAACGGAAACCACACGGCGGAAGTCATTCCAGAAGGGAAGGCAAAACCCTACTTCCCGGAAGCCCAAAACGATGTAGGGAAACAGAGTGTCAAGGAGAACCTGAAACCAAAAACACACCGATGTGGTCGCGCTGAGGAACCGGTGTCGCCCCTCACGGCCTACCAGAAATCTCTAGAAGAAACCAGCAAGCTTGTCATAGACGACGCACCTAAACCCTGTGTGCCTGTCGGCATGAAAAAGATGACCAGGACTACGGCTGACGGCAAAGCCAGGCTCAACCTCCAGGAAGAAGAGGGGCCCACCAGGTCAGAGCCTAAGGTATGTCATTTACGCAGCTAGCGTGCTGTGGTACATCATTTACGCAGACAACGTGCCGTCGTCATCGTGCGCACCCAGGGTCTGCTTTATGATTACTAAGTGATGGGCTGGAGGCTGCCACTAAAGCAAGCCCTGGGGAGGATGTATATACTGTGGGTTACCACCTTCAGTCATCAAGGGAATAAAGCCCCAGCCGAGGACCAGCATCGCAAACCCAGCCTTTGTTCTTAGGGAAGAAGGAAGGTGACAGAGTCTGGTTCTTCCATGGAGTCTAAAGACTGTAGTATCCAACCCACCTAGGCACGCTATTCTGTAGGGTCTGATGTCTCAGCGTATTGGAAAAATCGAACAGGTGCAATCCCCAGAATACGGGGACTCCACGGCAGGCAGAAGCTTGTATTTAGAAACATCCTTTTTAATATCTCAGTTTATCATTGGCATGTAGACCCTGTGATAAAGCCCAATAGATTTTTTTTTCATTCTTCTGTTTTACTGCTTTGAAACATTAAAGTATTTTTTTTTAAGTGAAATTATCTCTCACCAATGAAAGACAATGAAAACGAGTTGTTTCTGCTTTTTGATACAGGTGGTCACATGTACACCAGACTGGCTTCAAACTCAGGAGGTCCGCCTGCCTCTTTGGTGCTAGCATTAAAGGTGCGCACCACCACGCGCGGCTTTCCTGCTTTGTCCCGTTTCTTAGGTGTTGTCTTTATGCTTCTAACTCTCAGCTATGCAGTAAGACCCAGGCCTCTGTCTTGTGGCATGCCCTGAGACACACCTAGTATACTTAAGACCAGCCTTTGGAGAGGAAAAAGTATTTTATAAAGCAAAAAAAACAACCAAACAAAAAACATCAACAAAAACAAACAAAAAAACTGCTCAAGCGTTCAGACACTAATGACTGTCAATCAACAAATCATTTACCAATCTTCCCCTGTTTTTACTCTTTTGGTCCCTTTCTAGAGTATTAGAAAGGAAATTGAGAGGGAATACAGCTTCAGTAGATCATCATTTATGCAAACAATCCGGTCATTGTCACCAATACTAAGCACTGAAATGATTCTTCTTCTGTCTTTTTTTCTTTTAAGCTTGATTCCCCTAGCTCCCGACTCTTTTAACTTTCTTCTCGGCAGGTGTGGCTTTCAATGTTGAGTTTTGCTTTCGACTTCTCTCAGTATATTTACTAAGCAGGATGAGTTTGGGCAAGAGTCTTGTCTTTTAAAATGCCAAACAGCTAAGTATGTTCTTTTTAAAATAAATCTCCCACCCACCCACCCGAGAAAAAAAAAAGGACAAGCAGTAACAACATGATATTTTTTTACCTACAAAGATATATCCTGAAGGACAAAAAATAGAACTATAAGAAACCAGTAGAGACATGTGACACGCTCTGGGTTTTTGTGGATGGGAGTATGCCTGTGGGTCACTGGAGAGCCACTTGGGTGTAGGCTAGTAGAAGGTAGCCTAAAATGGTTCTGAGCCTGAACAGAACTCAGCAAGATTCACTAGCAATGGAAACCCAACTTCTCATTGAGTCATCCAGTACACAAAGGCTTCCCGTCCACAAAAGTCCATGTACCCCTCCCAGCATCTGGGGAAATGTGAGTTTCACCTCACAGGAAATCCCAAGATGACCTGGGCATGGCTTCAGTGACCCAGTCTTACAGTAGCAACCAACAAGGCCACCTGATGTCCACTTCAGACAACAGACCCCCTTTTTGTCCCCTGAAAAAGCAGGTCAAAAGCCCGGGTGAAGCCTTTACGCGGATGACCACCTGCTGTTACAAGGTAAAGCCCCCACGTTCCTCTCTCCTCCCAAAGCAAGGAATGCTTTTGGGGGGAAAAATATCCCACACATTCCCCCAGAGCTTGACCCTTTACCGGTTTCTAGAGAATTCTCTTTAAAGGAAGCCTACACTGCTTGGTTCCACACTGCTTGCTCCCTTCTCCTAAGGCTAAACAGATTTTTGTCTCCAGGGAGAGAGAAGACTTGCAAGGGTCACCTGTGTGTCTGACGGGCATGCGCGCCTTCGTTAGCATTAGCTCTAACGTGTCACACCTCTAACTCTGCCAGCTTATGATCCATGTCTGAGTAATTCAGCTCTCCCCTTCCGCCCCCTCTAGCCCTGTTAATCCTGGAATCATCCTGACTAGTTCTGCGTCTTTGTGAAAATGAATTCCTCCTACCTTTGCCTGTTTTTCTAATAGGTCCTTTAATCTTTCTTTTCCTCTCCTTTATGTGCTGTCTTTTTGTGAAATTTGAAGGCTACTACAGGAATGTAATTTTTAAGTTCTGTTTCTTGCACAGATACCAGCAGGTTATTTTACTTTGGCAGCCGTGGTCTCTAGTGGAGCCTCGTATAAAAAGTCAGGATTCACCACGCGGTGGTGGCGCACACCTTTAATCCCAGCACTTGGGAGGCAGAGGCAGGTGGATTTCTGAGTTTGAGGCCAGCCTGGTCTACAGAGTGAGTTCCAGGACAGCCAGGGCTACACAGAGAAACCCTGTCTTGAAAATCCAAAAAAAAAAAAAAAAGTCAGGGTTAACATTACTCTTAATACTTCAACTACTCGCCAGTGTCCTGGTGTGCTACCTGCTCTTATAACGTTACCATCGTTTTCCCTAATAGTGATTTTTCTAATCCCCCCCACTCCTCCCCCTCCCCCTACAATCACAGCCATACCTTATCCAAATGGTATCCTAGCTCCCTGACTTAGTTATTTCAATAATCCTATCATTGCAATTAAATAGCATGGCAAAGAATATTTACCAAATAACAGTATTTCCCCACTTGAACCATAAACTATTTGCCACTCAATAGTTTTTTCAGACCCCTGAATTTGTGGCAGAATTACTGAGTCTATCTGTCCCCCCCACCCCCCGTCTCTCTCAGTCTCCGTTGGGTCCTGGGGAATAAACTATTAGGTCTTACACATGTAAGTTCTCTGCTACTGAGCTGTGTCTGGAACACACACACACACAAACACATTTTTGAGACAGGATCTCATTAAGTTGCCCAGGCTGGCCTTGAACTTACAGTGCTACGGTTCCAGCAATGTTCTGGCTTACACTGCCATTTCGTTCTAGGTCTTTACAAAAGTTCTCAAGTGCTCACAGGTCATAGTCCCTCACTCATTAGCATAAGCTCTTGCTGAACCCTCATCTCCTGATACAGGCAAGTATCCTCAGGAGTGGCTTTTGATTTAGTTAACAAAGTAAACCAGAGTTCCCTAAAGATCACATGTGCCACCCTCTATGTAGTGGCCCAAGTGTAATAGGGCCTAAATTACAGCTCATACATTCAAGTCACAAGAAGGCAGATTTAAAACTAGTGTAAACAGGAATTCAAAAACCTCATTTAGTTTTTAATTTTTAGTTTTACCTTTTTTCCCCCCTCGAGACAGGGTTTCTCTGTATAGCTTTGGCTGTCCTGGACTTGCTGTGTAGACCAGGCTGGCCTCGAACTCATAGAGATACGCTTGCCTCTGCCTTCCGAGCACTGGGATTAAAGGTGTGTGCCACCATCTTAACTGTGGACATAGACAACACACACACACACACACACACACACACACGTACATTCATATTCATGCACACACAAGCACACAGAGGCACACTTAGTTATACACACACAGACACACACACACACACATTCAGAGACATACCCAGTCACAGATACACACAGATAAACACAGCCTGCATCTTGCTAAGAGATTTTCTTCCACTTAACTCACAGAATTCTCTTAAACATATATTATGCCACATGTCCCTTAGGGGGCAATAAGTAAATATAATTCTTTCTTAATTTGCCTTCTCAGAATATCTTTTCTTTTTAATATTGATGGTAAAATTATACTAAAAATATGCATTTAATCAGGACTTGAGAAACAGTGAGAGCGATTCAAGCTCAGAGGAGGAGCGGAGGGTCACAACCCGGGTCATACGAAGGCGTGTGATTATAAAGGTACCAGCAGCTAGAATGTGATGGGATGCTGCTGTGTCTGGAAGCCTGTAGTGAGCGTTGGGAAGTTCAGCATGTCTGATAACCAGCTGGCTGGCTGTTTCTTTGCTCTTTCTTGAAGGCTTATAAAAGAATTACCCGAAATAAAGCTCGTTGTGTGTTAGTGCATGTTCTGCGCAGGATTCCGTCTGAGAGTCCTTGGCACTCATGTCCCACCTCTCTCAGAAAACAAGCACTCCGTCTTGGTGAGAGGGGCGCAGTGGACACAGGGCTCAATCGATAACCCCGAATCTAATGTAGGAGAGAGGGAAGTGCCACAGGCTGGACTTGGGACGGAAAGCCATCTCCTCATTGTCAAGCAGTGACTGAGAATTTTAGGTCGGCAGCTTGGCACGCGCATGTGCTCGCCCTGGGAAACTCCTGAAACAGGTGCTCGTAATATTTAACCCGTGCAAAAATGGCCTGTTACACTGTGGGCCGCAGGAAGCCCCCAGACCCTCGAATCAGCACTGGACGCCACTCGGGGCTGTCCTGTCCTTACCTGAAAGCTTTGGCTGGTGAGCATCTCCACAGGAAGTGATATTCAGGATTCCACACCCCACTGTGAGCAGCTCCACTTGCTCCGTCAATCGGTTGACGGTGTGATTTAATGATTGGTCTCGTCATGCCCAATCACGTGGACCCTTTCATTTTGTAACCCAACTTTTATCTGTGCACCCATTTCCTTGTATGTAGCTTGATACTAGCACAGACTCAACCAGAGCTTAAGCTGCTGAGATCTGTGCTTAGCAAGTCCAACTCACAGCACAACTACTAAGATGGGTTAAGAGTTAAACTGTACGATGCCAATGTATTGTTTTGATTTTCAATAACTTTTGCTGGATTTTAAAGAGTTTGTATGTATGCTTCCCCAAAACCAAGGAATTCAAAATTATATAAAAATGTGTATCCCCTCTGTTTCACAAACATGAGAGTATCCCAATGCATGCATCATTTATACATGCATCTGCACATCCAAGGTCTCTTAGAGTCTATGTCTTCATCAGGGATTCCACTGCTAGGATGAAACGCCACGGTCAAGAGGGACTTGGGCAGGAACGGGTCTGTTTGGCTTACACTTCCAAGTGAAATTCTACGAGCGAAGGAAGTCGGGGCAGGAACCTGGAGTTGGTAGCTGATGCAGAGGTCATGGAGGGCTGCTGCATACTGCCTTGCCTCCCCTGCTTTTCTATAGAACCCAGGACCGCCAGCCCAGGGTGTGACCACCCACACTAAGCTGGGTGCTCCTGCATCAATTACTAATTAAGAAAACACTCTACAGGATCGCCTGCAACTCAATCTCGAGGAAGCAATCCCTCCTCCCAGGTGGCTGCAGCTCGCGTCCAGTAGACATAAAACTAAACCAGCGTAGTATACACACAATGCGCCCTTGGCAGGACATGGCTTTTTGCCAAATCTGTAACACTCATTCTGGTCTGGGAGATTCACATTTTATCACGTGCGTGGAAACCAACCCACACTCCTTACAATGTCCCTCCTTACATTCAGAAAAGTCTAGGCAGAAAAAGAAAGAGTCATGCCTCTCTTGAAGGTTGTGCAAAAGGAAGTCCCATGGTCCTTAAAGAGGCCACCAGAGATGAAAACTGACCACCCCCCCCCAAAAAAACACATGCACCGTGATGTCTCTTTGAAATGGGGGAAGGGTGCCAGAAGTACTCTTGTCAACAGGACTAAGTGGAGCGAGGACTTTGTTTATGTGACAGTATAGTCGAGTCTTCATGAACCTTCAAAGCTAACTAGCAATTGCCCTTTCTCCCACCAAAGGGGCTCCAGAGATCCCTCACTGAGAACCTTTGAACTCTGGCCTAATCGGCAGAGTTAAAAAGGCATAGATCTTCAAAAGACCTATTCCATAAGTCTTTACTGGCCCTCCAGTACAATCTGCTCCTCTAGTGCAGCGAGGAGCTACGTACTTAGTTTGTTTTGGCCTTTAAAGGGAGAGCTGTCTGCGTCTTTGACTCGCATGTTGTACATTTTCAGTCATGAGACAAAGAAAAGGCTCACATTCCGGAACAGTGCAAGAAGCAGTATCGTCTCATGATTGATTGTGAAGTAGGGCGCTGAAGGTATTCATCTAAGCCAGCGATACACTTGTCCATATCTTGTTCTTGTATTCAGACCTTCTTCTACTTCCTCTTTTCCTTTTCAAAGTTCTTTTCCAGAGTTCTTTTAAAAAAAAATTTTTTTTTTAAATTAGCATCTTCTGATGAAGGGCGTGCTCAAAGCACAGTGAATGGATTTCTGTCTTGCTAGAGCCTCCTAAAGGCCTTCGCCTGTGTCCTATTTGGAGATCTGGGTGTGCCCAGAAGCGGCACCTCAGAAAAACTTCATTCATTCATGCTTTACCCACAGTAAAAATCTCGCATGACCTTCTTCTGGCCCTTTGGCTGTCTCTGTACCTTGATCCTTAAAGTAAAAGGGCATTCTTGCTCATATGTGAAACCAACCATAGGAAACAGGAATA
>NW_022196909.1:34913235-34922830 GCF_008632895.1 Mastomys coucha
CCCGCCTCCTGAAACACCTCCCGCAAATTCCAGAGTGTTGAGATGTAAGTCCTTCCAGTCTGCCAGTCTCCCTTCCCTCATCATTGAGTCAACGGGAATAACACAGAAGCCAGGGCTAAGAAGGAGCTCAGGAGACCGCTGGCAGTTCCCACTATACCGAGCAATGTAAGACACTTGTTTTAGTTAGGGTTTTTATTTTTCTATAAACATCATGACCAAGAAGCAAGTTGGGGAGGAAAGGGTTTTTTATTCAGCTTACTTCCACACTGCTATTGGTCACCAGAGGAAGTCAGGACTGGAACTCAAGCAGGTCAGGAAGCAGGAGCTGATGCAGAGGCCATGGAGGGATGTTCTTTACTGGCTTGCTTCCCCTGGCTTGCTCAGCCTGCTCTCTTATAGAACCCAAGACCTCCAGCCCAGGGATGGCACCACCCACAAGGGGCCCTACCCCCTTGATCATAATTGAGAAAATGGCCCACAGCTGGATCTCATGGAGGCACTTCCCCAACTGAAGCTCCTTTCTCTGTGATAACTCCAGCCTGTGTCAAGTTGACACACAAAACCAGCCAGTACAACGCTCTTTCCACCCCGCTGGCCCACAGATGGTCAGACACTGCATCAGCTATCCTCGCATACAATCTATGAAAGCCTCAGCCTTCCCACCCCCACGCCCCACAAAGGAGACCTTCTCTACCCTGCACCTTTCTCATAATCTTTTCAAAAAATGCATTGGCCTTAGTGCATGATTATTTTTTTTTTTAAGCATCTTTTCCCAACTCAGAAACTGCCTCTATCAAAGTAGATAGAACTTGCTTTATAAACTCTCTTGAGCTATGGTGTGACTGATGATCTTGTTCGAGGACATTCGGCTGTTCTTACCATTAATCGCTGACTAATAGTTGTTGCAACCAGTGAAGCCTCTTGGCTTTTCCATGGGTTAAGTGCATCTTTGTCTTCTTGAAATTTGTTGCCATCTCTACCAAGCATGCCGGAATACATGCCTGAGTTGTGAGACCGACCGAAGGTTAGCAACTGTTCACTAACCAACCGCCATGTCAGTCTTGTCTTTTCGCTGGAGAGGGAAGCAGAGCGTGTGATTTCCCTACAGTTCCAGAGCATGTGTGTTTTGCTGTGTGATATGCCGTGGACCTGGATCAGTGCCCGCCCACGCTCTCCTCTCTCATGCCAATCTCTATGCCGCATCCTTTAGGGGGAGGAAGCCAAAACCATCCCCGGTGAATCTGTCACAGAAGAGCAATTTACCGATGAAGAAGGCAACCTCATCACTAGAAAAGTAATCGCCACTGAGATTTTTGTGCTTCTCCCAGAGCTGAAACGCCCTGCATGATAAACACCATTGTGTGCAAATAGGTTATAGCGCCCCCTCTTGGCAGAGGTTTCCTCTAGAGTGGAAATGCCCTGCATGAGAAACACCGTTGTATGCTGTAGGTTATAGCGCCCCCTCTCGACACAGACTAGTCCCTACTTCTCCGTGTTGCTTCCCACAGATCACTCGGAAAGTAATAAGACGGATTGGTCCGCAAGAGAGGAAGCAGGATGATGTGGTAATGTAGACCGGTTGCCAAGGAGAAAGTAGAGGGTAGAATGTCCTGTGTTTTTTTTCCCCCGGGAAGCCCTGCTAAGGGAGCGGAGGATGCTGCGGCGTGGAAGCTTCCGGTGTTGTCTTGGCTTCTAATAGGCATTGTATGGGGTCCAACTACTTTTCGTCATAGCACACCTGAATGGTACATACTTACTATTGTGAGAATGGCCACAGAGATAGACGCTTATTTACTGGAAGGAGAAAGAGGTGGCAGAACCCTTGACCATCCACAATCTGCTTGAGAGGGGTCTACCCATGGCCTTCAGTCGGGTGCCAGTCTAGGACACTGAGGGAGGGTGACATTAGGGTGGCAGAGAGCTTGGGTCACAATCTCCATATGGGGTCCGTGGTTGTTGTGCCCATGACATCCTGTAGAAAAATCTCAACTCCACGGTTATGTCGTGCTGTGCGCCGCCCCATGTCCAGTGCGCTAACATGGAGCCTAACTCAGCTCTGAACGTAGTTCACCCAACGAACCCTTTTCTGCCGAAGAAGGCATCTTGCTATCATTCTCTGCTGTTTCGCAAATCTTTATCCAACTTGATGGGTAGGAAGTAAATTATTAAATACAATGTTTATGTATTAAAAAAAAAAAAAAGCAGACTGAAAACTTCTGAGGACCAGGCAAGAACAGAAAAAAGACCTCCGAGCCTTCTGTTAGAGTAAAAACTAAATGTGAAGTGCCTTGATGTCAGAGAAGTGTGGAAAGACAGCCCCAGTCTGTAGAAATCGGTGCTGTCTTGGACCAGGATGGCGAAGAGATAGTGATTCTATAAACTAAATTACAGAGAAGCCATTGGACCACCCATAGCATTTTGTCCTAGCTTAGTGCTTATTTGGGAAGCCCCTGTCCTACTACCACAGACTAGTTATGGCTCGGCTGACCTCCAAAACTCATCAGTTACAACTAATGGGTATCTTTAATGGGCTTCAGGTGCCTTGTGGGTGCGGTTGGCGATTTCTTCCACCTTATGTTAGGAAGCAGGCTGGCTGCTCTTTGAAATCATTAACCCTCCATGTTGTTACGAAGTCTCACGAAGTCTCGTTACGTTGTAGTTACCTTCACAGTGCTGTTGCATGTGGTGGCCCTGGGGGGCGGGGGGGACTGGTCTGTGCATTCAAAGCCAAGGTCATCCTGTGTCTGAGGATGTGACGTAGCCTGGTGCGCTCACCCGATTTTTCCTTCCTAACCCAGCCTCCCGGGACCCATGTGGGAAACTGCTGTAAAACGCTTCCACTGCAAACATGTAACGTGTGCTCTCCTTCAGCAGGGAGAAGGCTATAAGGTGAAGACCAAGAAGGAAATCCGCAACGTGGAGAAGAAAACCCACTAGTGACCATGACGTCAGTCCAGGTGGGAAGTGCGCTTATGTCAGCAGCTAGACTTAAAAGTCTCGAGAATTTTCTGGGATCTCTGAATAAGTTGATTCCCATCTTCCCTTTCTCTTTCTTTATTGACATCTCAGAAGGAGATGAAATGAAATGAATTCTGCTTTTTATTTCTTTAGATGAATGCACGTATCTACACATGTATATGTATTTATCTACATACACACATGTGCACATTAAGCTTTTTTTTTGGTTTTTGGAGACAGGGTTTCTCTGTGTAGCCCTGGCTGTCCTGGAACTCACACTGTAGACCAGGCTGGCCTCAAACTCAGAGATCTGCCTGCCTCTGCCTCCCAAGTGCTGGGATTAAAGGCGTGCACCACCACTGCCCAGCCATCCCTTAGATTTTTATTTCATTGTTTTGAAACATGATCTCCTGGAGCCCAGGCTGGACTTAAGCTTCCTACGTACCTGAGGATGTCCCTGAACTCTTGATCCTCTTGCCTCCCCCCTTGTGCTAGCCTTCTAGGTCAGCACCACACTACGAAGTTTATGCAGTATTGAGGGTCAAATGCAGCCTTGGGGACCATACCCGGGGCTTCATGAATGGTAGGGAAGCACGTTACCATCTGAGCTGCTGAACTGCATCTCCACCTTCCCAGATAAGATCTTTAGTTATACCTGACAGATACCCACCCCAGATTCACTCTGCGGTGCCTTTCCTTTGGTCCCGTGAGGCTTGCTTTCTGTAGAAACACCAATCCCCTGATGCCTGCTGCACTAGACTCATGTTTTAGAGTTTTGGTGGGACCCAGTCATCACAGATGCCCTGGAAACAGGATTTACCATGTGTACCCTGGAGTCTTACTTTGTGGCTGATTCTCCCAGCTCCTCTCTTGGATCAGCACCATTGGCATCCCTGGCTAACATAAGGAATGGCCCTAAAAGGATAAGAAAATTATCCACACTCTCATGAAAGTGGCAGAAGTTGGAAATAAGTCCTAACTGCCACTGCCATATCTCTAGAATGCCTCTCCTCGGGGCTCACTTCAGACCTCACCGGGAAGTGATAGGAGATCACTCCAAGTCAACAGGAAGCAGATAGAAGATGACCATCATCCCAGTCCCTGAAGTTGGGGTGGACGGTTTCGGTCATTTCATGAATTATAGATATGTTGTTGTTTTAAGAGATAACTTACAAATAATTACAATTTTGGACAGGGAGGAAACTAAATAGAGGTTTAGACTCAGGGATTTTTTTTTCTTTCCTTTTTCTCTATCCTCCTTTCTTAGGTAAAGGGAAGGGGGTTAAAAAGAAAAAAGGGGAATTAGAGTAATAGTATAAGAAATTAGACAAATAGGGACAGAACATTACATTTATTCTTAAGGTACTTTATAGCCATAACCCTACATTGATAAAGATCTTTATACTTTGATGAAAAATTAAAGTTACATTTTCTCACACTGACAATTTTTGTATATTGATGCAGGCTTAAGGTTCTCATTGGTATAAATCTTTGTATATTGATACAAAATTTAAAATTAGTTTTGTTACTCTTAGATAGACATTGTGCCTATGCACAGTTGGAGAAATACAAGGCTCAGACCAGTCCTTCCAATAGCTGCTACTACAAACTGTTTAGAATAATTAAGTAATGTAAGCTCCTGGTCAGAGAGTCAAACTCATGCTCGTATTAGATTCTAATTTAGTTAATTACAATAAAATGCTTTAAGGTTATTCAGATAGTAAATAGCTAAAAATAATCAATGTTTAACAATTTCTTTAGGGGGTTGGAGAGATGGCTCAGCGGTTAAGAGCACTGACTGCTCTTCCAGAGGTCCTGAGTTCAGTTCCCAGCAACCACATGGTGGCTCACAACCATCTGTAATGGGATCTGATACCTTCTTCTGGTGTGACTAAAGACAGCTACAGTGTACTCATATACATAAAAAAAATAAATCTTAAAATAAGTAAATAAAAAGAAATCAGGCCAGCAAGATGCTCCCCCTTGCAGGTGACTTGCCACTAAGCCCGATGTACTGATTTGAATGAGAATAGCCCCATGGGCCCATATTTGAATACTTGGTTCCACAGTTAATTGAACTGTTTGGGAAGGACCAGGAGGTGTGGCCTTATTGGAGGAAGTGTGTCAGTGGGGGTGTGGGCTTTGAGGTTTAAAAAACCCTCACCATTCCAGATTAGCATTCATGTCTCTCTCTCTCTCTCTTTCTCTCGCCCTCTGAAACTGTAAACCCCCCAATGGACCCTTTCTTCTATAAACTGCATTGGCCATGGTGTCTCAACGCAGCAATTTAAAAGTAACTAAGACACCCGAGTTCAGTCCCTAGGACCCACATGGTAGAAGGATACAACCAATTGCCACCAGTTGTCCTCTGACTTCCATACATACATCGTGGTGTGCACATATATATGCACAGACATGCTGTATTAGTCAGGGTTCTCTAGAGTCACAGAACTTATGGAAGTGTTTCTATATATTAAGGGAATAAATGTGATGACTTTCAGTCTGTAGTCCAACTAACCCAGCAGGGGAGGGGAGATAAGAGGGGCATGAACGGAAGAACTGGGCAGAGTTCCCTGTGTGCACAGCAAGACCTCAGGGAGAGGTGATGTACAAAGGAGGGTCTGCCTCCTTAGGGTCTGGCGTCTTCACTTTCAAGGAGATAGAATGTAAAAGGAGCTTGAGGAACAGAGAGGAGTTCCATACATGTTGATTAGAGACGGAAGCGTCTGTAGATACGGATTCAGGAGCAACAAAAGATAAGTTTGCTATCCTGTGTCGTCTTAGTTAGGGTTTGACTGCTGTGAACAGACACCATGACCAAGGCAACTCTTATAAAGGACAACATTTCATTGGGGCTGGCTTACAGGTTCAGAGGTTCAGTCCATGATCATTAAGGCAGAAAGCATGGCAGCATCCAGGCAGGCATGGTGCAGGAGGAGCTAAGAGTTCCACCTCTTGTTCCAAAGGTAAACAGAAGACTGACTTGCACTTGGTTAGGAGGAGGGTCTCAAAGCCCACCCCACAGTGACCCTTTCTCCAACGAGGTCACACCTCCCAGTAGTGCCATTCCCTGGGTTAAGCACATCAAACCAGTATACCTGATAGGATACGCAGTCTTCATTCGCCAAGCAGGACTAGAGGCAAGCAGTGCTTCCACCAGCGTCTGTGTCTTAGAGACTAATGTCTAGACTTACCCTTGATCTCTAAAACCAGAAGCCACGTGTGTAGGTCACCCCAGATGCCTATGTATGCATTAAGCTTTGGGAAGCATGCCCCAGGACCCATCGTTGACACTTTGGCTTGATCAAACGGCACAAAACTAAAGAGTTGGGGTGGGAGTGGTCGATGTTTACAACACGGCCCCTGTGGGCATGAACTGGACACTGGGGCTCATTAGAGCCTATCGTACAGCCATGTTTGAGAACCAGGAGAGAATGTGACTTCAGTAGAAGATCTGGAGAGAGAAGTCCCCCATTGTGTACTGGGCTCAAAACAAAACGAAACAAAATGAAAAGCAAGCAAACAAACAAAAAAACAAGAAACAAACAAACAAACAAAAAAAGCCTGAGTATTTCCATAGGCCTCTAAGTGGACTCTCAGATCTGCACCTGAGCCTATACTCAACCTGGAGCAGTGTTCTCTTCAGTATCAGCTAACGTGTTTCTTAAAGTGAAAACAAATTAGCATAAGGATGGCTGTGAATTCCTCCCACTTTTCCATCCAGAAGGCTATGCCTAGCCCACTCATGCCCCTCCTTCCAGGGTTTCTTAAGTCCTTTCCTTTAGCTATGCTCACAGAATCCCAGCTTCCATTTCTAAAATGTCATCGTTGAGCCTGTCCACAAGATCCCGTCCATCAGAGGGCGCTCTCACCTCAGGTCATTTTCTTAGCCGTTGCTTAGCCAGGGTCCTCTCTTCAAGCCACTGTTCTCGGTAGGAAGTGTTTTGTGCCATTAGCATTGCTAAACCCATGGGGCTCGGACCTACATTCTGCCTACCTAAGAACAAGAAAGGTTTGAAGGATGACTCCTGCTTTTTTAAAATAGCAACCTATGGAAGGGCGGAGTATAATTGAAGCAATCTTAAAAGGCTGAAAAAAAAATCACCCACTCTGTCTAGAAAGACAGTATGGGCTTCCGTTGAGGAGAGACCGGCTTTGTTCTGTTTTATAATACAAAATCAGCTTGGTTATTAGAAAAAAATGTAAGAAATAAGTGAGAGTTCACCCATTCTGTCTCGAGTTTATAGAAATTTACTAGACCTTATTAAACTTGTCATAGAAGAAGTGGGTTAAAATTTCACATCCCAAGGATGCTGGGAGACTCAAGGGCAAGTTTAGATAATACTGCTGGGAATTCACCCTGAATGAAGAGGGTGACCATGGTCACTGAGCCACCCTAAGCCGCCCTGGTGCCTGGAAGATTTGGATTTAAGGACAGCAACCAGGGTGTGAAAATCCTGATCGACTGGCTTTGCCCACCCTCTGTAATTGGATCTACTGAAGTGAGTCACTTTCTGTCCTTGGAGGAGGACAAGTGTTGAAATGTCAGAGGAGTGGGTACTTTGCTGTTCTTGGCTCGGTCCGGTCGCTGGGGACCTGGGGCAGGGAGGTCAGTCGTTTAAAAAAAAAAATAAAACCACAGTCAGACCCATAACAGGAGACCCCGGGGGAAGAGCTCTTCCTGGGTGTTATACACAGGGTGGGGTGACCTGGGTAATCCATCCAAAGAGGAAGAAAGCTGTCTCAATAAACAACCTCAAGGTCACTTAGGACGCTTCAGTCCCTGCCCCCGGGCGTAAGCAGGATGCTAAAGGTTCTCTGTGAGCTTCAGAAGAGATTGGCTGTGACTGAACAGTTGGTTTTTTTTGTTTTGTTTTGTTTTTTTCTTTTTCTTTTTCTTATAATCCTTCCTGCCTCGAGCTGGAATTCCGGGTCTGTCAGCTTCTCAGACTTAGAGGAGGAATCAGAGAGAGCCGGGGGGCAAAACTTGTCTTCTTGGGGTAGAGGCCAGAGAGCTACCAACTGCTCTTGAGTAGCTAAGGACCCCCCTGAATTAATTATCCCAGTTGCGGAGACAGGATATTCCCAACTCATCCTTGAGAGCCCACAAGCTCCGGAAGGTTGTGTGGGACTCCCAGAGTCACCTAGCCAATAGCACTGACTTCTGGGAGTTTCCTTGGATACCCTAGGGCCTGGCTCCCCGAGGTACTTTTAAGGAGCCTAAACAAACACCCTATTCTATTGACAAGGCGAGGGCCCTCAGCCTCCGAACCCTTAATGGTGAACAGCAAAGATGTCATTGGCAAGTCCTCCTTTGTTTTATATATAGCAAGCCAAGGGATGTGTCTCCGTTGGTAAACTGCTTGCCTAGAGTTCAGGAGGCCCGGGTTTTAGACCCCAGCACCACAAACCCTAGTTACTGTGCTGGAGGCAGGATGATCAGGAATTTGAGGTCACCCTAGGTTACACAGCAAGTTCAAGGTCAACCTAGGCTACATGAGACCCTGTGTCCAAAAAGATAAAAATAAAATTAAAAAAATAGACAATGAAAACTTAAGCTCACCGCTTCCCCTTTGTTTCCCTTTCTTCAGGACCACGTGTTCGTACTGCCAGTATTGAGACACTCACCAGAGGTCAGCAGGAAGGAAGCTAGTCACCAAGAATGGAGTGTGGGTCAGCTGCTTCCACACGTCAATGACATAATTTTTTTTTTTTAACACAGAAGGATAAAGAAAATCACATTTTTTTTTTTAAATTTAGCATGAGCCAATCTACAGAGCATGGAAACTCACATTCATTCCCGGCACTGACATGCGTGCACTGAGCAGGCGCAGTGCAAGACACAGGAAGCCATGTTGTTCAGACTCGGTCTCAAGTACTTTGGTGTCATTTTCAAAGAAGACAGACAAACAACACCTGTGCCGCCCAGGACAGCAGAGGATGGAACGATCCAATCCAGAAGACACACTAAAATTACTAAATCCACAACAGCTCGCCTTATTTTTCTTGGACCCAAACTAACTGTCAGGGTATAAACACTGTCTCTTTTTTTTTTTTTAAAGAAAAATAATAATAATAAAAAAATCAATAGTTTTGCTGTAAATAATAACACTGTAAATTCTAACAGAAGAAACTACAATAAAGAATTATAAGGCACCTGCCTCACAGAACCACAAAGATATCACAAACCATCCAAGGACAGGCGTCCCAAGTGACTTCACCCTGGACAAGGACGGGGGATCCGGCGCTCTCCGGGGGTGGGGTGGGGGGGGCTCTTTCACTGATTCTTGTATATTAGCAATTATGATGTTTGTACACACAAAACTGCTAGCTTGATTTTAAAAAGAAAATGCAAACCTTTAAAAAGGAAAAAAAAACCTGCTGCAAATTTAAATAATTCCCCAAACGAGGAATTCTGTAGTTCTGTGAAAAAAAAGATTTTTTTTCTTCAGAATACTAATATTTTGATGCATGCATATCACCTTATTTTGATTAAACCTTTTCCAATTTTGCAAACACTACAGTCTCCTGCAACACACGGGAGATTTTATCTGTAAACACAAAGCCCTTCATCTAATATTTATTGCTATTGCCAATTTTTCAATGAAATGACCAAAAATGGAAAAAAAAAAAAAAA
>NW_022196909.1:34922989-34936911 GCF_008632895.1 Mastomys coucha
AAAAAAAAAAGAAAAAAAAAAAAAAAGATCGCTGTCTTGTGTACTGGCTCAGAGATGTAGGCCCCTTTCAGCAAGCCAATCACTAGTCCCCGCAGTGCCCCATTAGGTTAGCGGGGGCTGCCGCATTTTATAGAGCATTTTTCTTTGGGTTTGGTGAGGTTCCTTCGTTCACTATCTTAACTTGAAATCGACCTCCACGGACACCTAAGCTCTAAATGACATGTATGAGAAAAGCAGACGCTGGGATGATAACCTAGTCGATTATTTAAGCATATAAAATAAACTGTGTTCAACTCTTCACCGGCTCGGGTTCTACAGTGTCCTTGTATCCTCTGGCAACGCCTTGCTGTCCCGATCCCCAGTCACAGGGGTCCTGTCTGTGCCTCCAGTCACTAAAAGCCATACTCTGGAACGATCCTCCTCCGCTCTCTCCCCGAAAACACCCGCCCACCTTGCGTAAACTCTGTGCGTTTTGTGGGGGAGCCAAGGATTTAAAGATGAAGTAATCTACGTCTATTTAGGCTCTTCCGCCCCACAAAAGAAGTTGCGATTTATAAGGCCAATGTGTCAAGAAGTTATTGATTAGTCAGGCAGTGGTGGCACGCACGCCTTTCATCCCAGCACTTGGGAGGCAAAGGCAGGCGGATTTCTGAGTTTGAGGCCAGCCTGGTCTACAGAGTGAATTCCAAGACAGCCAGGGCTCGAAAAACAAAAAACAAAATTTAAAAAATTTTAAAAAGTTATTGATTACTGTTCCGAGGGAGCATCCCGTGGTTGCTTTTTTTTTTTCTTTCCCAGAAAGCATTGGTCTAGGTTTTGTGTCATTAGTTTGAGGGCGTTTCCAGTTTTGTCTTCACTGTTCTTGAGAGAGAGGTTCTCAAAATGTCTGTTCGGTTTCTTAACTGACATCTGTTGTCAGAGCTTACAAACTGAGAAATTTTACTAAGTAACTCAAGATTTTTATTTTATCATTTAATTTTGGTCATCACGCATGCTAAAAGACACGATACTCGGCCTTTCCTTGGATATTTCTGAGACAGGGTCTCACTAGCTGGTCCAAGCTGGCCTTGACCTTTCGAGCCCTCTTCTGCCCTGTCTACTTACAGGGCCCTGTCACTAGACTGGACAGGACTTCTCTCGAGAAGCAACCTCTAGCAACAGCAGACTTCTGTTCCAAAAGACACTGGAGATGTGACCCCAGTTCTCTCCAGCTACATGTGTGATCTCCATTGTCCTAGTCTTAATTCTTACCTAACCCGGATAGGCACTTGGAGTTTGGGGCCGGCTGATTTCAGGATTCAGAGTTCAAAGATGCCATGTCTTTGATTCGACTTACCCCGGGGCCCACAGCCAGGCATGGCACATCAGGGGTGGTATCTGTCAGCATCCCTAAACTTCAAGTACACACTATAACATTTTTCTTCAAAATACATTGCACTCATTGACTCAGTCCTTACCGCCACTTCGTGAGTTAGGTACTATCTTTGAGGTAAAGGGCCCCATATAGTATTAAATGAGTGCTTAATGTCATTCAAGGCTGTTATTGCCTGTCCCATGGGATGAATATTCTCCAGAATACCAGGCAGAAGACAGGTAGCAGAGAATCTATTTGGCCCAGAGAAGTCGCTTTAAATAAACAAAAAGGAGGAGAGTACATTTGCATGTCATTTGCATGAGGTCCGTGTCTTCCCCCATTCCCCACCCCTACCAATCAGAAACATCTAAAGGACAAGCTGTTGTACCTAAAGGATTTTATCCAATGGCCCCAAAGCTTCTTTCTGCATAACTTGCCACAGAATGCAAGAAAGTTAACGGACCACTTAAGAGCTATGAATTCCAGACCCTTGCTAGAAACTTATTAGGGAAAATGGGGTTATGTTCCATGCCTGGAAATGTGACAGCAGGAGCTGGTTGAGAGGTTCAGATGTACCAAAGCCATGAATTTACCCAGAAGTCTCCAAAGTACGATAGATTTTTATTTACGCCTCTAACCTCTGTATATACTTCACCAAAAGGGACATATGTTTGTATTTCTAGTAGAGTCTGACCTCCCAGCTGGTTCAAATGTATTAAGATTTTTCTTTGACATTTCTGTAAAGAGAGAGAGAGAGGAGAGAGACAGTTATCTGTGACTGATAAAATCCTGAGATTTACTGCTCTATTTTACATTTCTGATTTGTTAACATGAAAGGGTTGCTTCTAGAAGGGACTCCCTTCACTGGCGGCCGAAGCAGCACAGCCAGCTCCCTCAGGCTGGTATCCCAGCATTCCACCATGTTCTTTTTAGCATCACCTTGAGGCTCTCCATACAATGGAAGTTTCACTCCATGGTTAATAAAAACGTCGATGGAAAAGTGGTTTGCTTGACTTTCTTCAAAGCATCCGCTCGCATTTGACCGTGAGAAGCCCAGAAAGAAGTCACGGGAACAGCAACTGGAGAACTTCGTGCCTCGTCCAGGGAAATCTGGGTATTTGTTGGCTAGGCAACTGGCTTATTAAAAGGTGTATCATTTCCTAACCACGTGGCATTGCTTTTCGGGCTTGAAGAGCTAGTTGAATCACTGAAGAGTCAACATTTCCAAGGTTGGTCTCTAAGGCATATTTTTTTAAGTACATTTATTAAGGAATGAAAGGCCTGGTGCCTTTATTTTTATTGGTTCCCTGTCTCCTAAAACGAAAATTACAGAGTGGATACTGACAAGCCAGGTAGCATTTTATTCATTTGTTCATTCGTTCATTCGTTCATTCAAAGGCAGAGTCTCGTGGAGCCCAGGCTGGCCTTGAACTTGCTATGTAGCCAAAGGTGGCTTTGAACTTCTGAGCCTATTGCTTTTACCTCCTGAATGAGGGAATTACAGTGATAGAAACCACTGGGCTGGAGAGATGGCTCAGCCGTTAAAGGCTAGGCTCACAACCAAAAATATAAGAAACCACTACACCCAATTTATCCAGTGCTGTGGGTAGAACCTGAAGCTTCTTCGTACCTGTTAATGCAAGCACTCAACTGACCAAGCTCTATCCCCAGCACACCTTTGCTTATTTAATGGAATCAAGTAGTATGAGGTTCAAGAGAGAAAATGACATTTAGCATCCCTTACAGTTGTGTGCCTGTGGTGTTACAAAAGAGCTCCAGATCTTCGATCCCCGGTGCTGCCTGGGTCAGCACTGCCTTCCACTCTGGAGGCCATTCTGATCGACCTCGGCGGCGGTTCTAGCGGAGTTCCGTCCGTCCGTGGCAGAGCGGGTGTTAACACATTTGAGGTGAGAATCGGGGACCAAGGGAGAAGCAAGAACAGCTGGAGCCTTTTCTCTGAGCCCACCAGGGAACCCCTTTACAATTCTCTTAAACGGTAGCACAGCTCTGAGACTGAGACAGGAGGATAACATTTTTTGGGCTTCCTCGAGGACTTTTGTCCACAAGGAAACTATGTGGTCCTTGATGGGTACAGGTCCTTCTTGCCTGTACCCATCGACACTGTAACTGCCACTAAAGAGGGTATCCTTCCTCACCAAGATAATAGGCTGTGAAGTGCAGCATGCATCCTGAACCACCACCACACACACACACACACACACACACACACACACACCAGCCAGACTGCCCCTAAGCGCTTGCCAGGTTACTAAGCAACAAAGGGTCCAGAAATTACATCCCGAACTTCCTTGGGACACTTTTTTTAGCCTGCAGAGATATTTGGACTACATGAAATTTGAACTGAAGGGCAACATTTGGAAGAAACAAACTAAATAAATGGATGAATGAATAGATAAATGGATGGATGGATGGATGGATGGACAGATGGATGAATAGAGTGAGCTTTTACATTAAAAAAAAATCTGTGAATTCTCCTTAAAATCTGAAGATGTAGGGGCTGGAGAGATGGCTTAGTGGTTAAGAGCATCGACTGCTCTTCCGAAGGTCCTGAGTTCAACTCCCAGCAACCACATGGTGCCTCACAACCATCTGTAATGAGATCTGAGACCCTCTTCTGGGGTGTCTGAAGACAGCTAAGTGTACTTACATATAATAAATAAATAAATAAATAAATAAATAAATCTGAAGATGTGACCATGACATTTCTGGAATTCCCTACAGCAACACTCCAGCTGCAGAGAAGCAGCATGTGTTTGGCTTATCCATCTCAACATCTCCACCTCCCTTTCTCCTGTTTCTTCTGAAACCCAACTTATTTTATCCATTTCCATACCCGTTCTCCATTTACTGTGGTAGAAGGAAAGGAAGATAAATTGAAGCTGTCCTGCTTCCAGTCTTTAAAGTCTTCCTTTTGAGCAAGCTCAACATCTCCATCTTTGTCCCGTGGTGGAATAAAGAAATGAGGCAATAGGAAAAGAAAGGCCTACCATCTGGTTCTCCAAGTCTTACCCCCACTTCCGGTGACCGCCATTATCCAGCGGCCCATCAGAGCATGAGAAGCATCACTTCCCACAACCTTTGAGGCAGAGAGGACAGAAACGTCATGAAATAGCATCCCTAGAAAACATGAAAACCCATCATCAGCCACCCAGCCTGCCTGGTGCATGCTGGGTAAAGGTGGAGGCCAGTGTGAGGCAGCGCAGGACCCTGTAGCCTTGGAGCATAGCCGCTGCTCTTTCAAGCCACACTCGCTAACCAGAATGAAGCGGGATTGGAAAGACCTACAAAGAGAGCATTGCAGTGTGAACCTAAAAACATTTTTAAAGTTATTTAACTCACTCTAAGAATCCAAGCCCGTCTTACTTTCCAGGACACAGGATCTAGGTGTAAACAGGAAAACGCACTGCAATGTTTTTCTCCCATCTATCAAGACCCACATAACTCTAACCTCACTCTAAAGCCTCTGCTGAAGTCACAGAGGAAAAAAAAAAAAACACTGGAAACTTGAGAATATCAAATGAACACCCCCACGAGCCACTACTACGTCCTTGATAGGTTTTAGTTTCCTTGTTCCTCATGTACAAGGAAGGAGCTGGGCACACATAAATATCTATACACATAAACATTTGCACAGCACAACCCCCAACTGTATGCATTCTGCACAGTTGAGAAAAAGTGGTGGGACTTGAACATATGAGTGACAGGCATGTTTTACTAGGGAAGGGAACCTGAAATAAGGAATAGAACTTGGGTTCTTAGCACTTTACCAACTGTCTCAGTTAGGGTTTTACTGCTGTGAACAGATACCATGACCAAGACAACTCTTATAAGGACAACATTTAATTGGGGCTGGCTTACAAGTTCAGAGGTTCAGTCCATTATCATCAAGGCCAGAACATGGCAGTGTCCGGGCAGGCATGGTGCAGGAGGAACTGAGAGTTCTACATCTTCATCTGAAGGCTGCTAGCAGAATACTGGCTTCCAGGCAGCTAGGATGAGGGTCTTAGAGCCCACATCTACAGTAACACACCTACTCCAACAAGGCCACACCTACTCCAACAATGCCACACCTTCTAATAGTGTCACTCCCTGGGCTGAGCATATACAAACCATCACACCAACTGAGCCATCTCTTCAGCCCTTAAACGATTTTTTTTTCTTTTGAGGTACAATAAATCACACACTAAGAGGCTGGTGACCCTCTATAAACCAACTACTTTCTGAGTCAGAGAAACTTCCAATCAACCAAGGCCAGTGTAGTACAGTACAGCATCAAAAGGATGCCTGTCATCTTAACTCCCACATATAACGTCAAATTCTGTCAGAGAAGATGCCCATGCCTCTACCCCAGCTCGCTATGTCACCCCCTACCGGATTTCACATCGTGGAACTCTCTTGAAGGATCAGTTCGGTTTTACTCGCATTTAATTCTATCGCTGTGAGAACTGATCACTGCTCTACTCTTGAGAACCTCTCTGGCCTGGCCTTGCTTCATGACATCTCGCTCCTTTCTCCTACTACTTCTTAGACCAGCGATCAGGTATACAGGCTGCTGATTGGTTTCCATGTGAGACACCTCCATTGCCTGCCTGTTTTAAAATAAGGAGCTGGTTCAATCAGAGCCAACCAACCGTCTTTCTCTTGCACAATGAAGCACGTCGTTTGCTTTCCTGAAAAGAACTACATTCGCTTTACGGTCCAGTTCAGTCCTGATTCTGTTACGATGGAGTTTGTTGGCAGCACGGTCCAGATACAGTAGCTTTCAAGTTCGTTCAAGGCATCTCATCCCATTTGAACTCACTGTCCCCTCCCCTTAGGAGCTCCAGATGTCAGCTCATCAGAGCAGCCCTCTCCAGAGTTCCCTGACCCCACCCCCACCCCAGTACATCGACATTTGTGTCCCCCAATGGCTTCTGTCACCGAGATCGTCTTATTTGTCCCTTCATCATCCCGCTTTTGCAATGCCGTCCCCACAGCAGTTAGCACAAGGCCTGGCACTGATGGGTACTAGCGGCTTCTTGACTAGATGAGGGATGGAGCGGGGAGCTAGAGGGTGTGGCTCGGGATGCATATCTTTCCAGTGCAGTCAAAGTTGAGGAATAGTGTGATCCTCCTTGCCCTTCGGGATCGTCGGCCAATATCGAGGATCGTCAGCTGATACCGGGGATCATCGGCCAATATCAGGGATTTCGACCGATTTCGGTCCACAAGGGCAAAGGGAGAAAAGATCCATTTTGCCATTCCCAGCTGTTCGCTTTGGCTTCTGGTCTTTGCGGCTCCTGCCATAGGCCAGGTCTTATCCCGCGGGGGATGGAGTGAGTGGTCTTGCCTGGCTGGGGACCAGCGCCTGTGTTTGTTTGCTCAGAAGGCCCCTCCCCTTCCCCACCTGCGCACCTTGGCTGCTTGCTAACGTGGAGCAGGCTGAAGTTGTTCCTCAAAAGGCGTACACCTTTCTGGCCACGAAAACAGATTAGGAGTTGTGCTGAGGAGTTGTGCTGGCCGGGCCAGAGATGGAGTCCCTTGCTCCCTAAGCTGGGGGGTGGGGGTGGGGTGGGGGGAGGATGTTTAAAATCGTTGATCTGCCTTTGTGGCGATCCAGCCCCAGCCCGAGTGGGGAGGTCAGAGAAGGAGAAGCCACGCCAATGGAGGGAGTCCACCATACTGTGCTGGGCGACGGAAACCAGCCAAATCTTCAGTGACTCACTCGGAAATATGGACAACGACCTCAGTTTGCCTTTGAGGGTATGCTACCTATCCACTGCCATGAAAGACCGTCTGAGAACACCTCCACAGCACCGTAAGAGTGTTCTCAACGGCTGGCAGGAACCATCACTGTGTTTTTCCATCTTGTGCCAAGGACACGAGGAGACATTAACATCATCTGACGTGCTCCCCAGCCCCAGCTATTCAAATGGCTCTCTGAGAGCCGCCCAAGAACGACAACAGCTCTTGAAACACTCGCGCTAGGGAAAAGCCACCTTGCTGACTGAGTGTAAACCTTGCTGGTGAAGCAATGATGGAAGACAGTGACCAGGCAACCTGAGTGACCAACGGTGTGGTAGCTGCAGGACCTCCTTGCCCAGTCTGTAGCTGCAAAAGTCTTCTGGCTTTACAAAGGTCAAAAGTCATATACCAGGGCTGGAGAGAGGACTCTGTGGTCTCTAAGCGTGCTTGCTGCTCTTCCAGAGGACCTGGGTTCAGTTCCCAGCACCCACATTCAGTAGCTTACAAACGGCTGTGACTTTAGCACCATAGAATCAGATATCCCTTTCTGGGCTCTAACTGGTTCCCACAGATGGGTGTGCACGTGATCACATGCCTGGGCGGCCATTTTAAGAGTGAACGAGACTGTTGATACTTGAGTGCAAATGGCCCGGCAGAAACCACAGAGTTTCATTAATGCTAACAAATATTATGGTGAAGAAATTCTGGCTCAGAATTGTTAGCTCTTTGGGTATTTCAAAGGTGGTAGGAATCTCTATGAGGAAGGAGTAGGGTCTAGATAAACCCAAGTACTGGCAGACAGTTCAGCTTAAAGGTGACTTAGCTTACAGTGTGTCAAAGCAGTGTTACATATACCCCATCTACCTGTCGAAATAAGAAACAAGAGCTGGGATCTGTAAACCCCCAAAGCCTTAATCTAGTCAGAAAACCAAGATATATTTTAAAATATAACATAGGGAACCATGGATAGGGCTGTGAATTAAATGTGATGATTTAACTAAGTGAAGTAAATATGTACATCAAGATAAAGCAGGAACAGGCCTGTATGTAGCTAGGACTCCATGTGTCGGCTGCTCCTGTGGTTAATGGGACTTTGTTGTCCTTGGGGTGGCTAGGACAGTCTCGATACGCGGCCCAGGGTGGCCTGAAACTCACTACGTAGTCCAGAGTAACCTCTAACTCAGTATGTAGCCCAGACTGGCTTCAAACACGCCTCCACCTCTGGAGCACAGGACTGTTATGGAGCTTAATAGTATCACAGTGGTGATTTTGACATCCCAGTAGATTCACTCAGCTGGCAAAGGGCCACTCGAAGAGCCTCACACACAAAAGCCACTCCATTAAACACCAGCTGGATGAATGGGCATGTCACAGAACGAGAGCACCTGAGCTGGGACTTGAGAAATCTATCGAAGGACTTCAGGCTCTAGAGGAAGGAGGTTCTTTGTTGTGTTTTATAAAAAGGAAAAAGAAGCCAGGGATATGTTTGGTGTGGTGAAGTGGAAGAGGGCTCCTCCGCAGGCCCATACTAAGGCATCCCTTCCCCCTGAAGTACCAGTCACATGCTGTCATGTATAGTATAGAAATAGAGTTTGTTTAGGCATGGGGAGGGAAGCGGAGTTGAGACAGAGAAAGGCAAAGAGAGAGAGAAAGAGAGAGACAGAGAGAGAGAGAGAGAGAGAGGAGAGGCACATGGATACGTGAAGAGAGAAGGGGAGGGGAATGGGGAGAGAAGGGACAGAGGGGAAAGAGGATAAGAGAGCAAGAGGAAGAGAGCAAGAGTGAGGAGGGGCGAGCAGCCCTTTTTATAGTGAGTCAGGCACACCTGGCTGTTGCCAGGTAACTGTGGGGCGGAGCTTAGAAGAAATGCCTACAGCCTTGGCAGATGGAATACATGAATGAGCTGTAAAGACTACTCCAGAAGCAGGAACACAGCTAGCCTGGGAGCAGCAGAGAGAAAGAGAGAGACTCAAATGCTGTCAGGAAATGGAGGCCCTCTTCAAGCCGCCAGCTATGTCAGTCATACTGCAAGTGCGTCTGCCAGCCTCGGCATGTCTGCTAGCCAAAGGTCCTCCCTGGACACAAGGCTTATTGAATCCATCAGAATCACCCTGTGGGAGTCTCAGGCTTAGGAACCTGAGAGATGTCTCTCTGCCAAAAGCCCTCCTGACACTATCCCTGTATGTGAATGTGTACTGTCTTTTGAAATTTTTTCATTTAGCTTTATGTCTATGAATGTTTTTCCAGCATATGTAGTACTACCTGAAGAGGGCGCCAGTTCCCCTCCCCGCCCCAACCCCACCCCCGGAACTGCGAGTTGTATTGTGAGCTGCTACGGGAGAGCTGGGAGCCCAATCCAGGTCCTCCGCAGAAGCACCTGGTCCTCCGCAGGAGCAACCAGTGCTCCTCACTGCCAAACCATCTCATCAGCCCCCAAGACCTCCCTCCCCTCCGATCATGTTCAACTGGAACTGATCCTCAGGTGATCTTAACAAAGAGACTTCTCCATTCTCTTCTGGCTGACAGCTGTTGACTAAAACGGGAAGTAAAAACCCACGGGAGTAAGGTGACGCCTGTGAGGTGGCTCAGCTTGACGTTGAACTCACATCTTATACCACAGTCCTGTCTCCTGGTTGGTTTCTCGATGTATCCAGGAAGAGGTTATTCAAAAAGATCCCTACCCTCCCGCCCCACCCCCCATTAGTCAATCAAATATACTACAAGCACTGGCGCCCTCACAAGAACTTGGCGGTTCTCGTTTAATTAATAACCGTTTCCTCAATTCCGTTACTTCCTGGTCTTTCCCCCACCGCCCCACCCCCACCCCCTGGAGTCTTGGGAAGCTGTCTTCCCTCCCTCCCTGGCTGTTCCTGCTTCACAGCCTCCACAGGTCCCCTTGAGAGACCTCACCTGTCTCCCTGATGGCGGTAGACTCTCAAGTGCAGCTGCATTGCAGAACTTCATCGTCTAGTTCTCCACCCTGGTCTAGAACTCTAGGTGGCAGTCGCCAAGCCTCTTCCCTCAGGTATGCCACAGGCACCTCGAACTCCTATATCCTAGATGAACACACGCTCAGACAGACCCTTTCCAGGAAGTGCCCTCAGATGCCAATGCATGAATGGCATCTCTGTTACTACATAGCCCCAGGGAGACATGGGAGGACCATCCTTGCTCAGCGCCCCATCCCCATCCCCCGCCCCAAGCCATTTCACACACAGGCCCTCTTCATCCCCTGGTATATCCAGTTGTCTCCGTTCATACCACCACTAGTCTGGGCGCCTTTTGCTCATCTGAAAAAGCGCAACAACTTCCAAACGAGTTTCCCCACCTCTCGCGTCTGAAGAGAGAGGAGAGACCCCTTAAGACCCCTCTGGCTCATTCTTTCCCAACGTAAGCCCTTGCCTTCAGAAGGAAAGGAATCCGCTCTGAAGGTTGCCCAGTGAGACGCTGGAAAAGGGATGTACCCTTTGAGCCTTGTTTTCGCCTCCGAAACAGAGTCAATAGCATCTACCGCACCAGCTTGAAATTAAATTCCATACAGATGGAAGACTTGGCAAAGTTCCTGCCACAAAGTCAATGCTCGGGAGAGGGCAGCTGTGTTTTTTTTATGAGCAGAGCCTTGTCGGGCCCTCAGTCATCCCCTGTCTTAATTCATTTTAGCCCTTGAAAATACTCCTTGATAAGCCTTTCTTGCAGCAGATGTGACCCCAGAGTGACCTCAGGGAAGGCAATGAACTCAGTTTCAGCAACCTTCTATTTAACAGGTTCCCCCAGCTGTGCTAGATTCTCTGCCTCCAACCTAGGTGTTCCTCTTTCTTTCCCGTCCTTTCTCCTTGACCCCTCACCCACCAGTGGCTCAAGGATGAGTGAAGCCTTGTATGTTTGCAGTCCCAGGATTCAGTTTAAAGAGAAAAGACACTCCAGAAGAGCACCCCCTCCCCTTTAATTCCAGCACTCTGTGAGTTCAAAACCAGCCTGGTCTACAGAGCAAGTTCCAGGATATGCAAGGCTGTTACACAGAGAAACCCTGTTTTGAAGCCCCAACCTCCCCCAACAGTAACAACAACAACAACAACAACATTGAAAGAGACAAGACCCATACAGTCCAGCCATGGCTCACAGAGATGTCTGATGACCTCCCTGCTCTGTTTAAGAAGTCAATTGACTGTGTGTTGAGTCAGTTCTTGGACCATAAATCTTTGGTCATAAAATCCATTCCCTTTAATTGATTCCATTTAACCCATAGATTTCCCTTCAGGTTATGGAGACAAGAGATCTCTACAAGCAATATAACATCTATCACTTATTTGATTTGACTCTTCTGTCTTCACAGGAATGAAGGACTGGAAGCAAAGAGTCAGGAAGTGGACAGACAGCTGGGTAGATCCAGATGGGGGAACGGGGCCTTCCATGCCTAGCTGGACATAGAACCACCACCCCAGTGCATCTGAAATGCGTATCTGTATCTCCCTCTACATTCAAAGGCTTCAGAAAGCAAGGGCTGGTTACCCTCTTACTAACTCTAACAGACCTTTCTATTTCATACTTATTTCGCCCATCATTTCCAACAAGGCTTGTACTATGGAATAGGTTTACTTGGATGAGCCACTAATGGGGTCGATGGACCAGAAACAATTCCAGAACCACCAATCTGAAGGCCATTTTGAGAAAAGCCAAGAAAGGTCCCAAGAATGGTCAGAACACCAGTTGGCTAGACTACCAGCCTGTGAAGGCTTTCTCTGCCTTAAAAACAATTGGGTTGCCAGGCGGTGGTGGCACACGCCTTTAATCCCAGCACTTGGGAGGCAGAGGCAGGCGGATTTCTGAGTACAAGGCCAGCCTGGTCTACAGAGTGAGTTCCAGGACAGCCAGGACTACACAGAGAAACCCTGTCTCGAATAACCAAAAAAAAAAAAAAAAAAAAAAAAAAAAAAAAAAAAAAAAAAAAAAAAAAAAAAAGTTGGGTTGGTGGCTAGAGCCAAGTGCAGGAAAAAAAAAAAAAAAAGCTGAGACCAGCATGTCAACTGTGCTCAGTAGGTTTCTGTCAACTTGACACAGGCTAGGATTATTTGGACAGAAGGAACTTCAATGCTTTCATCAGATAAGCCTGCAGGGAAATCTATAGGATGTTTTCTTGATTGATGATTTCCGTAGGAGGGCCTAGCTCACTGTGGGCAGTGTCTTCCCTAGGCAGGGGGTCCTGGGTTGTATGAAAAAGCAGGCTGAGCAAGTCAGTAGGCAGTGTTCCTCCATGGCCTCTGCTTCAGTGTCCGTGTCCAGATCTGGGCCTTGAGTTCCTGCCTGGACTCCCCTCATGACTACGACGTGGAAGTGGAATTTACCCATTCCTCCTCAAGTCGCTTTTGGTTATAAGATACAGCAACAGAAACCTAAGACACAAACTTAAAAAAAATTTTTTTAATTGTGTGTTTATATGTGTGTGTATGTTTGTGTGTGTGTGTGTGTTTGTGTGTGTGTGTGTTTGGTGGTAGAGTGGAAAGGGGGATACATGTACATGCAGGTACACACAGAGTCCAGACGAGGGTACCTGATCATCTGGAGCTGAAGTTTCAGGCATTGTGAGTTGCCCTGTGGGTGCTGGAAACTGACCTTCAGTCCTCGGCAAAAGCAGGGAGCAGAATTAATGTTGAACCATCTCTACAGCCTCCATTAAGCCAACTTTATATACAGAATGAGTAAGTAGTTATAGAAAGTATATCTTATGTATTGTATGAATGCATCTTTAAAAAAAGTCTATGCCCCTGTGGCTTAGGCAGGAATAGAAGGAAAGTGGGACATCTCAGAGGAGAGAGAATTCTGGGATAGAGCCAGGGGAAAGATTCACCCGAGAAGATGTGAGGAGACAGATATATGGTACCTGAGCACAGGTAACCAACCAGCCACGTGGCAGAATGTAGGTTAAGATAAATGGGTTATCTTACGTTATGATTCTAGTCAGAGAGAAGCCTGGCTACATGGCAGAGGCGTTTGTAAACACATTTTGAGTCTAAGTCTTATTTCTGGGAGCACGGGGCTGGGAGGAGGAACCAGGTCCAGACTTTTACAAGTAATCTCAAAGTAAGATTATTGAAATTCTCAAATGAGATGATACTTTGAGTAGTCAAGGTTGCCTAAAACAAAGGAACATCAAATAAATAGCTAAAAAAAAAAAAAAAAAGCTAACATATGATGTTTTCCTGTGTCCACAGCCTGCATGAATCACTCAGGAATACTCAGGAATGTAATTTTAGAATTGGAAAGATGGGCCCGTGGTTATGAGTGCCTGCTACTATTTCAGAGGACCGGAGTTCAGTTTCCCAGGACCCATATTGGTTCACAAGCACCTGTGAGCTCCAGGAGGTCTGAGATCCTCTCCTGGCCCCTTTAAGGCACACCCCAAAATAAAATAACCCTTTAAAAATGATAAATGTAATCTCTATGTCAATACAAGGCTTGCAAGGATGAAATTTCCAAGTGAGGGAAGTTTCCCATCAGACCGTGCATTTAAAGCACGTGAGGGTGGAATGTGGTCCTGCCAGGCGGTCTGGGATGCAGATCCCTTTCCATACACATGAAGATGTGTGTTCAACACAGGGAGAGGTTGGGAAGTAGGCAGAGCTGACCTCTCCTCCCTCTCCCTTCACGATAGACTCTTCTGCTCTCTACTTTATATAGGAAGCATCCTAATATCATTTCCGTAAAAGCAGTGAGCATCTATTTGGGTGGCTATCTTCACATTAAATCGGGCTTTAGACGGGTGTCCCGCGCTATCTCCCGCCAGCAGGAACAACGCGGCACACACAGGATCCTTCTGCAGTACAAG
>NW_022196909.1:34938851-34941436 GCF_008632895.1 Mastomys coucha
TAACGGCAAGCCAGATGTCATCGCCATCTTGTAATGGCGATGTGCTTATGAAGTGGCTTCCCACAGACGGGATGGAAAGAGTTTTCCACTTTAGTTCATGACTACTGTAGGTGTAAGTCATGACATCTAGAATAATCAAGCTAGATGTCTGTACAGATGTGTAGAGAAATCCTTGGGGCAGGCGCCACTTGAGAACTAATTGACAAAACAATATATTAAAGCTGGTTAATAGGAGTCAAACATTTATACAGTGACTATTTGTCTTAGTCAGGGTTACTATCGCTGTGATGAGACACCATGACCACAAACAAGTTTGGGGAAGGGTTAATTTGGCTTACACTTCCACACTGCAGTCCATCATTAAAGGAAGCCGGGACAGGAACTCAAGCAGCTCTGGTACCTGGAGGCAGAATCTGATGCAGAGGTCAGGAAGGGGTATTTACTGGCTTGTTCCTCCCGGTTTGCCTAGCCTGCTTTCTTGTAGAACTCAGAACCCCCAGCCCAGGGGTAGCCCCACCCACAATGATCAAAATGGCCCTCCCACATCAATCACTAAAAAATGCCCTATTGACGTGCCTCCCGGCAGATCCTATGGAGGCATTTTCTCAGTTGAGGTTCCCTCCTCTCAGATGACTTCAGCTTGTGTCAACTTGACATAAAGCTTACCATTACATAGTCATTTGATGTTGCACATTATAATTTGTATACAACAGAAAGGTATTTCCAGGGAAAGGTACCTGTGACCTCTGACCATGATGACTTTTTTTGGGATCTCCCTCTCTGACATCTATGTGACAGTATAGGTGGGTAGGCGGGGTGGGGTGGGGTTTAGCTTTTTCTTCTTGGCCTGAGCCCTCCTAAACTAGAAAAACAAAAAGCATTTGCAGCAACTCAAGCCAAGAGAGGTACAAATATCCTTTTACTATAATATTAGAAATAATCACCTCCAAAGTATAAAACCATGTAAGATTATAGAGCATGAAAGATTTTCTGTTAATTTTTTATCGCATGTGTGTGTGTATGTGTGTGTGTGTGTGTGTTTGTGTACACATGTACACACATGCCACAGCAGATCCTGCAAAAGCTGGCTCTCTCTTTCTACCATATGGGTTACAGGGATCAAACTCAGTTGTCAAGTTTGGAAAGTGAGCTGGCTTACAAAAGATGGTTATGCATGTGGGTTCTTAAGAAAGAGCAGTTCGCCTAATGTTTGGCTGTGGGTCTCCGGAGCTCAGGGAAGCCTGAAGAACAAGGGAAGAAGAAGAAGGAGAGGAGTCAAGGACACCACAAGAAAACCCACAGAATCATCCAACCTGGACTCATAGGAGCTCACAGAGCCTGAACAACCCAGCCAACCAGGAAACCGGCATGGGACTGACCTTGGCCCTCTGTATAGAGGTTAGAATTGTATAGTGTGGTCTTCTTGTGGGACTCCTCACAGTGGGAAGAGGTGCTGTCTCTGACTTCTTTGTCTGCTTTGGGGGTTCTTTTCCTCCTACTGGGTTGCCTCATCCATCTTCAATACAAGAGGAGGTGCCTAGTCTTACTGCAACTTGGTATGCCATGGTTGGTTGATATCCATTGAAGGGCTGCCATTTTCTGAAGAGAGAAGGAGAGGGTGATGGGGAGATGGGGCAGAGGGGGAATGGGGAAGAGGGACGGTGTGAAGAGGAGGGAAAGGAGGGGAAACTAGTCGGGGTGGAAAAAGAAAGGAAAGAAATTATATATGTGTATATATGCACATGCATATCTGTAAATATATACATATACATGTATACATATAGACATACATATGCATATGTATGCATATACATGTGTATATACACATACATGTGTATGTGCCTATAAATATAAACGTGTGTGCATATACACACATGTGTGAGTACATATATGCATATGCATATATACACAGGTACACATACTTATATGTGTATATACATATATACACAAATATACACATACATATATACACATATATGAATATACACATTATGTATACATGTATATATACATGATATATACATACATATCTGTATATGTACATGTGCATACCCATACATATACACATATATATACACACATATATATACATATACACATATATATATACATATATACATATACACACACACATATATATACATATATATGTTTATTCAGTGGCAGACATGGAGCCATCTAAAGGACAGTGATGAAGAGGGCATCCACAGAGGACAGAGACTTCTGGGCAAAAAGGAAGGAGATGGTTCCAAGACAGCCGAGGGGTTGAGAAGGAAACCTTACTATATGTTAGAGAGCAAGTGGAGGAGCCTAGACAGCAGAGAAGGCATCCCTAAATCCTGATCCCCCTTGGGTGGGGGGAGAGCAATGACTCCATGGAGTTCCCAATACACCCTTGAGCCCAGTGCAGTCCTCTCTTGACCTTCTGCAGTCTGCGCTTGATAACACTGCCAAGAGTGAGGTTACTCTCCCAAACTGGCTGACATTTAGACACTAAGCTCCAGGATCGAGTTCCGTGTCCATACATGCCCCTCCTTGGTTCACATCGAGTTGTACTGGTTATGCGACCCGGGGCAATTTACTTA
>NW_022196909.1:34941446-34950057 GCF_008632895.1 Mastomys coucha
CCTCTGCCTCCCAAGTGCTGGGATTAAAGGCGTGCGCCACCACGCCCGGCAACTTAACCTTTATGTTCTCTCATCTGGTAAGCAGGTGCTCTCTTCCAAACCGCAAATAGAGGAAGTGAGATCATCTGTACAAAGCCTTTCAAAGAGTCCTTGGCATGGAGCAATCACTCCATGAATGCTACCAGACGTTTACTGCTGTCGGTGGTGGATTGTGCTTAAGCGAAACAGAGTGCCTGGCTGTCTTCTCTCTAGCTTAGGAAGGGTGGCACCATGGAAATCTAGTGATGCAAATATTCACCCTCCCGTGGGTGCTTAGTCCAGGGGACACCCACCCTGGGGCTCTGCTTCAACGGGCCCCTGTGCAGATGGGCCACATTCACAGAAGAGAACTGAGAGTCCTCTAACTAAAACCACATCACACCCTGTCCCAGACGTAGCCACCCCATCTCTGAGGTTCATCGCCAGCTCCTCTGAGGTCAATCCCCCACACCTCCCAGCATCATCTGGTTTCATTTCTGCTTCCCAACTTCTGCTACTAGAAGAAAAAAAAAAATGTGTGAGATATCAACTATGTCTACTTAAAGTAGGAAATGGGGGTTTAGTCCTGAGGAAGCTCCAAGAGTGGTTGGCTGGGGTTTTGTTTGTTGTTGTTTTTGTTTGTTTGTTTGTTTGTTTTTACCAAGACACAAAGTCTCATGTAGTTTGGGCTGGCTTTGAATCTGCTATGGACCTAAAGGTGACCTAGAACTCATGGCTCTACTGTCTACAGCTTCTGAACACCAGGATTACAGTGTACTACCATATTTGGTTTTGTGTGGTACTCAAGGCTAAACCCATGATCTCGTGCCTGCCATTCTACCAACAAGCTGCCTCACCAGCCCTGCTTCCAAAGCTAGGTTTTTTGTTTGTTTGTTTGGTTGGTTGGTTGGTTTTTTGAGACAGGGTTTCCCTGTGTAGCCCTGGCTGTCCTGGAACTCACTTTGTAGACCAGGCTGGCCTCGAACTCAGAAATCCGCCTGCCTCTGCCTCCCAAGTGCTGGGACTAAAGGCGTGCGCCACCCACAGCGACGCTAACAACGTTAAATGAGAATCTTTTGACTCGTGGATAACATCTCATCTCTTCATCGCTCAAAATGCAAGAGTGAGCGGATGTCTGAAAAGAAATGATATCCAGAACCCGTGCGAGGAAAAGCCAGAAAGATTCTACAAGACAGAAGCAGGAATATCCATACGAGAGGAAACACTATTTCTCGTATGTCTATTCTTTTTCCTTCCTAGGTTCTTCTTGCTATGATCCATCCCCCCTCAAGCTCTCTCCCCCTCTCTCTTCTTTCTTCATCCCTCTGGAAAGAAAGATGAGTCTCAGAGACAAGCCAACATGGAGAAAACTGAACCAGACAGGGGGGGAAGAGGACAGAGAAGAAAGACGTGGGATTCCGATGACGTCATCTTAGCACCTGCAGGCAGCTGTGCTCCAAACTTTTCAGACCAGTAAGGCCTCTCTGTTTTCCCTTAGGTGTCATAGAATTGGATTTTCCTATCTTCTGATGGAAGGAGTCCGACTGGAAACTGATTATTAAGTATCAGAAGCAAGCCAATTCCAGACCAGTCTCACCTGGGCTAGTCCTGATCCTGCATCTCTGAGTCTGCCTTATTGCAGGCTCCACCCAGCCTGATAAGTAGGTAAGGACCTGAGTTTGAGTTTTATTGCCGTAAAGAGAAACCATAGCTGTAGCAACTCTTATAAAGGAGAACACTTCACTGGGGCTGCCTTACAGTTCAGAGGTTCAGCCCAGTATCATCATGGCGGAAGCAAGGCAGCACACAGGCAGACATGGTGCTGGAGAGGGAGCTGAGAGTTCTACACGTTGATCTGCAGGCAGCCTTAGAAGAGGATTGTGTGCCACACTGGGTGTAGCTTGAGCGTAGAAGCCCGCCCCCACAATGACCTACACCTACAACAAGACCACACCTACTCCAACAAGCCACACCCCCTAATAGTGCCACTCCCTAGGTACCAAGCATTTAAACACTTGAGTCTACAAAGGCCATTCCTATCCAAACCACCATAGGACCCTAACACTCAAGTCCCTCAAGACACTGATACCTTGAAGAGATGCCATGAAAAACACTTAGGATCTCTGGCCAGGTCTCTACTATGTCTCACAGTTCAAGTTTCCTGGGAACCAAGCATAAAGAGCAGAGATTTCGGTCATAAGAAATAAAAGCCCATGCTACTTACTCTACACCACCTATAGGACACATTGGGGCTCAACCCCACGCGCACCAAACGCATTACGAATAGCATTCTTTCTAGTTGGCTGGGCCCAGCTTATGTTACTATCGCCGATGACCCAGGAGGATACTTCTGAAAAGGCGGTATCCGTGATCCCCAGAGTACAGAGAGACTGTGCATCTGTGTCAGCTCCAGAGCTGGGTAAGAGAAGAGAAAAGAAGCCAGATTCAGCAGTTCAGACAACTCAAGCCCTCAGTATTTCAGGTCTCGGTGGTCTGTGCAAGCTAACCTAGTCTAGCCGTCTTGCATGCTAAGTGTGGGCAAGGGCTCATGGCCAACACTTACACCACAGGTCCTGCATCCTGGCCCTGTACATCTCTTTCTTCAGGGTACCGATTTGGGCCAACAGTGAGGAAAAGATCTATTTTCCAAAGAAGCGCTTTGGCAGTGGTGTTCCTGAGACTTTATTCAAATGGGCTCAGAGTCAGAATTTGAAGAGACTCTTAATTTTTTTTGTCTTTTATCCTTGAGGACGTTTGAGAATGTATACAATGAACATGATCAGATAAGCCCCACCCCCTTTTCCTTCCTCCAACTCTCCTGCAATGGATGCTGCATGCTACTACAAAGGCATGCCTGTCATAGGATGACTAACGGCTTTCTGACTGGAGTTGAGAGGCCTGCTCTACAGGAGGAAGTTTCATGCCTGCTACTGTAACCCTGGTCAAAATCCCACGGTCCTAGAGTAAACATTATTATTTTTTTTTTTTTTTTTGAGACAGGGTTTCTCTGGGTAGCCCTGGCTGTCCTGGAACTCACTCTGTAGATCAGGCTGGCCTCGAACTCAGAAATCCGCCTGCCTCTGCCTCCCAAGTGCTGGGATTCAAGGCGTGTGCCACCACCGCCCGGCTGAGTAAACACTTTTATTGTCATTTTTCCCTAAATGGTCAAATTGCCTTCTAATGACTTAAGTTTCAAGCCATAGACCAAGGCTTCTTTCTGCCTTTAGTCTGGTAAGCCTCTCCTTTCTGGACGCAGTCACCAGAGGGATGTCTAACTGGTCAAAGTCCTGAGGATAAGAGACTGGGTGCCTAGCCAGTGGGACACCTATATCACTCTCCATACCCTGAAGGCTCCGAAGGCTCCGAAAACATCCCAGGAAAAGAGGCAGAAACCACTAAGGATGGGGGGCAGGGTGTGTGTGCTGTAATGTGCTGTCTTCTGCACGTGATACGGTTATAGCTATGACTATAAAATCGTAGCATCCATGGTGACGTGCATTGACTGGCACAAGGCTTTAGTCTTATTAAGCTCTCGGGCTGGACATGGGGGTGGGGGTGGGGAGGGCACACCTTTAATGAATCACAGCGCTCAGGAGGCAGAGGCGGGAGGATCTCAAAGTTCGAGGCCAGTATAGACGACACAAGCACAGTCCAGATTTAAAACCGAAAACAAAAAACAAAACAAAAGAACAACAACTCTGTCTCAAAAGACAAACGAGCAAACAAAGAGAGTCTCAGGATTCCACCATGTTCTCTGCTCTGAAGCACGACACAGAACACGCGGCTCGTATACAGCTGTAAGTAAGAACTGGTCCCCAAACACCCGAGCAAGGATGGTAAACTATAAACAAACGGCAGTTTCTCGGTTCCCCGTGACTCAGAATCCAAACGGCCAGAGACCAGTTTCTCAATGAGATGAGTGACTAAGGCCGACGCACTGAGGGCCAACATGGGACACAAAGGCTTGCAGACAACGAGACTCAGAGGACCAGGAAGAACACGGCAGCCTTGAGTTCTCAGCAGCATGGCAGAGGAGACTGCTAACAAGGCATCGAGACAGACAGAGAAAAGGAAGTCGGTCCTCACTTGGCTGATCTGGAAGACGAATGCCGGGTAAGCTCTCAGCACATCTCAACGTAGAAGCATGGCGCCGTCAGAGGGAGTCACGTGGAGAGGGTCACACCAATGAGCTTGCTGCATTGGGAAACACTGTCCCCACCTCCACCACCACAGCCCCGGGACACACAGACAATATCTCCATGTGCTCTTAAGCCAGTATAGACTGTGTAGTACAGTGTAGCCCCATGGGGAAAGCCACAAAAGCAAGGCCACTAAAAAAGTGTGCAGCTTCAGATCAGAGACAACAGTGGAAGCTTAACTTTTCCTCTAAGACCGGTGGCGCCTGGGGGAGTTGACACGGCTCAGTGCTTGCTCTTGCAGAGGATCTGGCTTCAGGTTTCCCAGCATCCACGTGGAAGCTCACAACTATTCATATATGCCCAGTTCCAGGGAACTCAACACCCTCGTCCACCCACCATCGATACCAAGCACGCATATAATACCTATAAAGCATATCTCAGGCAAAACATACATACACATTAAAAAAAAAAAGATCAGTGATTCAAGTGGCCAGCTAAGGACGGTCAGGGCACTGAGCAGGCACAAGCAGTCGAAAGCAGAGGCTGAGTCTTAGTGACTGGGAAGAGACACCACGAGCAAGCCAACAATGAAAAGAAAGCATTTAATTAGAGAGGGTTGCTTACATTTTTCAGAGGGAGAGTCCAGGACCATCATGGCAGGGAGGAGCACGGCAGCAGGAATGCAGACATGGCGCTGGAGTAGTAGCGAAGAGCCTACATCCTGATGGCTCCCATGCTCTTCCGGAGGTCCTGAGTTCAAGTCCCAGAAACCACATGGTGGCTCACAACCATCTGTAATGGGATCCGATGCCCTCTTCTGGTGTGGCTGAAGACAGCCATGTGTGCTCATATACATAAAATAAATAATTCTAAATAAATAAATAAATAATTCTAAATAAATAAGGGGATGAGCATGTCTCATCCTTCGATCTTTCCAAGCAGTCATTGACTAAGAAGACAGATGTCTTAGTCAACTTGCTATCATCAAATGATAAAACACCATAACCAACCTTGGGGCAGGAGAGGGTTATTTTACTTCCAGTTCCCTGTCATGGTTCGTGGTCAAAGGACACAAACTGACGCAAGCATCCAGAGGTAGGCACTGATGCAGAAGCCATGGAAGACTACTGCTTATTGACTTGCTCCTGGGGGCCGGCTCAGCCTGCTTCCTTAGAGAACCCAGGTCCACTTGCCCACAGCGAGCTGGGCCCTCCCACATCAGTCATTAAGGGAATGTACCACAGGCTTGCCGACAGGCCAATCTGGCCGGAGTATTTTCTCAGTTGAAGTCCTCTCCTTTCAAGAGCAACTCTAGCTTGTATCAAGTTATATAAAAAGAGGCAGAATATAAACTCTTTCCTGCATGACCACTGAGTGGAGACAGTTTTAAGCTGTTCTATTGAGTCTGGTTATTTTTTAATTTACAGTTGATTCTCATGTGTGTTTTTTCCTTAATCTTTTTCATTTTTTGTTACTCTTTTCTCCTGTAAATAGTCCAATTCTTTATTCTCTTTTTTATGTTAATTCTTTTTTATTTTATTTATTTATTTATTTTATGTGTATGAGTACACTGTAGCTGTACAGATGGGCATGAGCCATCATGTGGCTGCTGGGAATTGAACTCAGGACCTCTTCTTGCTCCGGCCCCACTCTCTCAGGTCCCGCTCACTCCGGCATAATACACTGTACCTGTCTTCAGACGCACCACAAGAGGGCGTCAGATCTCATCACCACAAGAGGGCGTCAGATCTCACCGCAGATGGTTGTGAACCATCATGTGATTGCTGGAACCTGAACTCAGGACCTTCAGAAGAGCAGTCAGTGCTCTGGCCGGCTGAGCCATCTCGCCAGCCTCTTTATTCTCTTTTAACTGGTATACTTCACGTTCAATATTCTAACTTACACGGCTTTCTATTTCCTGTTTCTTCCTCTATTTATTTATTTATCTTTTTTACTTTCTTATCCTTTACAGCTTTTAGTTTATAGTGTTTCTGCCTTCACCACACCTGTTGTGCACTGAGAGCTGTAGATAGCACGGTGGCTCTGTGGGTTTCACTTCACTTCTCTGTCAGGCTCACCGCAGCTTGTTACTGTCTTTCCCACACAGTGCTGTGTTGAGGGTTGGTCTGCTGCTCTATGTTGTCATGCTAAGTGTGACGCACACCCCCCCCCCCCAGACCTGCTTGCCCCAGAGACGAGAGTCTGCAGACTCAAGTGATGATATGTGAGCATGTCCCCAACGTTATTTCTGATTGGTGAATAAAGATGACAACAGCCAATAGCTGGGCGGAATTGAGATAGGCGGGGCTTGGTGTTCCAGGCCACGGGGGTCTGAAGAGACCACAAGGAGAAAGAGAGAGAGAGAGAGACAGAGAGAGACAGACAGACAGACAGAGACACAGAGAGAGACAGAGAGAGACAGAGAGAGACAGACAGACAGACAGAGACACAGAGAGACAGAGAGAGAGACAGAGAGAGACAGAGAGACAGAGACGGAGGGAGGGAGAGGGAGGGAGAGGGAGAGAGAGAGAGAGACAGAGAGAGAGAGAGAGAGAGAGAGAGAGAGAGAGAGAGCGAGAGAGAGCAAGAAGATGGAGAGAAGAGAGAGTTGCCATGGGTCAGAAATCAAGAAAGCATGGCCCTGAGGGCTGGCCAATCGGAGTTAAAGAGCAGCTCAGATGAAACCTGTTAAGTAATAACTCGGGGTTATCAGTGGGAATGTAGATTCTAATTGGACAGGGGGTAGATATCTGCCCAGCTCTTGTGCTGTTTAAGGCTTATTGTAAATATAAATATTGTGTGTATCTTTTATCTGGGAACTAAGTGGTCAAAGGCGAGGTAGAAAACTCAAGACTGGGGTTAAATCCTTTCTACAGTGGTGCTATGGGGTGTATTATCTACATCCTCCACAGTGCTGGGGAAGATGTTCAGCTGTTGTTAATCTTCCTTCCTGGGTCACTGAGAGTCGAGGACCTTAATATTCACACAACCTGAACCGAAAGAGTAAGAGTCTCAGCCAGTGACCACATAGGCAAATCTAAGCTGAAACACTGGCCTTCGACCGTGAACGTACTAAACCTGTTCAACAGACCTTGGCAAGCATCATAAACTCATAGGATGTATCAACTTGGCAACACAGAGAAACCACGATTCCCACAGAGACTTAGGTTGGTCCTCCAAAGGTACCTAACACACAGTGACCATTGATTTGTGATGATTGGGAACCAAGGGGTAGGGTTGACTCCAGCTCACTAGGCAACCCTGGGGATCACATTCACAGCGGCAGAGGGATGATGTCTTCAAGGGACCCATAACTAATAGCAAAATGGAGGTGGCACTCTTCGTAGCAGAACCAGGAGCATGAAGGCGGCCAACCAAGCAGTGGTGGCGCACACCTTTACTCCCAGCACTTGGGAGGCAGAGGCAGGCGGATTTCTGAGTTCAAAGTCAGCCTGGTCTACAGAGTGATTTCCAGGATAGCCAGGGCTATACAGAGAAACCCTGTCTCAAAAAAAGAAAGAAAGAAAGAAAGAAAGAGAAAAGAAAATAGCTAGACAAGACAAAGTGAAAGAAAGAAGTTGGATGGGAAGTAGTGGTGAGGTGAGGAATTCCCTGCCTGGTAATGAGGAGCAACAACTAGACAGCCATTGATGTAGTGGTTGGCCTAATGCTGCTTGTATTGTAATGCTAATTTGGATCCCCCAAAATTGTTTCCATGAGAGAGTCCACAAGACACAGAGAGACCCTGCCTCCAGTTAATTCTGATTGGTAAATAAAGATGCCAGCAGCCAATAGCTGGGGAGGAGACATAGGCAGGGTTTAGGTTTCTGGGAATTGGGGCCACAAAGAAGAAGGAGAATGAGAAAGAAGCTGCCATGGGCTAGGGACCAAGAGAATATGGCCCAGAGGGCTGCCTGGTTGGAGTTAAGAGCAGCCCAGATGGAACATTGTAAATAGTGAGTGATAACTTGGGATTATGGATGGGAAGGTAGACTCTAACAGCATGGAGGTTAGGCGGTCGCCGAGCCATTGTACTGCTTAAAGCATATTAAAATATTAAGACCGTGTGTGTGTGTGTGTGTGTGTGTGTGTGTGTGTGTGTGTGTGTCTTTCATCCAGGAACATAAATGGTATGAGGCAGGTAGCGGCAGCGAGATTTTTAATAATTTTTACAACACGTTAATACCTTCCAGACTCCACACTGATGACTACTCCATCACTGCCACCACATAGAGGGATGTGAGAGCGGGAAGTAACCTTGAGTACCAACCACCAAGGAGTAGGAGTTTGCCAAAAAAATATCTGCCTAGCAACGGTTCTCATCAAACCTTTTCTGTAGAAGTAGCACACAGTTCAGTAGGCAGAATAGAAGGTGTCCTAGACTGCCAAAGGGAGGTTAGGTTGGTGCTTACTGGGTTTTATAAAAGAGGAGGAAAAAGGAGGAGGGGGAGGGG
>NW_022196909.1:34951154-34955203 GCF_008632895.1 Mastomys coucha
GAAGAAGAAGAAGAAGAAGAAGAAGAAGAAGAAGAAGAAGAAGGAAGAAGAAGAAGAAGAAGAAGAAAGCCAGGATATGTTTTGTAGAGCGAAGTATGGTGAGATGGGAGGGGTGCTTTGGCAGGTGCTGAGGCATCCCTTCCCCCTGAGGTTCCAGCCATGTGACAGGTCTAGTGTAGAATAGAGTTTATTCAGAGCATGGGAAGAGGAGTTGAGAAGGGAGTAGAGGCAGAGAGAGAGAGAGAGAAAGAGAAAGGGGGGAAGGAGGAGGAAGATGAGAGAGGCCAGACTGGAACATGTGGAGAGAGAGGGGATGGAGGATGGAGAGAGAGCGTGAAAGGCATCAGGGAGAGAAGAGAGTCAGAGAGAATGAGAGAGTGGGGAGGGGGCAAAAGGCCCCTTTTATACTAAGCCAGGCCCATCTGGCTGTTGCCAAGTAACTCCTGGGCAGAGCCTAGAAGGAATGCCAACAGTGCTCATATGTTAAAATTTTGGAAAAAAAATAAAATCAAAAGAATATTGACTTTCCTAGATTTTAGCCTAAAAAATATAGAGCTTTTGGGATATAAAATGCCTGAATGTGTTCCAGTACAATTGTTTAATGGGTACAGGCACTTGCTGCTAAGCTTGACAACCTAGCTCAATCCCCAGGATTGTGTGGCAGAAAGACAGAGAGACAGACAACTATTCCAAATTGTCCTCTGACCTCTACCTACATACTATGGTATGTGCAGTACACACACACACACACACACACACACACACACACACATACACACACAGTAAAGAGTGAAACAAAACAATTGTGCCTGATTCTAAACTTTTAAAAAATATTGTCACTTTAAAGGTAAGTTTTGGGAGCTGGAGAGATGGCTCAGAGGTTAAGAGCAGTCGCTGATCTTCCAGAGGACCTGAGTTCAATTCCCAGCATCCACATTACAGCACACAACTGTCTTTAACTCCTGTTCCAGGGGATCTGACACCCTCACACAGACATACATGCAAACAAAACACCAATGTGGGGCCGGAGAGATGGCTTAGCCATTAAGAGCACTGACTGCTCTTCCAGAGGTTCTGAGTTCAATTCCCAGCAACCACATGGTGGCTACAACCATCTGTAATGGGATCCGATGCCCTCTTCTGGTGTGTCTGAAGATAGGTCCAGGGTGCTCATACATAAAAATAAAGTTTTAAAAACAATGTGTATAAAATAAATTATGAAAAATAAAAATGTTTGGTAAATAAAACAACAACAATAAAAGACCCTCAGCCAATTGTACCTTCCCATAAAGACAAGGTCACAATATAACCTTTATTTATTTTTAAAATATAATTTTTTAAAGAAAGAGAAATTAGCTGGGTGTGGTAACACATACCTTTAATCCCAGCGCTTGGGAGACAGAGGTAGGCAGATCCCTTGAGTTCTACAGAGCCCACGACAGCCAGGGCTATACAGAGAAATTCTGTCTTGAAAACAAAACTAAAAAAGTAGCTATTTTAGCAAGCATGTATACTTACAACATAGAGGAAATTAAAATGTAATAAGGAATTTATGGAATTGTATGATCCGGCCATCAGAGAGTCATAACTACCCTGACATCTCTTGTATCTTAGTGTATAAATCTAGTTGGTGAGAAGAGAGGACACTGATAATTTCAAGGAAGTTTTTTATTTCATTTTGGGGAGGGGGAGTGTGTACAAGTATTCCTAGGTGTGCTCATGAAGGTCGGAGGATATCTTGAATCAGCCCAGTTCTCTCCTTCTATTATGTGGGTCCCAGGGATCGAATTCAAGTTATCAAGCTTGGCAATCAGCAAACTTCTCTTGAATCTGCTGAGCCATCTCGCCAGCCTGGTTTTTCAGATTCTTAAAAGGGTCAACAACCCAAGAATGAAGGTTCACCCTAGAAGAAAGTTTCCACCTTAGCAATGATTGGAAATCACTGCTAGGGTCGATCGAAGTCCCAAGCAAGAATGAACTGAAATACAAATACAGCCTCGGAACCCACCAAGCTTCAGACACAGCTTTAGTGTTTGTTCTAGGCCCCACCCCCAAGTTACCTAGCAACAGCCAGGTAGGCCTAGTTTGCTATAAAGGGGACAGTTTGACTGTTCTTTGCTCTCTCTGACCCCTTTCTCCCTCTCTCACCTCCCCCCCCCATTTGTTTCTGGCTGGCCTCCTCCTCCCCCTCCCCCTGTCTTTCTCTGTCTCTATTCCCTTCTCAACTCCCCATCCCACGCCCCTATGATCCCCATCCCGTGCCCTCCCCATGGCCTCTATTCTATACTAGATCTGTCTATGGCTGGTACTTAGGAAGGAAGGGGATGCCTCAGTGTGGGCCTGCTGGGGCACTCCTCCCACCCCACCATATTATGCTCTATAAAACATAGCCTTGGTTTTATAAAACACATCAGTAAGGCTCCCCACCCCGATCACCCCCAGAGACAGCTTGACCCCCTAGGAGTTCTGACTTGACCAGGCTCACAGCTGAGTCCACCACTACTGCTCCAATATCTGGCCTAACGGGGACCTGTCCGTGGCCCAGGGAACACAGGAATCTTACCCCTTCCCCAGCCAGGGACACAGAATCCTTCCAGTTCGAATCTGTGCCCAGGAGCGGATCCTGCCTGTGTTCCAGCCTTCCCCACCCCAACCACACCCAGAGACAGCTTGACCCCAGGAGTTCTGACACACCCAGGCTCACAGGAAATGCAGGAACAAAAAAAAAAAAAGAAGAAGAGGCTGAAGGAAAGGCCATCCAGAAACTGCCCCACCTAGGGATCCATCCCATCAGCGCTTGCTGACAGGACCCTAGTATAGCTGGCCCCTGGAGAGACTCTGCCAGCCCCTGACCAACACAGATGATGCAACCATCGGACAGAGCCTGGGGACCCCAATGGAGGAGATAGGGGAAGGACCGGAGGAGTTGAAGGGGATTGTCACCCCAAAGGAAGAACAATATCAACTAACCGGAACTAACCCACCAACCAGAGTATAATGGAGGGAACCATGGCTCCAGATACATATGTAGCAGAAGATGACCTTATCTAGCATCAATGGGGGCAGGGAGGGGGGTGAGCCCTTTGTCCTATGGAGGCTTGATACTCAAGTGTGAGGGGATGCTAGAGCCGTGAGGTGGGAATGTGTGGATGGGTGGGGGAGCACCCTCAGAAGCAGGAGTGGGTGGAATGGAAGGGAAACCGGGAAGGAGAACAACATTTGAAATGTAAATAAATAAAATAACCAATAAAAAATTCAGTAAGGATGTACTATAGACAACTAATGCCTCCCACTAGGCTTCCTTCTCTCCCTCCCTCCACCAAGGACCCAGACTTCATGAGGAAGGGCTTTGATGAGTTTTAAGAATATTGGAGCTTAGCAGCTCACAGCAGCTGGCGCTAATCCAGGCCTCCCACTGGGTGGTTATAGGCTGTAGGTTTCATTTTTTACAGTCCAAATGGCTTCTCAATAATTTATCATCTGTTGGGACAGAGAAAGGAACGAGGAAATATAAATGCAATTCCCCGCTCTCCGGGATGGAGGGAGGAATCCTGGAAGGCTGGGAGGGAAGCATCTTATGGCTTCACAAAGCAAACACTGCGCCTGATTGGGGCCTCCCGAGTGTGGTACGGAAACATTTATGGTAAGCAGTTCACAGAACTGAGTGTGCCCCAACCAGCCTATCACAGGATATGTTTCTGGGAAAGCCTTGGGTAACAGTCTCCTGTGACACAGTTTACCTGTTGCTATTTCCTGCCACCTGGATCCAGGTCCCTTTCATGCTAGCTTTGAGACCTTATCCCGGGGAAGGGTTCTTCCATGAGGAAGCTTTGCATTCCAGGAAGAGAACAGCCACGAGTTAGCTTGAGGTTGAGAAACAGCACCCAAAGGCATGTAAACGATTGCAGAGAGAAATACAGCTTACAGCTTACTCTCCAAAGACTCACCAGGCTCCTTGCCTGCCATCTCTCTCTATGCCCCGAGGGATATTTGCGTTCTAAAAAGATTTGTTTCCTCTTATTCTTTTTTTTCCTTCTTTCTTTCTTTCT
>NW_022196909.1:34955213-34962175 GCF_008632895.1 Mastomys coucha
GCGTGATTCTCAGCTTTCCTAACTGCTGTGGACCCTTTAATATTGTGGCGGCCAACCCTTAACCAGAAATTATTTTCATGGCTACTTTGTAACTGTCATTTTGCTACTGTTACGTAGTGCACATATCTGAGCTTTTGTTCTTCTTCGGCCACACCTGTGAAAGGGTCCTTGGACTCCCAAAGGGGTTGCGACCCACAGGTTGGGGAAGCACCGGAGTCCGTCAGCCACAGCTCACAGAGTTACTTGTCAAGGTGACTCTGACCTCAGTGGGAAACCAAAAACAATTCCACTTGCAAAGTTAGGAAGAGGGCTCAGTACAGAAAGGCCTTACAGTGGAAGTCCGAGGGCCTGTGTTCAACCCCCCCCCCCAAACCTGTAAAACAGGCTGAACAAGATGAGGCTGAGCTCAGTAAGGCAGAGGGCTTGTGAGTCTAGGGCTGGGGAGGCCCAGGGAAGGGGACCCTGGGGCAGACAGCTGAGCCTAGTTGGAGAAGCCGGGTCCCAGCAGAGATCCCTAGAGAACTGAGTTTTAATTCTCCTATTAACTCAGTGGGAGATAAACACGCATTTCCAATTTGGACACAGAGCGTGGTGAGCTATAAAGACATCAAGTATAATCGGTAAGGTATAACTGATTATCAGAACCTAGCTTAACAATGTTCTTTCCCCGTCCCTCTCTATAGCCAGCAATATAGGTCAATGACATTCCTTTAACCTTTTGCTTTGTTTTGAGATACTGTCTCCTTGTGCAGCCCTGCCTAGCCTCAAACACAATCTGTAGTAGATCAGGCTGTCTTCAAACTTACAAAGACTCAGTTGCCTCTGCTTCAAGGGTCCTAGGATTAAAGGTAGGTTCTACCATACCTGGCTTCACTGGTATTTCTCAAATCTATCCATCTATCTATTATCTATCTACCTAAGTATATACCTATGTATCTATGTACCTATACATGTATGTATGGATATATCTAGCTATCCATGTGTTCATCTTATCTATGTGTCTATCTAATCTATCTATGTGTTTATTTATACATCTATGTATGTATCTATCTACTATCTATCTATGTATCTATTGACCTATCTACCTATATATGTATGTATGTATGCATGCATCTCTCTCTATCACTCTCAAGTCCTAGGCTGGCCTTGAACTTATTATGTAGTTGGGGATGACTTTGAGCTTCTGAACCTCCCTACTGGAGTTGTAAGTGTTCACTACCACATCCTAGGCTACGTGAGGCTAGGCATCAAACTCAGAGCTTTGTGTTTGCTACATTCCCCAGCCTTTCAATAGCATTTAAATCCTCCAAGGAAATTCTTACTTGGGCTCTTTTGACTTAGACAAAACAGAGACCATTTGCTCAAACACAAAATAAGTGGCAAAGGAGAGAAAGGAAAAAAAAAAAAAAACCCTAGGAAACACAAGAATTCTCAAAGTTTGCTGCTCTCCACACACGTGAAAGAAGACTCCCAAGGCCTAAGGTGCCTGATCACTTCCAGCTCAGTTCTTTTTATTCTGCACATGTCCCTAGCCACTATGAGTAGGAATGGAGAGAAAAACAGAAGACCTTGCCATAGCTGAGACGTACACATCTGGTTTGAATGAGAAACGTTCCCCCACAGGCTTGGGTATTTATACCCTTGGCTCCCAGCAGGTGGCGCTGTTTGGGAACGGTTATGGGACCTTTAGTGGGTTCCATAATATTCCTGGAGGAAGTCATAGCCACTCAGGGCTTTGAGAATTCACAGCCACACCTTACTCCAGTTTACTCTTCCTGCTTCTTCCATGTGGATAGAGATGTGATCTCTCAGCTTCTTGCCCTGGCTGCCTGCTGCCGTGCCTCCTCTGTCATTAAGGACCCTCCCTCCGAAACCCATAAGCCACAGTAAACACTCCATAGGTTGCTTTTGGGTTATGGTGTTTTATCACAGCAGTAGAAAAGTAAACTAACATCTCAGGTTTTGTCCTCTCTCCAAGGAAAACACCTCTTTGCCTAGTAAATAACGCACACAGCCAGCATACATCATGAGTTTTCCAGCACCGATAACACCAAGACACAAAAGCAGAATCTTCTCACTTAAAATACCAACTATGAGGTTGGCATATGGAGCACACCTTTAACCCCAGCACTCAGGAAGCTGAGGCAGGTGAACCTCAGATTTAGAGGCCAGTCTGGTCTACAGAGTGAGTTCCTGGACTGCCAGAGTTACACTGAGAAACCCTCTATGGAAAACAAAATAAAATAAAATACACAAAATAAACGTTCTTTCTCTCCTGCCTATCCAAGTACTCAGTAAGCCTCAAACATCTTTATTAACCTTTTTTTTTTTTTTTAAGAATTATTTAGGGACTAGAGAGATGACTCAGCAGTTAAGAGCACGGACTGCTCTTCCAGAGGTCCTGAGTTCAATTCCCAGCACTCACATGGTGGCTCACAATCATCTGTAATAGGATCCCATGCCCTCTTCTTGTGTGTCTGAAGATAGCAACAGTGTACTCATATACATTAAATAAATAAATAAATAAATAAATCTTTTTTTTTTAAAAAAGGAGTGGGGAGCTAGAGAGACAGCTCAGCGGTTAAGAACACTGACTGCTCTTCCAAAGGTCCTGAGTTCAAATCCCAGCAACCACACGATGGCTCACAACCATCTGTAATGAGATCCTGTAAGATGCCCTCTTCTGGTGTGTCTGAAAAACATCTACAGTGTATGTATATATAATAAATAAATAAATCTTTAAAAAAAAGGGGGGGGGAGTTGTGACTCCCACCTCCAAACCCTTGCATCTCAACTGGTGGTAATTTCTCCAACAGTACTCCAGCTTTTCACCAAAGACATAGGGATTTTTTTTATTATAGATAGATAGATAGATAGATAGATAGATAAAGTAAATCTTATTTATCTTGTGTGTATATTGAGGGTGCACTTCTGCTATCACTTAGCATGCCTTGCCTAACAATGGAGACTGACCCTATCTGGTCTGTGAAAACTGATGAGTGCCTAACACTCATACATAACCCAGCCCACTTGCCGTGACTAGAGTTCTCAGCAAAGCTGCTGAGCCTAACAAAGCCCCAAGCCAGGGGACAGAGCGAACCTGCAGCCTCGGCTACTGAGACACCCATTTGCAGATGTAGCTGAAGGACTAACAATCATGTGAGAGGTATTTCGAGTCTGAAACCACGCTACAAAATTAGTTTGAGCAACTCATTGCACCTGCCCACCGACAGGTGCGGAGGTACGCCTGAAGCGCCTAAAGGCAAGGTCATGTGACCCAAGGATTACATGAGCATATGCTGAGAGTGACATGTCTCAAGCTTAGTCGGAGTGCTTGGTCATGTGGGCACAGAGAAAGAGCAGGCCTTAGTCTTTGGAGTTGTTCGGGTAGATGGTGACAAGTTTAAGATGATTTATACACAGCCTGACCCCTGGAGGAAGCCCGATTAAGATGAGAGAGGGGCCAACCAAAGCTGAAAAGCCGGCAGATCAGAGAAATGAGGAGAGTCCCTAAAGTTTCTAGGTTGAGAATTTAGAAACGCTGTGCTTCATAGACACATATGGGGATACCTAGTATTTCCAACATTTCGTTTGTTAGGGTTTTTTTTGTTTTTGTTTTTGTTTTTGTTTTTGTTTTTAATAAACAAGTGTTTGGCGAATAGAACTCCTGTCTTGGGCCGGCTGGGTTTGTTTTCCTGGTCTGTGAGCATCCCTCCACAGTTGTGCAGCGCGGTCTCCATAGGGCAGCTCCAACTGTCATTCTAGCAATGTTACCCAGACCATTTCTCATCCCAGAGGTGCATAAAGGGGTCATGCTGCCTTTCTTCCAGAGGTCACTCTTCCAAGTAGGATTCTGATTTCACGGACCAATAACAGAGACGCAAATCCGATACTTTAAAACCTCTTTAAAGGAGGATGTGCCTGACAGAAGTCAAAATCATAAGCAAATGTGAACTGAAAAATTGCAGGAAAAAAAAAAAAACCCACACCTGTTGTTGGTATCAGGACCTCCGGAACCCATGATATCACATAGGTGGGACCCGAACACCTGTTGCCAAGGCAACAGCCACCATATTCCCAGAATCCACTTGGCTCACCTCCCACCTTTACCTGTAATTATGTCATCACCCATATATAAAGAAAGGCCCCCCTCATCTCTCTCTCTTCCCCCCTTCTCTTTCTGCCACCACCTTGCCCCTCCATCTCTCCCAATAAGCCTCACGTGGAACTCTTTGGCCTGGCGAGGTCCTTCTGAAGCTCTGTGGCCTTCAAGATCATAACATCTGTGTTAAAGATTCGGCAAGGCCAAATAATTAAAATTTTGAGATTATGAGAACTTAAAAGGTTGCAGACTAAAGCCAAATGATCTAAGTCGGGAGTGGTAGAGACGGAGGAAGGCAGATCTCTGTGAGTTGAAGGCCAGCCTGGTCTACAAAGCAAGTTCCAGGACATCCAGGGCTACATAGAGAAACTCTGTCTTGGGAGAAAAAAAGCAAATTATCCTGGGATATTTTTTAATAGCTCATAAAGCCATACATTGCACATCTAGCATCTGACCTAACATCTTTATAACTGTCAACAAGTTTAAAACGAATTCTTTGCAAACCACTGGTTTCCCCTCACATAAAAGTTAAGAGCAGCCGGGCAGTGGTGGTGCATGCCTTTAATCCCAGCACTTGGGAGGCAGAGGCAGGCGGATTTCTAAGGACAGCCAGGGCTAGACAGAGAAACCCTGTCTCAAAAAACCAAAAGAAAGAAAAAAAAAAAAAGCTAAGAACATCACTAGATAGCCCGGAAGAATTCTCACTTTGCTATGATGGCTTAAGTGGGGTCCCACCAAAGCATGGGCTTGCAAGTTCCTTTATTGTGTAAGTAGTAAAAGCTTCACATAACAGACTAGACAATGGATCATGGAATCTGGGGAAACTAAACCTGTGTCCCAGAGCCTCCGACTCCCACAGTTGATGCAGCATATATATACTGTCCCTAGTCCCTTTGAGATGATAACTTTTTTTTTTCTTTTTTTGTTTTTTTGAGACAGGGTTTCTCTGTGTAGTCCTGGCTGTCCTGGAACTCACTCTGTAGACCAGGCTGGCCTCAAACTCAGAAATCCACCTGCCTCTGCCTCCCAAGTGCTGGGATTAAAGTCGTGTGTCACCACTGCCTGGTGATGAAAACTATTTTTGTGTCAACACAGAAAACAAAGGGGCAAACCATAGCTATTTCCACTCAGAGCCTTTACAGAGGTGAGGAATTAACAGTTATGACTGATATCGCACCCCCCCCAATAACCCATTTGGATGTTTGAATATTTACAAATTTTGTACTTCCGGGATACTCAAGGCCAGGGTTGATTTGTTTCAGATTTGGGGGGTGGGGTTATGAGGAAGGGCCACCGCAAACGAAATGTCCTTTCTTCTGAGACACTGACCATCCTTTTCAAACCACTTAGCCAAGCTGCACGGCTATATTTAGTCAGTAACGGGCTGGGCTGGGGTGAGCTGCGTGGCCCTGGATGTGGATTCTGGAACAATTTTTCACCTTGGGAGTCTGCCAAGAGTGAGGAGAGGCCCTGGGATAGACTTCAGACAACGCTGACTGACTCATTAAACAGTTGTGGTCAGGTTGTGGAGACAGATGGCCCCAAAATAGACTGGATGCAGATCTGATAGACTGTTTTAACTCCTTGCTCATGTATCACACAGATATATGGAGTCTCGGGAAGGGACACAGGATGGGGGCACACACTATTCCTAGATTCTTAGAGTTAGACTCTTGAGCCAGAAGTTTTTGTCTCTAAATATAGCTGCATTAGCAACAACACCGTGAGTTGGAGTTATCTGAACATATTTCTAGCCCAAGCCATTCTACAATTTAGGTTATCAACAGGTAGTGTGGACCAGCAGCTTGGTTTAATTCCTCTGCTCAACAAACTGAACATCGTGACATAGTTGACATTAGGAGGCAAATGTAGACAAGGCCAGGGGTTGGCCTCTAGAAAGACACAATCCCAGATCTGGATTAAGTAAACAGGGCAGTGTGATACATGCCCTTAATCCCAGCACTCGGGAGGCAGAGGCAGGAGGATCTCTATGAGTTAAAGGCCAGCCTGGTCTACAGAAAAAGTTCCAGGACAGCCAAGGCTACACAGAGAAACAAACACACAAGCCAACAAAAAAGACTCGTGCATAGAATATGTATAGCCAACATTAAACAAGTAATGGGAATAGAGAATAGCGTCCCGGAGGAAACACTGAAGGCCCTGAGGTAGGAGAACGAGACTCTTCAGATATCTGTCAAGCTCCACAATGTCCACCTCCCTCTGTCCTCTCCTGCTACATCCTCCATCTTCTTCCCCTTTGTCCTCCAGAGAGTGACTGGCAGCGGTCCTTCCTCCACACCCGGTGCTGTGCTGTCACAACACATCACATTACAAGCCTAGGAACTCTTTCTTGAAAGAACCACTTTGCCTAGGTAATCCCAGCACTCAGTGGAGAGACTTGGGGATCGGAAGCAATGTTGGACAAGCCCCTCCCCCGACCGCAGCCGCCTTTCAGTCTCCACTACGGATGCTAGCAAAATGCTGAACTAACAGCTGTTGAAAGAAAGAATAGCTGGCGACAAGCATCCAGAGAAAAACCTCGAAGAAAAGATTAGGAATAACTGTGCCTCTTAGTTCTCTCTGCCGCGTGGCTGTGGCTCAGGATCCTGAGCTCTCAGTGACCACTCCACTGCCATGCCTGCCTGCCGCCCTGCCTGCCTGCCGCCATGGCCTATCACTAGGCTTTTGAACCGAAAACCCTCTGGGTGTAATCCCCAAACCCACTCTTCTATTAAGTAGCCTTGGCCAAGGTGTCTTATCACAGCCATAGAAAATGAATTAAAACAGACATCTTGCTGGGCGGTGGTGGCGCATGCCTTTAATTCCAGCACTTGGGAGGCAGAGGCAGGCGGATTTCTGA
>NW_022196909.1:34962667-34967178 GCF_008632895.1 Mastomys coucha
TTTTTTTTTTTAAGGTTTTTTAGAGACAGGGTTTCTCTGCGTAGCCCTGGCTGTCCTGGAGCTCACTCTGTAGACCAGGCCTCCAACTCAGAAATCCACCTGCCTCTGCCTCCCAAGTGCTGGGATTAAAGGTGTGCGCCACCACCGCCCGGCTGGTTTTATTTTTTCTTAAGTAAATTTGTTCTTTGATGTTTCTACACATGTACACAATGCCTGCTGACCCCTACCTCTAAACTTCCCCCTATCCATTCTCCCTGCTCTCCACAAATCTATCAAGTTCATGACTATTTATTGTATTTTGTGACGCTCTGATATTAACCAAGCTGGATGTAATCTGTCTGGGTTACCAAAGGTTTTGAGCTATCCACCAGACCTGATAGGCTTGTCTGAGGGTTTAGAACTAAGACAATGATTCCCTTCCCCCAGAATCTATGGGGGCCGGGGGCGGGAGGCAGAGGTAAAGGGGCAATAAGTCCCACCCACTTCATGAATGATAGCTGATAGGACCAGTCTTGTGGCTCCAACTTTGAAACCAGTTTCCCAGGTGCTAATATGCAAAGTCAAGAACCACAGAGAATACAACAGTTTTGCACCTTTAGTTCTTTGTGTACATCTAAACTTGTAACTTTATGAATAAGAGCTATCTGGGATAGCACATTAATGGTGAACATGTCTTGAGTTTTCGGATGCACTGTATTTCTTAGCACGCTATATTCTAATGAGTACACAGCCACCCTCTAATGCGCACACAGCGCTCTCCTTGGCGTCGGCTCTGCGTTAGTTTTGAAACAGTTCAGCTTTCCACCAGCTGGCAGGACGAAAGCCGTCTCCGTTCCTTTGCCGAGCATCTGCCAACACGGAACCTGTTCCACTCTGTACCCGCTTACGGGGCTGCACCTGTCCTGAGAGCTGGACCAAAAGGGGCCCAGCCGGCTGATCCAGCGCACGGCACCCCTCAGGGAGATCAGGTGCCTTGCCTTGCTAAGTGTTTAGACCTTAGAGACAATGTCGTGTGGTTTTGGCCACAGGAAAGCGGCACGAGGCTGAAGATGGAGCGGTAACAGTCGCAGCTGTAGGCTTGATGCAAATCAGGCCAGTATTTTCTCTTGTTTATTTATTTATTTCTGTCTGCGCTGGGGACGGAACTCAGCGTCCTCGTGCCAGATATACGTTCCACAGTAGAGCTACATCCCTAGTCAAAGGGATTGAAGCAAGCCAGCTGCAGGTACTCTTGCCAAAACACCAGTTAGTGTTTATTTCTGTCCGGTTGGATGACGTGTGATTTAAAAAAAATTTTTTCCCCGCTATTTACTCTCTTCCTAAATGTATCAAGGCAACCTAGCTATTATAGTCCTAAGACATATTTGACACTTAAACCTTTGGGAACACACGAGAACCTGTAATCTTCTGGGGCATAGCTGGGAAATATATATATACCTTGGCAATAAATCAGGACTCAGCCAATGGATAAAAGTAGGGGCTTTTCCCAGTTAGCTCAGAGGCACCTGCTTCCAGAGCGCTTTTAGGGCAGAGAATGAATGCCTGTTACCTGTTACGTGCGCACCCTATTGCACCCCCAACTGATCCCTGAGGTCAGCCGGCTTAGTCAGTATCTCTGCTTGGCAAAGCACCAATATGGCAAAGCTATACTGAAGCTAACACAGCCCCGCGCTGAAATCTTCGGCATCCCCGCCCACCTGTGTCAACGCCCCTCCCACAGCTTCTAAACAAGCATCTAACAATTCCCCGTCCCCCCACCCCCCCACCCCCGCTTTGCTCAGCCAGCCCTTTGAGAAGCATCCACGGAGAGTGCACATTCACGCTGCCAGAAGGTCCGCTTTTGTCGGTCCGAAAAATACTTTTTGAGTATTCCTGCCAGTTCTTAAGCAAACAGATCTGTGGTGACTCACCTTGTTCCGTTTTGAGTGGCCAGAGCAGAGCGGAGATTATAAATCTCCACGTATAAATCACAGGAACTTCTTTGCCTCCCTCTGCTACATCTTTACTCAAAGGAAGGCAGAAGGAAAAGAAAAAACAAAAACAAACAAACAAAAAAAAAAACAACAACAACCTCGTCCCTCAAGCCTTTTCACGAGGGGCTCCTATTCACGTTCCAATCCACCTCACAGGCCGTACCACCAAAACGTTTATTGACAGTCCCTGAGTTTTGTACTAACAGCCTTTATAAAAACAAAGATAAGACTTGTAGTGAAATCAAATCTCACATGGGCCATGTCTTCAACTATGACAGAGAATTAGGGGGTGACCCCAAAATTGAACTCCTTGTAACCTCGACAAAGTCTTGAGCACAACAGGTGTCTTGGTTTGCGTTTTATGGCTGTGCACAGATCCCATGACCAAGGCAACTCTTATAAAGGACAACATTTAACTGGGGCTGGCTTACAGGTTCAGAGGTTCAGTCCGTTATCATCATGGTGGGATACAGGCAGACAGGGTGCTGGAGGAGGAGCCGAGAATTCTTTTTTTTTTTTTTTTTAAGATTTATTTATTTATTATATGTAAGTACACTGTGGCTGTCTTCAGACACTCCAGAAGAGGGCGTCAGATCTCATTATGGATGGTTGTGAGCCACCATGTGGTTGCTAGGAATTGAACTCAGGACCTTCGGAAGAGCAGTCAGTGCTCTTAGCCACTGAGCCATCTCTCCAGCCCCGGAGCTGAGAATTCTACGTCTTGATCCAAAGGCTGCTAGAAGACCCCTCTTCCACACTGAATAGAGGCTGGGCATAGGAGCCCTCAAACACCACCTATACAGTGACACACTTCCTCCAACAAGGTCACACTTCCTCCAATAAGGCCATATCTCCCAGTAGTACTACTCCCTGTGGCCAAGGATTCAAACACAGGAATCTAGAGGGTCCAAACCTATTCAAACCACCACGATATGAAAGACATCATCATATACGGTTTAGTGCAAGGAAGATGAGCGAGACCACTCAGAACACAGACGTATGTATACAGATGACGTAGGATGCAGACGTGTGCCATTCTCAGAAAGACGTACCGATAGGGAGAGTTAAATGCTGAAGACTCTCTCGCCTAGAAGCCCACACAGCACTCGCTATGGGAAAAGGGCCCAAGATAGAGAGCAGAAGCTACAGCCTTAAAGAGCTGGGGGTGGGGCAGAAGTGGGTGGGGGCGGAGCCGGGGAGGGAAGGGGCGGAGCCGGGGAGGGGCGGGGCCGGGGTGGAGCACGGAGATACTGATGACTGACTCTCAGCTGAGTTTTATGAAGAGAAAAGAGGGGAACGTTAAGAATACTAAGGAAAAAAAAGCAAGCACCTCAGGGCACCAAACATTCACTTTCCTCCTTATTAACACAAGACCATCCAGTAAGACAACTGTGTCGTACGAATTAGTGTGACCGAAGCTCTCGAATTAGGAGCCGGTATCAGTCAGGGTTCTCTACAGTAACACAGCGTGCAGAATGAATCTCGCTATGTATATTAGAAAGGGGGTTTATTCGAATGACGTACAGGCTGTGGTCCAGCTCGTCCAACATTGGCTGCCTATGAACTAAAGGTCCAAGAGTCCAGTAATTTAGTCCACAGGACAGGATGCCTCAGCTGGCCTTCAGTATACGCCAGAATCCTGAAGAAGTAGGCCCTCACACAGGTGTAGGAACGGACTTGCTAGCAAGAAAAAAAAGCAAGCACGTAGAGGACAAAACCGTCTTCTTTGGGTTTTGTCTTATATTCTTGTTTTGTTTTGTTTGCTTGGTTTTTGAGACAAGGTTTCTCTGTCTATCCTGAAACTTACTTTCTAGACCAAGCTGACCTTGAACTCAGAGATCCCTCTGCCCCGGGAAATGCTGGGATATTTAAAGGCTTGTGCAACCCAGCGAAGGTGCCTTCTTTCTATATTGGCTTCCAGCAGAAGGTGTGGTCCAGATTAAAGGGGGACGGGTGCTCCCATCTCAAAAACCTGTGATTAAAAGTGTGCCTACCTCAGAGATCCAGGTTAGAAGTGAATCTTCTCATTTCCGGTTAAGCAGAAATCCCTCACAGATGCGCCCCATTGGATGGTTTTAGTTAATGCCAGAGGCAGTCAAGTTGAACAGTCATCACAGAGCCCTAGCAGGGAACTCAGAGACTTAAGCAGTCACCTTCTGTTACAAAGGCATTTAGAGGCCATAAAGGAACTGAGAAACAACCATGTCAGGCAAGAAACAAGGAAGCCCTGAAGCAAAATCAAACTCTAATGGAGCATGACAAATCAATGGGATGTTCTTGAACAAATGAGCAAATATTCAGAAACACACACAATAAAAAAAATCACCAGAAATCTCAGAGAGAGAGAGAGCTGGCAAGATGGTTCAGACAGTGAAGGCATTTGCTGCCAAGGCCGAATTCCATAGGCAGGACCCATGATGGAAGGAGAAAACTCACATGCTCTCTCTCGCTCTCTCTCTCTCTTTCTCTCTCTCACCCTCTCATGCACACACACTTTCTTTCTTTCTTTTTTTCTTTCTTTCTTTCTTTTTCTTTTTT
>NW_022196909.1:34967426-34979744 GCF_008632895.1 Mastomys coucha
ACTCAGAAATCCACCTACCTCTGCCTCCCAAGTGCTGGGATTAAAGGCGTGCGCCACCACCGCCCGGCCTCACCCACACTCTCTTTATCTTTCTCACACACACTTCTTCTTTTAAGGTTTATTTTATATATGTGTGAGTGTTTCGCCTGTATGCCTGTAAGTGAGCAGCATGTGTGCCTCCTGCCCTTGCAGGCCAGAAGAGGGCATCGGTTCCCCTAGAACTGGAGTTACAGATGGTTGTGAGCTGCCATGCTGGCACTGGGAACAGAACCGGATTTTCTGCAAGTGTCCTTAACTACCGAGTCGCCTTTCCTGCCCCAGATTACTACAGAGAATACCGTTGAGGCAACTGATAGATACAGAATTTATAGTGACGATTAGATAGGGATGTATCTGTTTTAGAGTTCCCGAGTTTCTCACAGTTCTCTTGGTACCCTGAGAATTGTCTTGTTGTTCTTATTAAAAACATACTAAAGAATACCAAGATGGCCCAGCAGGTAAGAACACCTGCCCTCCAGGCACGAGGACCTGAGTTCAAATCCCCAGCACCCATGTAAAAGACTGGGCATGGCTATGTATACCAGTAACCCCAGCATTGCGGGGTAGGGGGGTGGAGAATAGAGGATTCTGAGAGCTCCCTGGCCATCAAGCCTAGCCAAAATGGTGAGTTCTGGTTTAAGGAAAGACTGTGCTGGGGGCTGGAGAGACGGCTCAGTGGTTAAGAGCACTAACTGCTCTTCCAGAAATCCTGAGTTCAATTCCCAGCTGGCTCACAATCCCATATGCTGGCTCACAACCATTTGTAATGTAATACAAAGAAAAAAGAAATGGAAAGGAAAAGAAAGACCCTGCCTTCGGGCAATAAGGCAGGTGCTTGCTATAGAGAAAATTCCCGATGGCCTCCTCATGCCTACACACTGGCCTGTGCACACTCCTACTCAGGGATGTGCACCATACGCTACAGTTTATCACACAAACACACACCCGTCCCGACCGCACAGACACAAATCAATTGTATCCTGCACGGCTTTGGATTTGACCTCACTGGGGTAAGGGGGAAAATAAAAAGAGGACAGACAGACACCCAGACAGACATATTTACAGAAAATCTGGGGACGGAGCAGCAGCAACGGTGAAGAAACCCAGCCCACTGACAGACAGTGTGCTGCACCGGGAGAAGTTAGCTGGTCTTGGTAGGGGGTCTCTGTAGGGGACCAGTCTCAGGTGGCAGTCATCTGGGAAGAAAGAGCTACCTACAATCTATGCTTTCCGTACATGGCCACTTGGACCGGAAGAACGCTTTACCGATTCCCTGAGCCTGACCTCAAGGAAGACTTTGCCAATTCGTGTGAGTGGGATGCATCAATCCTTACCAAAAAAAAAACAAACAAACAAACAAACATTCACTCGGGGCCTCCTTTACTCCCTACACAAATACAGAGGCGAAAACTCATGATAGATCCATGATCAGATAGCTCACAAAAACGTAAATACAGGCCCGATAGGTACGCTAGAGGTTGTTCAAAGCTTGAATTAAAGCTACAGACATAAGCAGACCCGAATGCCGATCTACAGAGACGAGTCTTTTCCTCCGCGCTCGCGTAAACAGGTAAAGAGAAAGGAGGAACTGGGTCTTTTCCTTTACGCATGCGTGAAGAGGTAACCAGAAAGGAGGAATTGGTGGAGAGGGCCATGGAAGAGCTCAGACGCCACACGACGAGACTTTGGAAAGCGAATCACACGAACGAAGGCATATATATTCAAATTCCTGTAGCTAATTTTGCCCTGTAAGATTGAGATGGTTTAAAACCCAGCTCTGTCTACCACCAGGCTACTTCACCCCATGCTTAGACGTTGTTCGCTGCTTCCAGACCGCTCAGGTCATTTTCCCACGGCAGTTACACTCATCTTCAAAAAATCGCAGATCCAACTGTTAGTCACAAAGTGCTCTTTTGGCTTCCTGTCATACTTAAAATACAGCTTCCTACCAGAGGTGCCTGCTCAATCTGCCTCTGACTACATTTGTAACCTCACCTGCTACTTCTCGGTGTATATTTATGCTGGCCTTGTCACACTAGCCCGACTTCTACTCAGGATCTTGAGGCTAGTCCTGCTGTTGAGCCTTCTTCTTGCTTCTCTCTCTCTCTCCTCTCTCTCTTTCTCTCTCTCTCCCTCCCTCCCTCCTTCTTCCTCTCTCTCTCTCTCTCTCTCTCTCTCTCTCTCTCTCTCTCTCTCTCTCTCTCTCTCTCTCTGTTCCTGCCCTGCCCTCCCTCCATTCCAGACTTTAGGCATATCTCTTTATTCAGGAGTCAGTCTCTCCCTCTCCCTCCTTCCTCCTCCCTCTCATTCCCCCTCCCCTCCCCCCAATCTCTCTCCAGAGCTCAAATATCCCAGACTGCCCAGACTGGACTCTCACTTACTATGTACCGAAGGATGACCTTGAACTCCTGATTCACCTGTCCCTACCTCTTGAATGCTGGGACTTCTGGTAGACCTTAGATAGATTATACATATACAGAATTGGCGGCAGACAGCTGCAGTCTTTTGAGACGAGAACACATCCAGCATATTCAAGATGGAACAAGGAAGCCAGGATATCTTGAGAGGAATACATGGAGGAGAAACTAGCCACAAATGAGACAAGAGAGGAAGGAGCAAGGTCGATGGACAACATCAGAGAAGCCGGGCATCACGGCATTTGCAGGCCACTGGGAGAACGTGGACCGTAACATGGCTTTACTCTAAAAGATTTTTTTTTAATTGTTGGACTTGGGGTTTAGCACTAACTAAACTAACTCACAGCTATTATGAGCCTGGACTGCTGAGAAGCTAGCAAGGAAGTGAAACAGGGCAAGATTTTTTTTTTTACTATTTATTTATTTTATGTATATGAGTACACACCAGAAGAGGACATTGACCCCTGTTGCAGATGGTTGAGCCACTATGTGGTTGCTGGGAATTGAACTCAGGACCTCTGGAAGAGCAGCCAGTGCTCTTAACTACTGAGCTATCTCTCCAGCCCCCATGGGCAAGATTTTTTTTTAAGAGGGAAATCACAAGGTCAAGAGAAGTGTTGGAGCCTGCTCGGAAATTAAATTGCTGATGAGTGGGGTAGATCCCAGGTGCCCGAGAGAGCAAAGCACCAAGAGAAAGATCTCAGGCTCTCCACCTGAGCAGCTAGCAACAGGGAGCGGCCAAGGAGCCGAGCCAGGAACAGAGCTGGCACCCTTCCTCATGGCTGCTGTGGTGTAGTAGCTGTTTTCAGAAGCAGTGATCTGATTATGTTAAGCTGAGCCTGCCCGTTAATTAGCCAAATGAAAAGAGATGCTCTGAAATGCTGGTCCTTTTGACCTTGGCATGGGCTGGACCCTGTCCATGGCTCTCTCCACAGAGCACACTCTCCTTCGACTATCCGAGCAAGCCACATGAGCCATTAGTGTTATCTGTGTGTGATGGCAAAAGCAGTAAACAGTGAAATAAAACTGATGGGCTGGGCCTGGAGAAATGGCTCAGCAGTTAAGAGCACTGACTATTCTTCCAGAGGTCCTGAGTTCAGTTCCCAGCAACCACATGGTGGCTCACAACCAGCTGTAATAAGATCTGATGCCCTCTTCTGGTGTGTCTGAAGATAGCTACAGTGTGTACTCATTTAAAATAATAAATAAGCAAATCTTAAAAAAAAAAAAAGATGGGCCAAGAAATAACCTGTGCAGATGGCTCTGTGTGTGTGCATGTGTGTGTATGGTATGATGTGTATGTGCTGCGTTGCATGCGCTGTGTATATTGTGTTGTGTGGGCTGTGTGCGTATATCATGTGTTACACAAGTTGAATGTGTATGTTGTATAGATGTTATGTGTGTTGTGTGCTGTGTTGTATGTAGTGTGCTGTGTGTGTGGTACGATGTGTGCTACCCACAAATATAGTGGGTGTTGCATGTGTCTCCTACTTCCATATGGTCCACCTACTGTACTTTGTGGATTCAGAAGTGAATGGACCTGACATGGTGAGAGGTTTTCTGCCACTCCTCTCCCATCTGCAATGTGCCCGTGCCCATCTGCATCATGGCATCGTGCCCCTGCCTGTGAGGAGTGCCAGTGTCTTTGTTAGGGTTCTACTGCTGTGAACAGACACCATGACCAAGGCAACTCTTATAAGGACAGCATTTAATTGAGGCTGGCTTACAGGTTCAGAGGTTCAGTCCATTATCATCAAGGTGGGAGCATGGCAGCATCCAGGCAGGCATGGTGCAGGAGGAGCTGAGAGTTCTACATCTTCATCTGAAGACTGCTAGGAGAAGACTGGCTTCTAGGCAGCTAGGATAAGGGTCTTAAAGCCCACGCCCACGGTGACACACTTATTCCAACAAGGCCACGCCCACTCCAACAGTGCCACACCTCCTAATAGTGCCACTCCCTGGCCCAAGCATATTCAAACTACGATACCCAGCATAATCTTCATTAGCATCACCAATATATTTACGAGGTTTTTTGCCTCTGCCACTAGACTGAAAACCGCAGTAGACCAGAGAGGTTCTGTCTGGCCCTCTCGATTAGCCTCAGCACCCAGGTTTATCTGACGAAGGGATACACAGGGAGGGCACTAGCCTTCAAAGAACTCGTCATGGCAGACTTCATGTCTACGGAGAGCTTTAAGCAAATATCTCCATTAACACTCAATCCTTTGAGATTGTCCTAAGAGCATTCTGCTCTCCCATTTGGATGCCCCTTGTCACCTCTTCTCACTTCCAACCTGCCATGTGTGTTCTGTTTTATATAATGCGGTATAATGGCGGTGGGAGGGAGTACTTTGGTGAGCCCTGCCAATATGTCTCCCTGAGGGATCACGCCATATGACAGGCCTATTTATTATGGGGGTGGGTGGGTGGAGTAGGACAGGGAATGGGGACCTGGGGACGAGAGAAACAGAGCTATGAGGGCAGAAAAGAGGAGGGAGAGAGGACAGAAAAAAAGTGAGGAAGAGAGATTGAGAAGCTAGCCAGGAACACATGGGGACACAAAGAGAGAGATAGAGAAAGAAAGAAAATGGAGAGAGTTGGGGTAACGAGGGTGTTGGGGTAGCGAGCAGTCTTCTTAGACTTCCTGGCTCACACCTGGCAGGAGATGATGACATAAGCTGTTGCTGGGCAGCACCTAGCCGAATTGTCTGTAAGCCAACCATATGTGTCTAGGTCCTGAGCCTGAGATTTCCCCCACAGCTTCCTTGTTTAAGGACACAGCCCCAGCAGGGAGGTAGTGGCCCTCACCTTTAATCCCAGCACATGGGAGGCAGAAGCAGGCAGATTTCTGAGTTTGAGGTCAGCCTGGTCTACAGAGTGAGTTCCAGGACAGCCAGGGCTATACAGAGAAACCCTGTCTCAAAAAACCAAAACCAAAAAAGCAAAAAAACCCAACAACAACAACAACAACAAAAAAGGACACAGCCCCATTACAGAATGTCCTTGCATTTTTCATCAAGAACTATTTCGCTCATAAAAAAAAAAATACAAAACAAAACGAAACGAAGAAAACATATCGTGCATTTGTTAATATTGACCTCTTTGGAATATTTTTAACTTAAAGGGCACCGCTGTTGTCTTGGCGTTTCTTATGCTGACGTGCCTTCCGCAGAATGAAGTACTAAGTCCAGGACTAATTCGAAGAGTGCTCTTCGAATTGCTCAAGTGTTAATCCCTGCAGACCTGCCTGTGCCAAGAAGCAAATGACGGTCCCATAGGTGAGCAGCCTAGCCCATTGCTTGAGCATGATGCTGGCTCCTTTCTGCCTAGTTGGCTTGCCGGTTCTGCCTCTTTTTCTGGAAGGAAGGGCCATCAGGGATCAGTGGGCCTTAGCACTCTGGGTGTATGTCAGACACACTGAGTGCACTGTACACACACTGTGTGCATGTAGACATACTGAGTGCAGGTAGAAAGGAAGCAAGCAGCCCCTGCCTGGCCTTAGTCCTTGAGAGGCAACACTCTGTGAGGGAGATGAAGCCCAAACCTAAGCTTCTTCTTTCTTGTTGCCTCTTTCCTATCCATTTTCATCTACATGTTCTCTTTCCCTGAACCTGCTTATTTGTCTCGAGCAAACTCCATCATGAAAGATAAGAAAGAGCCGGGCGGCGGTGGTGCATACCTTTAATCCCAGCACTTGGGAGGCAGAGGCAGGCAGATTTCTGAATTCGAGGCCAGCCTGGTCTACAGAGTGAGTTCCAAGACAGCCAGGGCTATACAGAGAAACCCTGTCTCAAAAAAACCAAAAAAATAAAAAAAAAAAAAGAAAGATAAGAAAGAATGAGCCTGACAATAGGACTTTAAGAAAATACCGCTAGCATAATGCAAACCATGTATATACACTTCTGACCCACAGGTATGATCAATACCAGGGCCCAAATGTATGCAGACATGCTGGGATGCTAAGATGGCTCTGTCAGCTTGCATAGACTTGGCATTACCTGGGAGATACATCTCTGGATCTGTCCAAGAGAGAGGATTAACTGAGGGGGTAGGGGTGTCCTGAATAGGAGTGGTATTATCTCATAAGCTGGGGTCCTGGACTAAATTTAAAAAGGCAAAGAAGGAAAAGGAGGGCAGGGAGGGATGAGGAGGAGGAAGGAGGAGGAAGGAGGAGAAGGAGGAGGAAGAGGAAAAGGAGGAGAAGAGGAGGAGGAGGAGGAGGAGAAAGCAGGGGTGGGTCCTGGCCTAAATTTAAAAAGACAAAAAAGAAGAAGGAGGAGGAAAGAGGAAGAAGGAAGAAGGAAAAGGAGGAGGAGGAGGAGGAGGAGGAGGAGGAGGAGGAGGAGAACAAGCATTCAGCTTTCTCTGATTCCTAACTGAAAACATGACAGGCATCTCCCTGCGATAGACTATATACTCTCAAAACCATGAGTCAAAGTAACCCTTCTCTTTCTTAAGTTGCTTTTGTCTGGTATTTTGTAACAGTAACAGAAGAGCAACATGCCCATGTTTATACACACTGGCATGCGCATCACAACCTAAAAGGATCCCACTAATGAAGCATTCAGGTCCCTGTCCGTCCAAGCCTGCTCTGCTTAAGTCACAACATAATTACCCCGCACCCGCTTCTCCCTAGCTAGACCAGCTCCTTGAGGTAGGACAGTGTCCATCTTCTGATTGCTTGTTCCACCAGAGTGATGAACTCAACCCTACCCTTTAAACCTTGACCTTTTCTGCCTTTTATTCTTAGCAACTCCTAACACTGTCTTGCTGGCTCTTCTGACTGAGACTATCGGAGTGCATTTGAAAGCCGCCAGAAGGAGCTGCTCTGCTGGGCAGGAGACCAGAGAGACAGCATCTAGGCAGTGAATATCACCCCACCCCTCCCCCCACCTTCTCTGATGCTTTGATTGCACCCTAATCAGCTTAATCCCATCCCCAGATAACATCTTAGTCAGATGAATCCCCCACCAAGTGCCTCCCCACCACCACACCTGCTCTGTGACCTCTGCAGGGGTTCTACTCAAACATGGAGCTGTTCGCTAGTTATGGGAGCACATTTTAAACCCTGCAGCCAGAAGGACAAGCCAGATGCTGTCTCAGCATTACAAGGTGTACTACCCTGCTGCACGCACTTGTCTACCCCAGTAGGTCTACAGTATCAGGTTTAAAACCTGATCATGGACAAGAGGCATTACGTACGACTCCAAAGGGAGTTTGTCTCCTGGGGATTTCAGTCACTTGTGGGCATCTCCTAACTCAAACGTGTTCCAGATTGATCTCTGCTAAGTCTGTGGAGAGATCCGTGTGTTTTCTTTATTCAGGCATAAAGGTGCCCTAAGAAATATTTCGTTATAGCTAACACCGAGATTGAATATTATTTCCTGGCCTTCACAGTGTTTCAATAATTCTATAGATTTTCTAGCTATAAGTAGCTGGGAATTTTTACTAAGAAGCTGTCTTACCAGACAGGGTGTCTCAAGAGTCAGAGATAGCAGTTAGGCACTTATTATCAGAACAGTCTCACACAGAAAGAAAAACTATTTTACTGCCAGTGAGAAGTTAGAAGTTGTAGGGCTCCCATCACTAATTATTTATGTTACAGCCAAGGAATGCTAGAATACGACCTTCAGCTACTTGCCTCAGACAGACCCTGAGAGTTTATCTTGGGGCTGCCAGGACAACCTAGCCCAAGAAGAAAGACACCACGGCTCCTCCGCCTTGCACCTGGCTGTTTGATTTTACTGACCTTGATGTAGCCATCTCCTGCCTATGTGAATTTTGTAGTTTGCCCTGTTTTCTGTATACCATATAAGCCTGATTTCTACTTTGTACAAATTGCATTCAGTTACAACACTCCCTTGTGTCCGTTTCTGTTTGTCATTTCTTCGCCAACGCCTTGTCTACCTGACTAGGACCCTGTTCCCCACACGGGTTGAGGGAGGCCCAGACTGGCCGGCCCGTGGCACTACCCAAGCATACAGGTCCCGCCTCTGCTTCCACAGCTCTTAGACCTTGTGAGGGAATGCTAGCTCTCTCAGTGTGGTGGGCACCCTGACATACACACAGACTAGGTCACTTTATATCTGGCATCGGATATCGTATCTCCTCCAATTATCTCCACCCCCAGGTACCGGTCTACTCTCTCCAGTAAAATCTGCTTTGCTTCTCCATACGTGCTTTACTATTCCCTTCAGTCCTTTCTGGCAGATCTCCCTTCTCTCAGAGATCCAGGTGCCTATGATCTCTCCCTCTTTCCTTTATTAAAAAAAAAAAAAAAACAGATTCATTGATGTTTTGGTAAACCTATTCACACAAAGGTCTAAAAAAAAGGATTCTATTTTATGTTGACTTTAAAAAAAACGTTTTGGGCTGGAGAGATGGCTCAGTGGTTAAGAGCACCGATTGCTCTTCCGAAGGTCCTGAGTTCAAATCCCAGTAACCACATGGTGGCTCACAACCATCTGTAATGAGATCTGATGCCCTCTGGACTGTCAGAAGACAGCTACAGTGTACTTACATATAAAAAATAAATAAATCTTTAAAAAAAAAATTTCTTTTTTGGTTTTTCGAGACAGGGTTTCTCTGTATAGCCCTGGCTGTCCTGGAACTCACTCTGTAGACCAGGCTGGCCTCAAACTCAGAAATCTGCCTGCCTTTACCTCTGAAGTGCTGGGATTATAGGCATATGCCACCACCGCCTGGCCTTAAAAAAATGTTTTAAGGGCTGGGAGGATTGGCCAGTGGCTATTGGAGATCACATAGTGCTCTGACATAGGACCTGGATTCAGCTCCTAGCACCCACATGGTGGCTCACAATCATCTATAACTCCAATTCCAGGGATCCGTCATGTGTTAAACTCTGATGACACCAGGCACATGAATGGTATATAAACACACATTCAGGCAAAACTACTCATACACGGTAAGAGCCTATGATTCACCAAAGAATGATACTACCCTGGACTCAAATCATATGTAAACTCAAAGAGTATTTTATTCTGCAGAAGTCCAGCATGCTACGGTCTCCCATTACCAAGATAGAGAGACACCCAAGTGAGCTCTCAGGCCTGACTTAAAGCACAATAGGGGATTCAGAGGGGTAGGTCACCTTTATCTTGCTCCATCTCTAGGGACATTCCATTACTGGGGTTGGGGGCTGGAAACTGTTGTTGAGGAAGTCTAGAAACTGTGGCTGACTCATTGTCCTTGCCTCAGGCCAGGTGGCTGGGCAGCTTCTGAGGCCTGGACTTACCTGGACTTGCTCCATTCTTGGAAACAGATTTAGGCCTAGCCTCTTGAGCTGCCCAATTTGAAGCCTGTCATAGAGTCAGCCTAGCCTTTTCAACGAGTAAAAATTAAATAATAAATACATCTGAAATGTGAATTTGATTGCCTCATGTTAATTAGATGTAGAATGGGTTTCAATTTGACATTTCCGTACATGAACATAATATATTTTATATTTTGACTCATCCCACTGTGCCATTACCCGATTTTGCCCCCGTCCCCACCCATTCTAATCTCCTTCCTCTTCTTAGGCCTACTTTAGTGCCTTTTGGTTTTTTTTTAAGATTTATTTATTTTATGTGTATGAGTACACTGTAGCTGTACAGATGGCCGTGAGCCATCATGTGGCTGCTGGGAATTGAACTCAGGACAGCCCTGCTCCCTGCTTGCTCCGGTGCAATTCACTGTAGCTGTCTTCAGACGCACCAGAAGAGGGCGTCCGATCTCATCACGGGTGGTTGTGAGCTACCATGTAGTTGCTGGGACCCAAACTCAGGACCTTCGGAAGAGCAGTCGGTGCTCTTAACTACTGAGCCATCTTTCCAGCCCGCCTTTGGTTTTTTGTTTTGTTTTGTTTTGTTTATTAAAGCAACAAATAACAAATTGCAGTGTCTGAACATCAGTGTTTTCAGTGGAGGTCTTTGATAGTTTAAGAGAGAAATGTCCCCCATAGGCTCATTTGAACCTTGCTCACCTTTGGGAAGGTTTTGGAGGTGAAGTGTTGTTGGAGGAAGTATGTCACTAGGGGTTGGGGGCTTTAAATGCCAGCCCCCATATCACCTTGAATTGAGGTTTTTATTTCACTCTTTATAAGCTAGTTCTGCTCATGGGATGCTAATTGTAAGGTTGTCCCTGATAATGATTTTTGTCATTGCTGGGCTATGGATGGTCAGAGAAACTCTGCCCGCAGTCAGTGAGAAGACCAAAATTAATTTTGTATCTGTGTGATAACAATGGAAGGGAAGCCAGGCAGTGGTGGTGCACACCTTTAATCCCAGCACTTGGGAGGCAGAGGCAGGCAGATTTCTGAGTTCGAGGCCAGCCTGGTCTACAGAGTGAGTTCCAGGACAGCCAGGACTATACAGAGAAACCCTGTCTCAAAAAACCAAAAAAATAAAAATAAAAAATAAAAATAAAAAATAAAAAAAGAATGGAAGAGAGATTTTCCAAATACTGTGTCATTTTCATGCAAAGCAGCCACCCTAGTGGCACCTGTCCCAGCTGCCAGGGGATCTGCTGCTTGTGTCTAGGGCCACGTGGGTGGCTGTTAAAGAGCCCATATGGCATGATGTTCATTTCCTGAATTCCAGGCAAACAGCAGGTGGACTGTCTTCCGACTGTCTTTTAAAAAAAAAGCAAAAAACTTGAAAGTCCAGGATCCAGCAGGTGTTGTTGAGCCCGTGAGAAAGGTGAAAGGGCACACGGAGAGAGAGAGAAGTCCATCTTCAAGGGTAATGGTAATAGTGGTCGTAGGGAGAAATACCTGGGAATATTGAATAAACCCTTCTCTGTTCACAGTTAGCTCTCAAACCTATAAGACATGTAGCACTCCTGTCAGGAAATGTGTAGTCTTTCGTTTTGTTTTATGCTCTGTTTTGTTTTATCAGGCCAAGATGTTGCCACCCAGTCATTAAAAGCAGAGTAAGAGAGGCCAGAGTAAGAGAGGCCAGAGATACAGTTTAGATGCTAAAGTGCTTCCTTGCAAGCACTTCCAGATCAGTGAGAGTCTCTATATCAAAAACACAAGATAGACATTTCCAGTTGAATGACAGAAAAGGCTAATCCCTGGGCTACACACACACCCATGCACGCACCCACGGGCGCGTAGGCAGGTACACACATACTCTTGGTTTGCACGCATCTCCTTGTGTGTGAACTACTCACAAACCAAAGCAGAGGACGAGGCTCGGTTGAATAAGAGAAATCCCTGCCCGTCAGAGGTTGAAAGGGAAACACATGGTGCTAGTCAAGGTTCTTTTGAGGAACAGAGCTTAGAGAAGGAATCTCTCTGTGTGGATAGAAAGGGGATTTGTTAAGACGACCTACCGGCTGTGGTCCAGCCAATCCAACAATGGCTGCCTATGGGAATCCTTCCCGTATTCAGTCATCAAATCCAGACACTATTGTGGATGCCAGCAAGTGCTAGCTGACAGGAGCCTGATATAGCTGTCTCCTGAGAGGCTCTGAGTGTACCCGACTAATACAGAAGTAGAGGCTCACAGCCATCCATTGGACTGAGTACAGGGTCCCCAATGAAGGAGCTAGAGAAAGGAACCAAGGAGCTGAAGGGGTTTACAGCACCTTAGGATGAACAACAATATGAACTAACTAGTACCCTCAGAGCTCGCAGGGACTCAACCACCAACCAAATAGTACACATGGTGGGACTCATGGCTCCAGCAGCATATGTAGCAGAGGATGGCCAAGTCGGTCATCAATGGGGTCATCATAGAACCTGTGAAGGTTCTATGCCCCAGTGTAGGGGAATGCCAGGGCCAGTAAGCAGGAGGGGGTGGAGTGGCGAGCAGGGGGAACAGGGGTTTGTTTTAGGTCTTTTCTTTTTTTTTTTTTT
>NW_022196909.1:34979924-34990880 GCF_008632895.1 Mastomys coucha
AAGAAAAAAAAAAAAAGGCCCAAGAATCCCGTAGTTGTTCAGTCTATGAAGCTGGATGTCTCAGCTGTGGTCTTTAGCTTAAGCTGGAATTCTGAAGAAGTAGGCAGTAATGCCAGTGAAGGAATGGGCTTGCTAGCAAGGCGAGGGCAGGCAGGAAGAGAATAAGAATGCCCGTCTTCCTTGTCTTCATCTAGGCTTCTAGCAGAAGGCAGGGCCCCGCTTAGAGGACATTCCTCTCACCTCCAAAGATCTGGACTAACGCCGTGTCTTTCTTATCTCAGAGACCCAGCAGGTCTTCAAATGAAGCAAACATACTTCTTCACAGGTGTGCCCCATCTTGGGGATTAAGTTAATTCCAGGTGCAGTCAGGTTGACAACCAAGCACAGGCCTCGCACACATCCTGGTCGGTACCTGAAAAACAGAGAGGGTAACAAGAGAAAAAGAAAAAAAAAAAAAGACAAGCTGTTGCATATGCCAACCATCTTTGTCCCCACTTATGGTACCAATATCCCAGATGAAGAGAGTTTCCACCTATTTCCAGTTTGGAATCATGAAAGAAAATCTGCGTGCATCTCCCGTCCCTGGCAGAGGCGTAGTGGGAGCTGGGCAGGGAGAGGGATGAATTAAGAAGGTGTAATGGTAGCCGGGCGGTGGTGGTGCACTCCTTTAATCCCAGCACTTGGGAGGCAGAGGCAGGCAGATTTCTGAGTTCGAGGCCAGCCTGGTCTACAGAGTGAGTTCCAGGTCAGCCAGGGCTACAGAGAAACCCTGTCTCGAAAAACCAAAAAAAAAAAAAAAAAAAAGGTGTAATGGATGCCAGGCTCTTGTCCCTGTGGCCTGTTCAGACTGTACCAAAACACCACCAAGTTTCTGTATGCCGCAGGGAGGCATTCCAAAGAAGTAGAATGGTTTCTAAGCCTCCAACACATGTCTCTTGATTCTGAAGCCTTCTATGAATGTCTGGCCCGACTTCCTGGAAGAGGAAAGGACAAATGGAAACTCTTAGCTTAGGCCTCTCATATCGGTAGACACTGAAAATGCAGACCTCTTTGTAATTAGAAACTGGACTTGCAGAGGACCTAGGTACCTGCTGTGGCCGTAATCCAAATTTCCTAAGAATGAACCCGTCACTTGGCAATGGATGCCACTGCCCTCTCGACCACAAATAGACCATTACCCAGGAACTCTTGCGGGCAATCCTTTAGTCAGGCTGCATCTTGATGAGTTTTAAAGGTTCTGTTCTCCCAAAGTTAAAAGAGCTATCCAGTGAGGTGTGGTGGCACAGACCTTTAATCCTAGCACTGGGGCACACTTACAGAGGCAAGAGGATCTCTGTGAGTTTGACGCCAGTCTGGTCTGGGTGTGGTGGCTCAGACCTTTAATCCTAGCACTGGGGCGATAGAGGCAAGAGGATCCCTGTGAGTTTGACGCCAGTCTGGTCTACATACGGAGATTCAGGACAGCTAGTGTTGTGGGGTAGCCAGCAGAGAAGACTGCTTGGGCCTGGGTTTACGCCAATAGAAAGTCTTTATTAACTGGCTGGTAACTATACTGGGTGTTCAGGATCCCAGTGTTGCCCTGAGCCTTTCTCAGGGGGCTTTCTTAAGGACAAAACCCATGCTCTGGGTTGTCATACTTCAGTTAACAAGAACAGTGAGCCAGAAGCTCTGAACTACAGAAATCAAAAGCAAGGTTAGCACATGTAGAGACTTTCCTAGAACTATAGACTTTGATGGATTAGGCCTTTGTTTTGGTTTTGGCAGGTGGTTCTGTCTACATGCTGAGTTTCACTGCTTTAATGGTACTTTCATCATGGAGTCAATTGTGCTAAAGTCTAAGGGCCTACTAATATCTGGGGCCCTGTTACGTATGAGTGTGTGTGGTGTGTATGTATGTGTGTGTGTGTATACATATACACATACATACACTGAAAATACAGACCTCTTTGTAATTAGAAACTGGACTTGCAGAGGACCTAGGTACCTGCTGTGGCCATAATCCAAATTTCCTAAGAATGAACCTGTCACTTGGCAATGGATGCCACTGGCCTGTTGACCACAAATCGACCATTACCTAGGAACCATGGCATATATATCTCCCAGTGAGTGAACAAATACCCCTTTTTTGACAGCATGCATATTTTTTGCTCTATCTGAATGCCCCCAAAGTAGGCCTGCTCCTCTCTTCCCTCATGTCCAATTCCCATGCAAGCCTTCCTCAACTTGACCTTCAAACTCTACCTCAATGTCTCCATGTCATAGATTCTAAGTGAAGTTATCAGTGTTTCTTGCTCAGACCAAGGCAGAAGCTCCTGTGTCAGGGTTCTCCAGAGAAACACAACCCAGAGGACCTGCATTCATAGACCCGTTGCCATATAGGAGCATGAGGCGTGGAGAGGGGAGGAGGGAGGGAAGGAAGATGAGAGGGAGGGAGCGAGGGAGGGCCAAAGGAGGGAGGAACGGAGGTGTTCTGAAGGTGTGTAGGGTATTGCATGCTGCTTTTTCTTGAGTTGGCATTTACTACCATTAGTAGTACACAGGCAATGTGTCCTAACAATGAACTGGACCCGGACAGACATACAGACATGGATTGACTCTGGGAAGAGGGCCTAAGAGCAGCAGATATCATTTAGCAACTCTCTCTCTCTCTCTCTCAGCTGTGTGTGTATATACATGTTCACATGTGTGTACATATGTGTGTGTGTGTGTGTACACATAAAGAGGCCAGTGGTCAATATCAGTGTTTCCCTCCACTCTCCACCTTATTTTACTTATTTGTTTGTAAGCCAGGGTCTCTCCGTGACAACGTTCAAGAGTTTATTCATTTTCCACATTGTCGAGGCAGGGTCTCTCATGTTGCTGCTGATACTCTTTGTCCTCCAGGCTAGCTGGCCCACGAGCTTAATTCTCCTGTCTCACATCTCTCTGTGAGAGCACTAGAATCACAGATCTATTCGACTGTATGCCGCCCTCTAACATGGGTGGCCCCTGGGGATCAAACTCCGGTCAGCAGGCGTGAGTAGCCGGCACTTACATTCACTGAGCCACCACACTGGCCCAGGTCAACCACTTCTGAACGATTCATTTGATGAGTTTTCATTGTGTAAGTGAGTGTGTTTGCTAGCGGGTATGTGCATGGGAGGGCAGATGCTGGGGGAGACCAAGGCCTCTGAACCACTGGAGCTGGGACTACAGAAAGGTTGTGTGTCTCTTAACATGGGTGCTGGAAACTAAACTCTGGTCCTCTGCATGAGCAGCAAGTGCTCTTCAGTGCCCAGTCATCTTTCCAGCCCCTTTGGATCCCAGCTGTCCTAGAACTCACTCTGTAGAACAGGCTGGCCTCAAATTCACAGGGAGCTGGGATTAAAGGCATGAGCCACCATCATCTGGCCCAGGGCAACAGGCTTTCATCGCAGTGTGAGCAGTTGTTTTCAGTGGTGTTAAAGTAATGAGAGTGGGCAGGTATCAAAAGAGGAGTCCTTCAAATAATCTCCCATCCCTAACTGAAGGATCAGGAAAGGCCAAATCTGCTTCCTCTACTTCAACAAGAGCAAAAATCGCACCAGAGGCCACGTGTCGGAGAACGCGCATGACCTCAAGGTCTTTTGTGGAAAACACATCATGCTTCTCCTTACATTTCATTTTCTTCCAAAAAATTATTTTCATCAAGAGATATGTTAGATGGGTTTATATATTTTAAGGGATAAACTTTACCTTCAACTATGATAAATATCAATAACTGGAAATGGGCACTGGAAAAGAAATTGCTGAGTGATTTTTGAAAATACCACAATGTGGGCTGGAAAGATGGCTCAGAGATTAAGAGCACTGACTGCTCTTCCAGAGGTCATGAGTTCAAATCCCAGCAACCACATGGTGGCTCACAACCATCCATAATGAGAAACAAATAAAAAAAAACCCTATGGGGGGGGAGTGAGTGGAGGGGGGATGGGGGGACAGAGCAAAAGGGAGAAGGGAAGTTGGGGAAAATAAAAAAATACCACAATGTTCTAAGACAAACAAACAAACAAACAAAAAAACAAAAAAGCAAAAACAAAAACAAAAAAACCCCAAGCCAGTGGTGGTTGACGCCTCTAATTCCAGCACTTGGGAGGCAGAGGCAGGCAGATTTCTGAGTTTGAGGCCAGCCTGGTCTACAGAGTGAGTTCCAGGACAGGCAGGGCTATACAGAGAAACCCTGTCTCAAACAAACAAACAAACAAACAAACAAAAAAAACCCCAAAACTTTACACATCTCTTATTTGGTTACTTGTCTCTAGCTGTGACCAAATAACTGACAGGAAGCAGTGATGCCTCCGCTCACAGCAGAAGCCCAGGCTCAGCAGAAGCACGGGGACAGGGGCATTCCCTGTCTTAGCCTTTGTGTTCACTACATGAGGTCCAGCCACATAGGGAACTTGTTTGACTGTGCATGGATTCAAATGTTAAAGCTGCCTATAAAACCCTAACAAACTTCCAGATAGATAACACATCTGACCAGATCCCTGACCACCCCAAAGCCCAGCCAGGGTGACACATTAAAGATGGGAAGAGCTTAAGGTCATCTTCAGGTACATAGCAAGTTTAAGGCCATTCTGAGCTGCATGCGGCTCTGTCTTAAAAGGAAAATCGAGAAGAGGGGCGGGCCTCTTTCATCATAGGTTTGCCTATATAGAAAACCCTGTAGGGTTCAGTATTGTCCAGGTGTCTGATGCAGACGGAAGATAATGGTACCATTGATTCAAGTTGCACTTCATTCAAGGAGCAATGGCTAGGCAGGCTTCAGATGACAGCTATGAGTCCTGGGAGCCGCAGCTTGCAGCAGCAGCAGCAGCAGCAGCAGCAGCAGGGCAGGAGGCTCCCTGACCCCCACCCCAGCCACACACACCACTCCCCACCACCACCTAGCACATTTGGAAAGCAGAGGGGCTGTGGCTGAAGACGAACCCTAATTCTGGTGCTCAGATAGCAGCATGCACAGCCTGGAGGCAAGCCAAGATACCATCCATGGCTGGAATATCTACTGCGGTTATCCTCAGGGATCAATCTTAGCTCTGAATCCGTTGCCATGGAGACCATCTAAGTCTATGTTTTTTCCCCTTAGTGATGTTCAAGAAAGCCTACACACATACCTATTCAGGAAATATTCTAATACGTGGGCTCACATCAAAATAAATGACTACGTCCTTTGTAGAAAACAAAAGCAAGTGTCTGGGGGAAGAACAGGGCGGAAGCCAGTCTGCTTCAAAACTGGGAAAGAGGTTGGTAGTGAAAGCTACTACCTCCCTTTATACAGCATTCTGCTTTTCTGATTTCAGATAAAACCTGTTTATACTACAAAATATGGAAAAATGCATAAAACCCAAAAGGGATACTTTAAAATAACCCATACTCATTTTTCTTTTTTTTTTAAAGATTTATTTATTATTATTATATAAGTACATTGTAGCTGTCTTCAGACACACAAGAAGAGGGCATCAGATCTCATTATGGGTGGTTGTGAGCCACCATGTGGTTGCTGGGATTTGAACTCATGATCTTTGGAAGAGCAGTTGGTGCTTTTACCCACTAAGCCATCTCACCAGCCCCTCATTTTTCTTTTTATGGTAAAAAATAAATAAATAAAATGTAAGTCTGTTTCTCCGATTTCTGGGACAACCACTTTTATCAATTTGGTCCAAGTCAGTCCTGCCAATTTCTCTTCTTTTTATATGTCTGTCTATCTGTCTATGAATCCATCTATCCATCCACTTACATGCCTACTTATATATATATGATTTTGCTCTATTGCCCAAACTAGCCTTGAACTCTTGGACTCTTTTTTTTCCCCCTTTGGTTTTTCAAGACAGGGTTTCTCTGTGTAGCCCTGGCTGTCCTGGAACTCACTTTGTAGACCAGGCTAGTCTCTAACTCAGAAATCCCCTTTCCTCTGCTCCCCAAGTGCTGGGATTAAAGGTGTGCGCCACCACTGCCCACTCAAACTCTTGGACTCTTAAGAGATACTTCTGTAGGCTCCCGTGACTACAAGTAATTCCACTGAGCTCAGCACAGTTATTTATTTACTGATTTATCTAATACTTATTAAGACTGTCCTAGGCATGTGCAGGTCATTGATAACTCTATCTATTACTTCCCTATTGCTGTAATAAAATACCATGACCAGAAACAACTTAAAGAAGGAGGACAGTATTTGGGCTAACAGTTCCAGAAAGGTAATAACAGTCCACCACGGGAGGGGCGCAGCAAGCAGCAAGAGTAGGACGCTACAACACATCTTAAAGAAACACGGAGCAGAGAAAGCAAACCGGAAGTGAGGCGGGACTAGAAACATGCAAAGCCCGCCCCCTCGGTGACGTACTTCCTCCAAACAAGGCTCCACCTTCAGGAGGTTTCACATTCTCCCTCAACATTTGCTACTCACTGGGGACCAAGTGTTTAAATATCTAAGCCCATGAGGGACGTTCTCATTCGAACCGCCACAGCTACAAAAAAGATCTCCTTTCTCGTGGATGTTACAGTCTCTTAAGAGAAGACAGGGAGTTAACAATGAACAGAAAACTACTGACTAGTGAAAAATGCTCTACAGAAAAACATCCTTAGAGGACCCACTGAAGCTGTTGAAGAGTTGAGCCACAGACAAGTTACAGATTCAGGAAAAGAAAATGCTAGAAAAACACAAATTTTAAGACGCTGAGTTTTCACAGGGAATGGTGTTGGGGGTTGGTGGGGTTATGCTCTGTTGGGTTTTTTAGAGTTTTCACTCCGGGAAAGAGATTTAGGGGAAAGGTCAGAAGATCTCAGCAAGTTCATTACGTAAATGGCATAGGAGTGCATGGCCCAGGCTCTTAATGGGGAATAACCCTGGGAGAGATGGTTCAGTGCATAAAAAAACACTTGCTGCTTACCCTGATCCTGGATCGCTGGGTCACACATGGTGGAAAGATAGAACTGACTCCTGCAAGCTGTCGTCTGACCCCCACTGTACTCTGTGGCACATGTGCACACGCACAAACATGCATATACATAAATGAATGTTGAAAGAGGGTATCTCAACACCTTAGAATTACTGTATTTTATTAACCTCATGATTCCTCTGTACAAAATTCGAAAGCATTGTGTTTTCAAGAGAGTAATCATAGCATACTTCCCAAGAACTGACAGCAAGGCTCTTCTTTCTTCTATTTTTTCCCCTCTTAAGATCCTGTTTAGGAGTTGGAGATAGACTAGGCAATTAAGAGCATTGGCTGTTCTTCCAGAGGATCCAGGTTCAATTCCCAGCATCCACATTGGCAGCTCACTACTGTCTGTAATTCCGATTCCAAGGCATCTGACACCCTTCCACAGACAAACATGCAGGCAAAACACCAGTGTACATGAAATAAAAATAAATAAATCATTCTTTAAAAAGATGATGTTTAAATATAAATCCTATCTAAGACCTACAAATTTAAATTGCTTTATACAAAACGAGCGAAAGCCAAGGCCTTAATTTCAAGAAGCTTATCATGTTGAGAGTGACACTGGGGTCAGAGAAGACATTGCGGTCCCCACAGCAAAAACATGGCATTCTGTATTCTATCGTAATCCCATGCTACCTCGGATTTTGGCTGCAGGTGCCAACTGCCAAAGGAAAACAAAAAATGCTGACCTTTGTGCTCCTCACAGACTCGCTATTTCTTTACCGTTCTTTTCTCATTTATTTGTGGGTTTTATTTTTGGTGGTGTGTTTGATAGTATGTGTGCGCCTGTGGGTCCGAGTGTGGGTGTGAACGTGTGTCTGCATGAGTGTGCGTGTGAATGTGTGTGAGGGGCAGCGTGCTCATGTATGAGTCTGTGCATGCGTGTGTGCACACACGTGACACAGCCTGTGTGGAGGTTAGAGCTGGTTATCCTCCACTTTAAGTGTCTCTCTTGTTTCTAGTCCTGTGTCTAGTCTAAGCCCAGGCTATCAGGCCTTCACGCTTCAGGTAGATTCTCCTGTCCCGGCTTCCCGAGTCCTAGTGGGAGTGCTGAGTTTGCAGATGGGAGTCACAGGATCAGGGTTTTATGTGGCTTCTGGGACATGGGACTCAAGGGCTTTTACCCATGGGACCCTTCCCCTGGCCACCAACTCACTGTTTCTAGAGGTAGAAACTAAGAGTACTGCTGTCAGTCAGGCTGTGGTGGTATACTTTAATCCCAGCCCTTGGGAGGCAGAGGCAGGTGTATCTCTTGAGTTGGAGGCTAGCATGGACTATAGAGCAAGTTCCAGGACAGCCAGAATACTCAGAGAGATGCTGTCTGGAGAAAACAATAATGATCACAATAACAAAACAAACAAAAGAGTCCTGCTTGTCCATTACTGCGAAAGGCCAGTTTAGAAAATCCTACAAGTATCTGAAGAAATTCAAGACTTCATGGAGCATGCTCCAGCCAGTCCCAAAGGAGATAACACAGGTGGTCTCTGGCTTAAAGGACAATGGGTATCTCTGCCGGCAATATATCAGACGGGTGACCAGCATAGTAATACAATAATATACTGAACAATTTATATTCGGTAAAAGCTTCTGAGATTACTGGCACAGAGAAAGGAAGTGACTTCATTTGTCTTCCATTCGACCCTTCAAGATGTGAAATTATTTCCTTTCACACTGCCAGAACAAACGCACTCCACTTAGTGTGAACCAGAAGCACATAATTTATAAGATGACAGAATATGGCCCCCGTAGAAATGATTAATATATATGCATTCAGAATACTGGTATGGTGAGGGCTCGGATCATTTTTTTTTTTTTTTTTAACATTCCGAGATGGGAGGTATGTGTGAGCTTTTTAATTAGAGAAAGGGCCTTTTTGTTTTCAGTAGGACCACAGCACATGAGAGGGTCAGCGGTGACGGCATCCAGACTTCTGGCTTTAAGTACTATCGTATTAGTTTCAAATCTCTAGAATAAGCAGCTTAAGAAGGCCCAGCGCTCAAGGATTCCTGGCAGGGTCACTTGCCTCTGTGTTTCTGTAACAAGGCACATCACCATGCTTTTTGAAGACTCTGTGTGCGTGTGTGTGTGTGTGTGTGTGTGTGTGTGTGTGTGTGTGTGTTGGAGGCAGGGGAACAGAAATGAAACCTAGGACCACATGTAACCTTCAGTAACAAATACCCTAGTGATGACCTTCCTCTGCCAAGCTCCACCCACTCCCAAAATAGCCGCGCCCCATCTAGAGACCAAGCCTGAGCCTGGGAGGGGTGCTTTGTAGTCAAACCATTCCCCGCTACCTAGACACTGTTGGCTCCATCCATCCGTCTGACTTTGTCTCCGAGTCTCAGATTCCCACATCCAGCTGTTGCCTCGAGATCTCCACTTTACTTTAACAAGCGTGGGAAGCCCTGCTGAACTTTTGAACTTCCTGAGTCCCTCGTTCTTTCCCATCTCCACAAGGATGGCAATTCCTTCCCTGCAGGTTGCTCAGTCATCCTTGATTCTTGAATCTCTCCCACTCCACATACAAATCTGTCAACCAATTCTCTCTGCCTCCTAGAATAGAGCCAAAATGCACCCACTTCTCTGCAGCTTCGATGTCACCATCCCACACCACCTCTGCTTCTTGCTGGAATATTGGAGGAAACTTCCCCCTTACTTTTGTACCCCATTTCTGTCACTTCTTCTTCTTTTTTTTTTTTTTTCGAGACAGGGTTTCTCTGTGTAGCCCTGGCTGTCCTGGAACTCACTCTGTAGACCAGGCTGGCCTCGAACTTAGAAATTCGCCTGCCTCTGCCTCCCAAGTGCTGGGATTAAAGGCCTGTGCCACCACCGCCCGGCTTTCTGTCACTTCTTATATTATGTTTTAATTTATTTATTTAAAAAAATTTTAATTAACACGTACACAGTATTAAGTTTCATTATGGCATTTTTCAAGCACAACTACCCATTGCTGATTCTTCCTGTCTGGATGCTGACATGTTCCTGCCTTGATGATAATGGACTGAACCTCTGAACATGTAAGCCAGCCCCTATTAAATGTTGTTCTAATAAGAGTTTCCTTGGTCTTGGAGTCTCTTCACGGCAGGAAAACTCTAAGACACTTCCATATTAGCAACCAAACACACAGTAAATAATATGATTTTTAAAACGCACAGCCCTTCTCCACCCAGTCTCAGTAGTTATTGATACATGACTGTTTTTGTTTGACTAACATCCCTGTCTTCCAAGTCCAGCAACTGCACTCTCTCTTTTTTTTTTTTAAAAAAAAAAAAGATTTATTTATTTATTATATGTAAGTACACTGTAGCTGTCTTCAGACACCCCAGAAGAGGACATCAGACCTCATTACGGATGGTTGTGAGCCACCATGTGATTGCTGGGATTTGAACTCAGGACCGTTAGAAGAGCAGTCAGTGCTCTTACCTGCTAAGCCATCTCACCAGCCCCTGACTGCAGTCTCTTGTTCAAGTTTAACACCAGATCCTTTCTGGGCATGCAAATGTTCTTTCTCTCCCCTTGCTTTGCCAGCCAACAACTGCAGCCTTCGGGCTGTTTCTCAAACGCCTTAGGATCCACAGCCTCAGGTCCTGGCTTTTCTTCCTGGTACTCTCCTCTCTCTTCTGCTAGGTCTTCACTCATAGTTTACGAAAGCCTGCCACTGCCCACTGTCCACACGTGGCAAATATAAGTAAGTGTTGCTCTGCCCTTGAATTTCCTGAAACTTGGCTGCTAAGAATAATAGTCTATTCGACTCCCCCTCGCTCCTGACCTGCCCACCTTTCTTTCTTTTATTTTTTTTAATTTTTTTGATTTATTTGTTGTATGTATGTGAGTACAGTGTGGCTATCTTCAGACATACCAGAAGAGGGTATTAGACCTCATTTTTTAAAAAGATTTATTTATTATTATAAATAAGTACACTGTTGCTTTCTTCAGACACACCAGAAGAGGGCATCAGATCTCATTACGGATGGTTGTGAGCCACCATGTGGTTGCT
>NW_022196909.1:34990958-34999099 GCF_008632895.1 Mastomys coucha
GGATTTGAACTCAGGACCGTTAGAAGAGCAGTCAGTGCTCTTACCTGCTAAGCCATCTCACCAGCCCCCCCTGCCCACCTTTCTAGATGGAAATGAATTCATAGGAAGCCAGATGCTTTGCCAACTACTAGAATGAGCAAACCAGTTGTGGAAGAGCTTATTTTCTGAGCCCTGCCCATCTTTCACTCCTTTCACACGGGCAAGTTCATACCTGCGACCCTCAGCTTGATAACTCCAACACCACCTCTCTCCATTCCCTCTAGTAATTGGCTGCCACCAGTTTTATTTAACCAGTAGTTTCCAATTGGGGAACAAGGTTTAAACAATTAAGGCTGGTCTACGTATAGGCGAGGATCCACTCATCTTGAAGCAACCAGACCTCAGGGTACAGAATTTGAATACAAAGTATTTTAATACAAGCAACACCAAACCAACCCCCTACAACATAGCTAGGTGAAGTTACCCGGTGGGAGAAGGCCAGCCAGCTGTTTCCCTGAGTTGAACAACGTGGTTTCATTGCATACAGGTAAACTACATACTAGCATGCTCGTGTTCCCAGAGTGAATCTTCAATCCTGCTCTAAGCCAGAAATCATCATTTGTGGGCCAAGGCAGGGAATTTTGAATTTTGGTGTTTGGAGTATTTTAAATAGGAAATGTTGCCCATAGGCTTGGTTAGTTGAAGAGTTGGTCCCTAGTTGGTAGCACAGTTTGGGGACATATTTCAGCCTTGCTGGAGGAAGTATGTCACTGGGGGAACGAGGAGGTGTTAAGATTGTAGAACCTTGCCGGGCAGTGGTGGCGCATGCCTTTCATCCCAGCACTTGGGAGGCAGAGGCAGGTGGATTTCTGAGTTCGAGGCCAGCCTGATCTACAGAGTGGGTTCCAGGACAGCCAGGGCTACACAGAGAAACCCTGTCTCGAAAAAACAAACAAACAAAAGACTGTAGAACCTTGTTCCACTTGATTTTGCTCTCTTTGCTTTGTGTTGGCGATGGACGATGGAATCTCCCAGAGGCCTGCTCCGGCCACCATGCCTGCCACTTGCTGCTTTACCTCCCCCATCAATATGGCTTCTCTCCCAGTAACCATAAGCCTAAACTATATCCTTTCTCTCCGTTATGTTACCTTTGGTTTTGGTGTTTTTATCAGAGCAAGAGAAAAGCAACTACTACAGTTTTGCTATGCCGTTTCTAAGAGTTCAACCGTTGGTTTGTTTGTTCATTGGTTTATTTTTGGTTTTTCCAGACAGGGTTTCTCTGTATAGCCCAGGCTGTCTTGGAACTTAATTTATAGACCAGACTGGCCTCTAAGTAAGAGATCTGTCTGCCTCTGCCTCCCAGGTGATGGGATCGAAGGCGTGCGCTACCACTGCCTGGCCAAGGTCTCTATTTAATGTTATTTCAGCAAATTAAGAAGAGGCCACGAGGGCTGGAGAGATGGCTCTGAGGTTAAGAGCACTGTCTTCTCTTCCAGAGGTCCTGAGTTCAATTCCCAGCAACCACATGGTGGCTCATAACCATCTATAATGGGATCTGATTCCCTCTTCTGGCCTGCAGGCATACATGAAGGCAGAACTCTGTATACATAATAAATAAATAGGTGAAGAAGAAGGAGGAGGAAGAGAAGGAGATGAAGAAGAAGAAGAAGAAGAAGAAGAAGAAGAAGAAGAAGAAGAAGAAGAAGAAGAAGAAGAAGAAGAAGAAGAAGAAACTGCCACATAAGAACTTAATGATGTTGAAACATGTGCTTTGAAATTAAATGCTATGTTCTTTTGGTTGTGCACATGTATCACAATGAAGCAAAATAAAACATGTGCTTTTCAGGGAGAGTGTGACACAGCATCACACAGTTCCGCAAAATGCCCCCAGGAACCACTGACATCTCCGAAGTTCAGGTGCAAACAAACTCGGCTTGCCAGAGGCCAGCCACATCTGATTGTACTTTGTGTCCCTTCAGCAACTCTCAGAATTTGGGTAAAAACCCTGAGTTTATTCACATGGACACATACTCATCTATGGACTCATCATCATCATCTCTGCCCCAAATCAGGAAAAGGCAAGTGCCCTGGGCTATGAGGACCCAGAACTGCAGAAGGAGCCATGCTGTCTTTTCCCAGCATCCTCTGGTGTCTCAGCAATTTCTGGGAGTTAATAATGTCTTGCCCCTCAAGAGTCATGGTATGCCTGGGCTATAGTCTTTCTGGGAGTTAATGTCTTGCCCCTGAAGAGTCATGGATGCCTGGGCTGTAGATCAGGAAATGTATGTATATGTAACTCCTTAAGTCAATATAACTACAGAATGTTTACCTAGTTAACATGGCAGGTGTTTAATACCATTTGCTATGGTTAAGTCACTGGAACTCGATACCTGAACGTCTCCGTTTAGTATTAAAGATTGAACAAGATAGTTGGCTGTACCAATGTCTGTGTCTTCCTTTCTTTGCTTTCTTTCTTTTTTTTTTTTTTTAAGATTTATTTATTTATTATATGTAAGTACAGTGTAGCTGTTTTCAGACAGCACCAGAAGAGGGCATTCAATCCCATTACAGATGGTTGTGAGCCTACCATGTGGTTGCTGGGATTTGAACTCAGGACTTTTGGAAGAGCAGTCGGTGCTTGTAACCACTGAGCCATCTCTCCAGCTCCTATGTCTTCCTTTCTTAAAAATCTCCATACACCCTAGACATGTATTTTGTATTCATGTGTGGGTGTGCATATGGAGGCCAGAGGATAACCTATTGCTTTCACCTTTCTACCATTTGAATCTTGTGGATTGGAGACTTGTGGATTGGCAGGTTGACAGCACCTTTTCCTGCTGAGCCACCGCACTGACCTCAGCCCTTTCTTTCCTTTTTTTTTTTTTTTTAAGACAAGGTCTCACTGTGTACCTACAGTGGCCTTGAACTTTCTAGGTCACCCAGGCTAATCTCAACCTTGCGATCCTTCTGCCTGAGTACTGGGGCTCTAAGTGTCTTACTAAACTTTAGAGTTGTTAGCATTCTGTCTAAACTCCACCCCACAGTTACCTGGCAACAGCATGGTAGGCCTGGCCCAAGATAAAAGGGGCTGCTCGGCCCCTCCTTTCTCTCTTGCCTCTTGTTCTCTTGCTCCCCCTTGCTCTCCCCATTCCCTTCCCCCCTCTCTCCACCAGCTCATGGCCGGCCCCTACTTCTTTACTCTCTCCCTCTCTCTGCCTTTGTCTGCCTCTACTACCCTCTTAATTCCCCTCCCCATGCCCTGTGGCTGGTCCCTCAGGGGGAAGGGATGCCTTGGCATGGGTCTGCCAAGACACCCCCTTCCCCCATACCTCACCACACCCCCATAGGACATATTCCTAGACCTCTTTATCTTTTTTATAAACTCGTCAATAGTGTTAACTATATAGCTCTGACTCATTTTAACAGCTGGGGAAAGCCAAGACACATGTTTATCAAATAACTTTTCCACAGACACACAATCGGTTGTCAGTGGAGATGGCATTTGAACATCAGCAGATTCCAGGCATGGCCCAGGCTTGGTGGCTACCCACACTATCCAGGCATTGACCTCAGAGAGGACTCTGGCAGTCCGAGGACTCTGGCTTGATTACTACTTTGGGTGAAGGTTACAGGGCGTGGTGATCAAATTCACAGGTAACCGAACACTAAGAAAGATCTGCATTCACGGGGGTAGGATTACTTCACAAGGTGAGTTTGCAGAGAAAACACACCAGGACAAAGGTGCACCTCAGTGCTCCTCCCCCTCAGCGCTCTTGACACTTGGGGATAAACAGTTTTTCCTTTGTGAGGCGCTGTCTAGAGCATGGTAAGATGTCTGGCAGAGCCCCCGACTGGATTCTACTAATGACCCTGGTTTTGACAACCTGAAACCTTCCAAAGAGTGTCAAACATCACCGGAAAGATAAAACTACTTCCTGTTGAGAACATCTGGCTTTATTTGTATAGTACACTGCTTTATTTCATAATTGCGGCAAGGGAGTAGGTAGAGTTGAAACTGAAATCAAAGATACCTGACTCCAGGTGGCACACCCTATTTTTTTTTAACCAATCAGATTTATGTATCAATAAAATCACACTTTACAAGATGCCAATACAATAATTTCTGAACCAATTGATAAGGATAAAGGCTTTATCTCAATTATTCTAACCTTATGCTGTCACAACTCCCTGTGGTTGGTAAAGACATGCTGATTCACATCTGCTGCCATCTTTCTTTCTCCAGGTGGCACACTCTTATCATAAAGGATTAACTTGTGCCGGGTGGTGGTGGTGCACCCCTTTAATCCCAGCACTTGGGAGGCAGAGACAGGTGGATTTCTGAGATCAAGGCCAGCCTGGTCTACAAAGTTGAGTTCCAGGACAGCCAGGGCTACTCAGAAAAACCTTGTCTCAAAAAACCAAAAAAAAAAAAAAAAAAAAAAAAAAAAAAAAAAAAGAATTAACTTGCAATGGGTGTGAGTTCCTATAACCAAAAGGAATTGGAAGGGTGAATGCCTGCAAAGAATACCAGGTGGTTAGGTCAGCGAATGGCTCAAAAGGTTGAGTGTATAATCCTAGCACCAGGAAATATTTAGTGAAAGAAAGAACTGCTTCATGATCAAGGCACTGATGAAAACGCCCTTGTCTAGAGAAAACTCAGAGGTGGGAGGGAAAGAACTGGAAGGAGCTGCACACATCCAACCCAAGAGGGAAGGAATCAGAGCTGAGACTTGCCTCTGAGAACCTGGAGACTTGGGAAGTAAGCCCCTATATCTTTTAATCCCCCCCAAGTGGGGAAATTAAGAACCAAAGACATTTAAAAATTGTGATTAACAATGGGCTGAGGCGGGATTCTTAAGTGATGAGCCAATTTTTTTATTAAAATTTCTTTTGAGGGGGCTGGATAGATGGCTCAGTGTTTAAAAGCACCATCTGCCATCTGCTCTTCCAGAGAGGTCCTTGAGTTCAGTTCCCAGCAACCACATGGTGGCTCACAACCATCTGTAATGGGATCCGATACCCTCTTCTGTCACACAGGTGTGTACATACAAATAGAGCACTCATTCATATATATATGTATATATATACATATATATACATACATACATACATATAAATAATAAATCTTAAAGAACATTTCTTTTGAAATTCATGTCCTTCAGGAAGGAAGAGAAAGAAAGAAAGAAATGAAGAAAAGAGAGAGAAATCAGGAAAGAAAAAGAAGAAAGTGTTCACAATGAGCAACCTGAAAAGTTTAACTGACCAAATGACGAAGGCAAGTCTCCAAATAACATGAACTTCTTTGGAAAATTCTTGAGTTTGGACTACAGATGTTCAATATTAAGCCATGTTTGCTTCTACCGCAGCCATAGTGGCAGACATGCCAAAAATGATACCCAGAGTCAAACAGAGGACAGATCTGGGGGACTCTCATGCAAGATTTGGAGGAAGGACTGAAGGCCCTGAAGAGGATAGAAACCCCACAGGAAGACCAACAGAGTCAATTAACCTGGACCCTTGGGGTTCTCAGAGCCTGAGCCAACAACCGAAAGAGAGAGCACAGGCTGGACCTAGGCTCACCCCACATATGTAGCAGATGTGCAGCTCAATCTTCATGTGGGTCCCCCAACAACTTTCCCTAGAGCTGTATAGCCTGACTGTGAAATCCCTTGTCTGGCCTCAGTGACAGAGAGAGAATGCACATAATCCTGCAGAGACCTGATGCACCAGAAGAGGGGAGATACCGGAGGGGGCCCCACCCTCTCAGAAGAGAAGGGGAGAGGGGATTGAGGGAGGAGCCCTGTGAGGGGGAGGACCCAGGAGGGAGGAGCGTTTGGGATGTAAACAAACAAACAAATGTTCTGTTCTCAGGCTAGGATGCAACCTGTCTCCCATCTGCCATAGTTCTGCCTTTGTGCAGCTTGATGATTGGATCAGAGAAAAGACTTTCCCCAGACAGTTGATTTTGAGCAGAGAAACAGCACCCACAGGTTCTCTCCTTTCACACAAACATGCATTTTTACAACAGTTTCAACCTTTCATTGTTGGCTCTTGTTCTCAGGACACCTTCCCAACTGTCCCAGTAAGAGCATGACATTTCTTTTTAATGGCACTAATCTCTTTAGCAATTGCAGATTACTGCCTCTGCACCCTCTTTTTTTTTTTGCCTACAGCAGAAAAGATTCTCACACTCTTCTTACCAAACAGCATATTCATTGCTCCAGCCCTCTCGCTCTTGTGATGCAGTAGATCTGAGCAAGCACAGTGAACAGTAACCATGCCACATCCTGAATGCTGGGCTGGAAATTTATCCCAGCCAAAGAAATGATCTCATTACTTCTGAATAGGACCTCGCTTGAAGTTTTGGAACATTAGGTAGAGTGCAGCAAAATCCTTAGCCAGAATGCAACAAAAATGGCCTTGGGCTGAGTTCATTATGGTCCTGTGCCCTCTGACACATCGTAAGCAAAGTACCCACAGTCGGCAGTACTTTCATTACTCTGGTCTCCCACGTTCCCAATAGAAAGGCCTATTAAGCTCTGCTTACAGAACTCTGGGGTTTCTCCAGCCTGAAGCTCCAGACTTCCCAAGGAATATCCTAATGAATGGCCTACTACAAACAGGATATTCACATTTATCAGAGCAATATCCCCACTCCTGGTACCAATTCTTAAAAATATAATATTCTGATTATTTTTGTAATTTCATACAAGTATACAATATAAAATATATTTACCCTCACTCTCCCCCTCCTCTCCTCAGATCCACACCCACCCTTCCCAATGCCCTCACTTTGTTAAACTGTCTACTGATTCTAATTTGTGCTACCCACACATTCATAGGTGTGAGGCCATTCATCTTAGTCTGGCCAATCTAACCTGATACCAATTTTATATATTAGATACTTTTTCTGATGCTATGACCAAATACCTGACAAGAATGAAATTAAATGGTACAATGTATTTATTTATACATGAAATTTTCAAAGAATAAACAAAAAGTATTTAAAACAAAAAGCACTTGATTGAAGAAGGCTATGGCAGTTGGAATGTAATTGGCTCCCATAGGCCCTTAGGGAGGGGCACTATTAGGAGGTGTGGCCTTGTTGGAGGAAGTGTCACTGTGGGGCTAGGCTTTGAGGTTATATATGTTCAAGTTCTGCCCAGTCTGTCAGTCTCCTCCTTGATGCCTGTGGATCCTGATGTAGAACTCTCTGCTTTGTCTCCAGCTCCATATTAGCCTGCGTGCTGATGATAATAGACGAAACCTCTGAACTGTAAGCCACCCTCCACGAAATGTTTTCCTTTAAAAGAGTTGTGTCTGTTCACAGCAATAGAAACCCTAACTAAGACAAAGGGATAATTTAATCTTGCAGTTTGAAGAGATAACAATGACTGTGTCAAGGACAGATGGCAGCAGGAACGTGATATATCTGGTCATGTGGGTCCACAGCCTTGGTGGGGGAGAGAGAGAAAAAGAGAGAGAGAGAGAGGGAGAGAGAGAAAGAGAGAGAGAGAGGACGCACACGTAGATTGTTTCTTCACTTTATATTTAGAGACCCATGTCCTGGAATGGAGCCACCTCCATTCAGGGCAAATCTCACCTCGGCTAAAAGTCCTCAGACAGACCCCAGGTTTGTCTCTTAGCGGATTCTAAAAATCCAGTCAAGTAGGTAGTGAGGAAGAACCTTTATAGGAGGAAGACAAAGGAATGACACATCTGGATAGGATATCTGTGAGGCTTTATGCACTGGGTTTCATTATATGCAGATATGCATCTTGAAAACAACATAGGGGCCAGGCAGTGATGGCGCACACCTTTAATCCCAGCCCTTGGGAGGCAGAGGCAGGCAGATTTCTGAGTTCTTGTCCAGCCTGGTCTACAGAGTGAGTTCCAGAACAGCCAGGGCTACACAGAGAAACCCTGTCTTGAAGAACAAAAACAAAAACAAAAGCCAAACAAACGAAGAAACAACATAAGGAGCCCTTCTTGTCTGTAGGGCTTTGAACAGATCCACTGGCTTTATGGTTTATCTTTCCTCCTCAGTTTCTGAAAAGTACAGATCTGCTTTCTATTCATATGAATGTCCAAACCTGGGAAGTTCACATAAGTGAAATCTTTTTTCTAACAACTGTATTTAAATTTATGTGTACGAGTGTGTT
>NW_022196909.1:34999109-35000153 GCF_008632895.1 Mastomys coucha
ATACCAGAAGAGGGCGTCAGATCCCGCTGGGACTAGAGATACAGGTGATTGTGAGCCTCCCAGTGAGGATGATGGGAATTGAACCCAGATGGTCTGCAAGAGCAGAGGGTGCTCTTAGTTACTGCTGAGCCATCTCTTCAGCTGCACAACTGAAGCCGCGCAAGGGGTTTCTTTCAGGTTTGGTGTGGTTCACTTAGCATAGCATTGCATGGCTCATGTGCTCTGTGATGGGAGTCATTCTTTCTTATAATGGTTAAATAGTATCTACTCATAGATGCACTGTGTTTTGTTAATCCATTCAGCAGCTTCCTAGCCTTTGGGTTATTTGAACATTGGAGGGATTCTGAAGTGATTGTGAATAACAAGGTTAGGAACATATGTGTATAAGGTTTTAAGTGGACAGTTTCACCTCTCTCGGATGTATACTAGGACTAGGATTGAGAAATAACAAGATTCTCTGCTGAATATCTTAAGAAGTTGCCAGATTCTTCTCCAAGGTGCCTGACATTTTCATAACCCAACCAGTAATGTAAGATGATAAGAGATTTAGTTTTCCCCACACTCTCATCCAATAGCTTATAATATCTGTTTTCAGTTATTTGAAGGACTGTCTCATAGGTTCCATTTGGATTTCACTGAAAGCAACAGGTGGTCAGCATTGTCACTTCCCAGTAGAAATGTGCAGCCAGGCATGGAAGTACACACCTTTGATCCTAGCACTCAGAAGGCAGAGGCAGGTGGACCTTTGTGAGTTCAAGGCCAGCCTAGTCTATACATTGTGTTCCAGGACAACCAGGTCTACATAGAGAGATCTTAGACCAGCTTAGTCTACACAGTGTGTTCTGGGGCAACCATAGCCTACATAAGTCTACATGGAGACATGCTAGCTTAAATGTTAGAAATAAATTAATTAATTCGTATATCTTTTGGGGGAAATATATATATTCAAAATCCTTTAAAATTACTTTAAAATTCAATATAAACTATTCAACAAAATAATTAATACTAGTGAATAATATCCACTACATCCCGTACTTCATTCTT
>NW_022196909.1:35000163-35016551 GCF_008632895.1 Mastomys coucha
CTGTAGAGCTCTGGCTGTCCTGGAACTCATTCTGTAGACTAGGCTGGCCTCGAACTCAGAAATCCACCTGCCTTTGCCTCTCGAGTGCTGGGATTAAAGGCATGTGCCACCACCGCCTGGCTTACTTCATTCTTTTTAAAACTTCTTCTGGGGTGACCTGCAAAGGCTTTGAGAGTGACCTTATTGGGGTGATGGGGAATGAAGAAATGACAGACACATGTGTGGCAAAGCTGGGCTCAGGTGCAGACACACCAGAGGCAGCTAGACAACTCGGAGAATTTATTATATACAGGACAAAGAGGAGGTGGGTTAACAAACCTTGGTAGGGGAGCCCCATAGAGGAGCAGTCAGTCTCAGGCAACAGTCAGCAAGAAGAGGCATCCATGACTGGTGGCTTCTGCACAGTTCTCATCAGTACGTGGACCAGGGGAAGGCACTGCCATTCTCATCCATCTGGGCACAGGGGTCCTTGACACGGCCATGCCCATGATGACAATTTATGTTCACTCTGGACTTCGTGTGCTTGCCAGTCTTCAGAATACTAACCCCATCTTTCCCCCCATCCTTTTGTTATTTTACACAGATTTAAAACTCCTTGAAACAGGTTGTTTCTATGCTTGTTGAGATTTAAATGGACCTTACCTAGTATCTTTCACCTATATTTCTGTAGCCAGTGTTCGCCTTCTCTGTCTGGTGTTCTGTAATATTGTTTTTATTTATTTGTGACTGCTCTTTGTATTTTGGCTAAAAAGCCTTTGGGAACCATTGCGGTTAATCATTGTACCTCCTGATTGGGAACATTGTTATCTATTTCTCAGAATTCTGAAAAGTTCTCAGCCATTCCCACTTTCAATGTTGCTCCTCTGTCCTCTCTCTTTGTTCTCCAGTTGCAGACTAGATTTACAATGATCCTGTCCCTTAAATCTTTCTCTCTTTTAGGTCTCTGGATCTCTCTGTACAGCATATTAATAAAGCACTCAGTTCTCTTTCCTCCTTGCGAATCCTCTCCTCTGTTATGTTTCTTCTGATAAATTATTCAGCTCCCGGGTGCTTTAAATTTTAGTTACTTAAAAAATAAAAAACAGCTGGGCAGTGGTGGCACATGCCTTTAATCACAGCACTTGGGAGACAGAGGCAGGCAGATTTTCTGAGTTTGAGGCCCACCTGGTCTACAGAGTGAGTTCCAGGATAGCCAGGGCTACAACAGAGAAACCCTGTCTTGAAAAACCAAAATAAATAAATAAGTAAATAAGTAAATAAATAAATACAACAACAAAAAACTGGATGAAGACTGGAGAGATTGCTCAGTGGTTAAGAGCACTGATTGTTCCTCCACAGGACCTGGATTTGATTCCCAGCACACATATGGTGGCTCACAACCGTCTGTAACTCCAGTTCCAAGGGATCTGATGCCCTCCTCTGGCCTTGGCAGTCACTGCACATACAGGGTACACAGAAGTAACAGGCCGACTGAGCACCCGTCTACATTAAAAACAAGCAAACAGATAACTGCATGGGTGTTTGGGTATCTGCTATAGCTAGGCCAATATGGCCCCATCTAGAACAAGACAACCATCCCCAGAAGTATAAAAACTGACTGGACAAAGCCATCCCATGTTGGTGGTTGGAACAAAGCCCAAGGACCGTGGCCAGCCACACAAGACAGAAAAACCTCTTTTGACAAATGTGACTGAGACAACACTTTGGATCGATCTACTGCTTAGTCAAAACTTATCAGGACATTCAATCACCAAACCTCCTCCAATTCTTGAGTAGACATGACCCACATCTGACCCCTGATGCTTGGAATGATCTTGCCCAAGTGAAAAATTCACAAGCATCTCGTCCCACAGTTCCTCTGGTGTGTATGGTCTTGGCTACAGAATCGGAATCAACCTATCATTTTTTTTCAAAGATTTACTGATCTATTATGTAAGTGAGTACATTGTCACTGTCTTCAGACACACCAGAAGAGGGCATCGGATCCCATGACAGATGTTCGTGAGACACCTTGTGGTTGCTGGGAATGGAACTCAGGACCAAGTACTCTTAATGGCTGAGCCATCTGCCCAGCTCCCAAGAAAACACCCGTAGTCAGCAGGATCTAGATTTTGTTTAAAATGCAACAACAAAAACCTACAGGTGCATTTCTGGTCTTTGTGCAATGGCTTAAGATGGATTGATTGCTGAGTGATCCAGCTGTGGAATCTAGGGCCTCATAACAAACTAAGCTGCGGGCTGTCTTTTGTTTTCTGTTCTGTCTCACCTGTAATTGTTTTTATGTTTAGCAGTCTTGTTTTCTATGATCTCCATTCCATTTTCTTTTCTTTCTTTCTTTATTTTTTTTAAGATTTATTTACTTATTTTATGTATATAAGTACACTGTAGCTGTCTTCAGACACTCCAGAAGAGGGCGGTCAGATCTCGTTATGGATGGTTGTGAGCCACCATGTAGTTGCTGGGATTTGAACTCAGGACCTTTGGAAGAACAGACAGCGCTCTTAACCGCTGAGCCATCTCTCCAGCTTGAATGGACTGCCTAATGGGACACTTTCCTCCTCTGGCCAGCCTGTATTTGGTTCACTTCAAGTCTGTTTAAGACTCTAATGGTGCATTCTGAATGTATCAAATCACTGAGAGGTTCAGTGATGTCGTGTGGATCCTATAGAGAAGGAACCAGTGATGTATGGTGAGGTGATATATATATATATATATATATATATATATATATATACACATACATATATATACACACACATATATGTATATACATATGTGTCTATATGTATATACATATGTGTCTATATATGTATATACATACACACATATATATATATATATACACACACACACACACACACACATTGAGAACATTAAGGTTTAAAGGGTACCCAGCAAATCAAAATACAAAATGTTTGTATTAGGGAAACAAAGATTTAGATGTCCCCTCGCACCTCTTCAGCCAGGCACCCTTTCCTTTATCCATAAACCTTGTGATTTAAGCTCAAGGGTGCAGCGGGGATTCCATTATTCCGGCCACGGAGGCGCTAATCTTCCTTTGCCCCTTCTTCCTCCAGGGAACTGGGCCTACCACCTACTCTTCTGATTCATTTTCCCCTGGAAGGCTGAAGAGTTTTCATAATGACCCGATCTGTTTTGTATCTGGTGTTTCCATTGTAATGCTATTACAGAGCCAGCGTCGTGACAAATCGTCTGTTTATGAGGGGGAAATCAGTTCTACAAGAAGTAGAAAATTAGATATGCTTCTGTTCTGCAGTAACAATAAAAACCAGGACGGGGCGGGAGGCAGGGAGAAAAAAAAATCCTCCAGTTTATTCTCATCTGTATCAGCAGGGAAGCTTTAGAAGATGAAAATTTTTTCTTCTAATATCTTCTCAAGCCGATTATTAACTACAGATACCGTGTCAAAACTGTAGTTCCCCTATAGGAAGACGAAGATGCTCTCAAGCTTAGCCTGACACGGGCCCTTTAAGAAAACCAGGCACTTCCAACTCCACCCCTCTACCGACTGGAAGCTTGCAGGTCCGCTTCTCCAGGCAGTTGGTTTTTAGCGAGAAACGGGAGAGAGCTAATCCCCCCTCCAACCCCCCCCCACCCCCAGAGGGAATGCTCCCCAGGCTATAAGCCCTAGAACTCCGCAGTCTGGAGGTGGGGTGGGAAAAGAACAATAGAAACTTGTGAAGTATGGAAGCCACGCCCACCCCAGACTGCCCTGAATAAAGCGGAAAGAATGCAGTTAAATCCCAGTCCCGGGCAGTGCTCCCCTTACTCCATCCATCTCGCCCCGAGAGTCGCTTTTCCAGAAGCTTCCTGTAACCGAAGGAGCCGAGGGCCTCCTGTCCCAGACCCAACATGGCAAAGTCAAGGAGCCTAGCAAACTTCAGGGACCAAGTGGCTCTCTCAGCAGAGGATTATTTCCACCGGGGTGTTGTGCTTCTGAAGCGCAAAGCCCAAGGCTCCTTCCCCTTCCCCTCGGTTTTTCACTGTTGTCGTTAAATGTTGCTCCACCGACGGTGTTCCGAAGTCCCCTAGCACTAAACTCTAAGAATACCTAGAAGTTTGGGGGTTGGGGGCCGCTCACCGCATTTCTGAGTTGATGACTAGAAGCAGCCATCTTGGTAAACAGGAGGTCAAGGTTTCACCCGTGGTAGGTTAAGAGTTTATTCCGAGGTGAGGTCAGTTCCTGTTTAGCCTTGGGACGAAACAAGCCTAACCACTGGATCCAATTTGGTTTACAGACAAGGTTATGAACCAGGAGAGCAATGTAGTCATACTAAGCGCTTTATAAAACATTTCACAGCAGACACTTTTCACGCCTCCCCTCCTTTGTTTATTTATTTATTTATTTAATTTTTGCATTTTGTTTCCAGGAGTTTGTTCTTCCGTTGACTAAACTTGGATAATAAAACCCGTCTGGTTAGTTTCACTTTCCGATTTCTTTTTTTTTAATCCCAGAAGTGAAAGCTGTTTTGTATCAGGAGGGCGAAGTGTTTAGCCCCGACCCTTTTCACCTGCTAGGTCTGTTTCCTGCAAGCAAGAGCTCCTAAGAAGGAGGGGCCTAACAGTGTTTGAATTTCTGATTCTTTAAAGCTGGCTCTCTACAGTAGTAATTACGGTTTTATTTATTTATTTATTTATTTATTTATTTATTTATTTATACCTCCTGGAGTTTTGTAGGAGTTGGAGAGCAGTAGGTAATAATGGTTATACACTTCCCCTCACTTAATTGTTTAGCATTGTGTCTGCAGTTACTTTGGAAAATTGGTTCTTGAAGTGGGTTTCAACCCTTCTGAGGATTAAAAGAATAAAAAAAAAAAAAGCTCCCGTTTCTTGACTAGACAAATCTTGGTTTCTTAATCCTATCCCCGTGACCCGCGCAGAGTTTTTCCTGGGGGGCAAAGAGAAAAAGGAATGGAGGGGTGGGAGGTGTGCGTCTGGTTCACACAACGGGACGCATCGGGGCCTCGTCGCCTGCTAGGCTAACCTGTGGCTGCCGTCATGCCAACACACAGACAGGCAGACAAATACACAGAGGGAGAGAGACAGACAGACAGACAGACAGCAAGCACACTTGGCCCCATGCAGGGAAACTTTCTGTTCCCAGCCCCAAGCGAGGGTGTGCACGGGGCACCCAGTGTTAGATCCACGCGCGCCGGCGCCGACGGAAGGTGCCAGGCTACGTACAGCTCGGCTGTGTGGACCCAGGAGCCCGGCTGCCCCTCCCACGTGTCCCGGCACCTGCGGGGCTGGCGCGGCGTGGGGTCCGCCTTTCTCCGGAAGAGGCGGTGCGGCGGGGGTGGGGTGGGGTGGGGTTTGGGGCTCGGGGGGACTCAGGGAGCCTCTCCTACCCCCGGGGGGCGGGAGCACGTGCGCGGGGAGGCGGCGCGGGCCCGAGCGTCTGCGTGCAGCTGCTAGGCGAGCGCTGGGGCTGGGGCTTTGCGGGGACTGCCCCGCGGAGCGCGCCAGAGCCCCGGCGCTGCAGTACTGCCCGAGTCCGGGCGGGGTCTCTGTTCCCTGGCTGAGCAGCTCGCGCGGCCGCGGGAAGCGCCCTCTCTTTCTCCGCCGCCGCCGCCGCGCGTCTGCGCCCTGCCGCTCGCCCGCGCCGCGCCGCGCTCTGAGCTCCTCCGCTCCCCCGCCACCGCTGCCGCCGCCGCGCGCCCACTCCCCGCGCGCCCACTCGCCGCGCGCCCGGCCCGGCCCCTCGGCGTCCGGCTCCCCGCACCCGGCTTCCCGCGCCCACTCGCTCCGCCATGGCGGACAGCGCGAGCGAGAGCGACACGGACGCGGCGGGCGGCGGCCCGGCAGCCATGCAGTCGTCCTGCTCGGCGACCTCGGGCGGCAGCGGCGGGGGCGGCGGCGGCGGGAAGTCGGGGGGCATTGTCATCTCGCCGTTCCGCCTGGAGGAGCTCACCAACCGCCTGGCCTCGCTGCAGCAGGAGAACAAGGTGCTCAAGATCGAGCTGGAGACCTACAAACTCAAGTGCAAGGCGCTGCAGGAGGAGAACCGCGACCTGCGCAAAGCCAGCGTGACCATCGTGAGTGCACCCCGAGGACCGAGGGTGGGGGGGAAGGGACCCCCCGAGTGCGCGCCCCTGTGCGGGGCTGCGGGCCTGCGGGGCACAGGGAGCCGGCCTTGGGGGCCGCGAGCGCCCTCCCTCCCCTGGGGTGTTTGGAGGTGCCTGGGGAGGCTTCCCTACGTTCCCTCGTCGCCCGGGGTGGAGGCCCCTCCGAAGCAGGGCTGGAGGCTGGCGGCGTGGCTGGGGGGGCGGGGTGGGACTTTCTCAACCCTAGGGTGCCAGATCGAGGGACACCCTCTCCGAGTCCCCGTGAGCGGACGAAGCTGGGGTCTGGCTAGGGGTTAGTTGGGGAGACGGGGTGTGCCACTGGGCTGGGTCCCCAGTTGGCAGGAGGACGGCGCTTTGCTGGATCGCCGGCGCAGGGGGAGGGAGAGAGTGGCTCGGAATCCGGGAAGTGGAGTTTTCTGGCCAGGATGGAAAGGGAAGGGCGGGCACTGAGGCTACACCAGCACCCCGTTCGGAATCCCTGTCCTTTTTGGGCCCGGAGGGTGGGCGGGGTACAGGGTAGTGGGGAGTGTAAGGTCTGGCGCTGGCTGGGACAGGGTGGGAGCTTGAAACCAGGATGGAGGGTGGCCGCTGGGACTGCCTGGCTGAGCAAGGATGTACGTGCGTCTCCTTCATTGGTTCGAGAGTCTCAGTACTTGCCTGCGAGTCTAGGTACTTGACGGGAACACAGGCCATCTGTTGTGTTTCTACCTGGCCCCTCGAGGCTCCCCTGGAAGAGGGTAAGATTAGTCTGAGATCAGCCTCCTGGTGTAGCCGAGTGGAAAGGCCCCCGTAGCGGTGATGAGGCGAAACGTAACTAGAAAAAAGTACGCGTTGTGCTCTCACCCTCCCATCCTTGCCAACTCCACATCATTAACATGCAGAATCCCCCACAGACAACCCTATTCAGATCAAAACAGTTTCCCAGCCAGCAGCACGGAAAGAAAATGTCAAGAAATCAAGGAGGATAAATTGCCAGAGCCGTTTGCACGCCGCTGATTAGACGAAACCCTTCCAGTGGAGAAAAAAAAGAGATTGGGTGGTGGGTCAAGGATCACATCCTGGAGACTGAGAACCGGGACAAATTTAAGCTGCCTTTGTGCCAAGAAAAAGTGGTGTGTGTGTGTGTGTGTGTGTGTGTGTGTGTGTGTGTGTGTTTCCCCTGTGCCTGGCTTCTACGCGGCTGCCTTGGTTTGTGTAGATAGCAAGGCTCCACTAGGGAGGCAGTGTGATTTGCAACCTAAACAGCTTTGGTTTCCTAGAGAAGCAAGCGTCTGACTTGCTCTTAACCAGTCCCGTTCGGTGGAACTGGACCTACGAGGGGACATCTTCCGGCTGCAAGTTCCTGGATTGGCCTTTTGATAGTAAAAGGAAAGCCATGTGTGGAGGTGACCACTCAAGCCTTTTGCTGGGCTAAGAGAGGACTGGGCAGAGTTGGTGTTGAAGAAGAGAGGGACAGTGGAAGTTGTGTATTTAAAATCTGAGGCACCGGGAACACTATTTAAAACGTGTCGTAGATGACAACCGTGGCCTCTTGCAGAGCTGGAACTGTGGGAGGGAACAAAACTCAGAGTGGGTACCTCTCTGGCCTGCTCTGGACCGAGCAGGTCGGGCTAACATTTGTGTGGAGACAGGAAACCCTGTGAACGGTTATCTGTTTGACCTGCTGACCCGTAAGTGGGCCTGTTATTTGTACACAGACACACTGGCCTTGCGGGGACAAACATGTTCCGTTTGGGGCGAGCCAGGCCACAGGCCTCAGTACTTATTGGGAACAGTGGGTGAGGTTGGGGGAAGCTTTGGCTCCTCAGCTCACTGTTAGTGACAGCTAACCTCCAGTCAGTCAGAGCCTTCGAGCTGGAAAGTGTTCTGGAGTCCTATCCAGTTAAGGTTGTTAAATCGTTCAAGCTGACAGTTTGCAAGTGTGGGGTGGGCCTCAAAGTGTTCTTTATTATTATTATTATTATTTTTTAACCCCCCCCCCCCATGTATTCAGGGAGATAAAACTGCACGTGGCCCACCTGGGTAACCTCACTCTTTGGCAGGTGTACAAGAGCTAATTGTCAGGGGCAGGAAAGCCAAACGGGAGGGTTCTCACCTGGGATGCAGATTTGGGGGCGGGGTCCCACCTTGGAATTGGCTTGTGCCTGGAGAGTCCATGCCAGCTTCCAGCTGTACGCGTCCTGCCAAACCTGACTGGGAAGGCTCTGGCAAGGGTAAGGGAGTTGTTCATTGAGGCCTCTGCCTTTTTTCCAGAGTTAGTTTTAGAGACAGGAAGAGGAGTCATGGCACCCCATTTTCCCCTTTCTTTTCCTCTCGCTCTTCTAGTTGTGACGTTCATGTTCGTGTTGATGAACAGGAAAGGTGATGAAAGCTGTCCTTAGGTACGATAAGGAAGGCTTTGACCTTCGGCTGCACCTCGAGGAGGTGGGGCAGTGGAGACATTTGAAAAAATAGGCTATTTTTCCATAGTAGGTTGAGGTTTATAGTAAAGACTGGCATAGTCTCCCATCTGCTCCCTATACCCTCTGTAGGCACAGTTCCCTCCGCCACCAGCCTCCAGAACGCCAGAGTGGGGCAGTTGTTAGAGTTGAGGGTCCCACGTATACCCATAGTCTGTGATTTACATTAGGGCTCACCTTTGGAGTTGAATATTCTTTTCTTTTTGTTTGTTTTTTGTTTTTAAAAAGATTTATTTATCTTACACATGTCAGTGCACTAGAGCTGTCTGATCAGACACACCCCAGAAGAGGGCATCGGATCCCATCACAGATGGTCGTGAGCCACCATGTGGTTGCTGGGAATTGAACTCCGGACCTCTGGAAAGAGCAGTCAGTGCTCTTAACTGCTGAGCCATCTCTCCAGCCCGGAGTTTATTCTATGGCCTTGGACAGAGGTGTCAAGACATCACTTAGCACAATTCTGCCTCTGTAGAAATCTTCGGCTCTCCTTTTTTTTTTCTTCCTCCCGTAAAACCTGGAAACTGCTGAGTCCTCCCTCACTGTAGTCGGGCTGCCCTGTGGGCGTGGTAAGGTTTGCTCTGAACTGAAGGATTCCCCCATGCTCACTCTTTTGAATGTGTGTGTGTGTGTGTGTGTGTGTGTGTGTGTGTGTATGCATGTATGCCCCCACACACACACGCACACCTGCCATGCATACGTGTCCATGGAAGCCTGAGATTGTGTTCTTTACCATACCGTATACGTTGAGGCAGGGTCTCTCTCCCATGAACCTGCAGCCTGCAGAATAGGTTAGTCTAGCCAGCCAGCCAGCTTGCTCAGGGGCTCCTCTGTCCTACAGCTGAGGTTACAAGCTAGTTGCTAGGCCCATCCAGTTTTGGATGGCTTACGCGGGTTTTGAGTTTACGTGGGTTCTGAGAAAAAGAACCCAGTCTGCATGCTCACACAGCAGGTGCCCGACCACACTGACCCTCTACAGTATTTACTTATTCTTGTGGCTTGTTTCTTTTTAGGCCTTAGATGGGACCCGTTTGTCTACTGAAGGGCATCTTGGTTGCTTACGAGTTCCAGCGGTTGGGAATAAATCTACCTTAAGCATTCACATCCATTTGTCTAGACGAAAGATTTCAGCCCATTTGGGTAAATACCCAGGATTAGAGTTGCCGGGTTGTGTGGTAATTGAGTGTTTACTCTTGTAAGAAATTGCCAGTGATAAGTGAAGTTGGGGGCGCTCTCCCTCACCGAATGCGGTCCTGTACTTCCTGGATTCTGATCCTCCTCACAGGCCTGTACTGGTTCTTCATAGTTGTAGAACTTTTAATCTTTTTTCCCCACAGTGAGGTTCAAGGCTCCAGGCTCCAGCCAGTGAGCTCTCCTGTCTGTTCTGGAAGAGCCAGTTCATTCCCACTACGATTCCCAGTTCAAGAAGGGCGGATCATTTGGTCTGTTTTCACGGTATCTGCATAGTAAGAGGAAGCCTTCGCCTGTGGGAAAAGAGAGTGACTTGTAACAGGCCTCTCTCCTCTCAGACTGCCCATCCTATGGGGGAGGGGATGGGGTCATACAGTCTTCAGTGGGATCAGAGGTGTTTTGAGTGACTATCCAATTTTATCCATTGGATCAGCAGCGGAGGCAGGCTACTGATTATAGAAAGTGTGTTTTTGTTTTTGAGTGGGAAATAACAAACCAGATGTTTAATCACCCCTTCAAATTGTGTTTGTGTGTTAGTCCAGATTAGTGAGTGGCAGATCCTGGAAGAGTGTGGTCTCTTGATTGTCTGACTCAGAGCCCGAGGGTGATCCAGGGGTGGATGGTCCCCGGGCAGGTGTGTGAGTACAGTCGAAGGGCGGTGTCACGAGTTCTCAGCCAGCTTCTGGGGTGACAGACGTAAGCAGTGTTCAGCTGCTTCCTACAGGCGTTTGTCTTTTCTAGACAGGCTCTGCGTTCGGTACCTTTAGTTTGGAAATAAAGCCTGGAATAAATCACTAAGATTTAAGTGTCTCGTCTGATTATAAAGCAGATCCCTTCTTTGTAGAAGTTTAGTACAGACACATGAAAGTGTGTGTGTGTGTGTTTAATTTTTTTTTATATGTTTGCCTGTACACATGTATGTGTACCATGTGTGTGCATTGCCCGCAGGAAGCCAGAAGAGGGCGCTGGAGCTCATTGAGAGATGGATAGGGGCTGCCATGTGGGTGCTGGGCTCCTGAAGAGAGTCCTCTGGAAGAGCAGCCAGTGCTCTTAACCTCAGAGCCATCTCTCAATTTCAAAACAAAAGTGTTGTGAAGTGGTATCCCAAAACAGTGGCCAGACTGGCGTATTCCGAAACGCTGACGCTCATCAACAATGGTGTCCTTACCGAAGGAAGGATACCCTCCGCATAGCTCATTGAGTGTGTTTGGGATAATTTACTGTGCAGCCTCAGATACATTTTTTTTCCGGTTTTCTGAGACAGGGTTTCTCTGTGTAGCCCTGGCTGTCCTGGAACTCACTCTGTAGACCAGGCTGGCCTCGAACTCAGAAATCCGCCTGCCTCTGCCTCCCAAGTGCTGGGATTAAAGGCGTGCGCCACCACTGCCTGGTCAGTTTTCCATTTTTAAGATTTTAAAAATGGCCCCCGGAAAAAGGTGGAGTGTCTTTTTTTCCCCCTCTGTGTAGAAAAGTAAATTTTGTTTAGGTTCTTTATAGAAGCTTGCACTGAGGACACATCTCTTAGAGAAATGGGAGCTCAGTGTTCCATCTGTCTGCGCACAGATCTCCAGGAGACTGCCCTTGTGTTCTGCGTGGAAAGTTCGGTTTGCTTTACACCTGTGAGTGCCTTCTGGGTGTGACCTACAAGACATCCCGACCCTGAAGGAGGTCACCATAGTCTTCTGTCATCCTCTTGTTGATAGGGATGGGGGCTAGCTAGAGAAATCCAGGGTGTCGGGCCTGACGGTGGTGGCGCACGTCTTTAATCCCAGCACTTGGGAGGCAGAGGCAGGCGGATTTCTGAGTTAGAGGCCAGCCTGGTCTACAGAGTGAGTTCCAGGACAGCCAGGGTTTATACAGAGAAACCCTGTCTCGAAAAACCAAAAAAAAAAAAAAAAAAAAAAAAAAAAAAAAGAAATCCAGAGTGTTGGGTTCATGGGACTGCTGTTCAAGACTTTAGAAACTGGTCTTGAGCATACACTAGAATTGCTTTATTATTATTATTATTATTATTTATTTATTTATTTATTTGTTTATTTATTTATTTTATGTATGTGAGTACACTGTCACTGTCTTCAGACACACCAGAAGAGGACCTCAGATCTCATTACTAATGGTTGTAAGCCATCTTGTAGTTAACTGGGAATTGAACTCAGGACCTCTGGAAGAGCAGTCAGCGCTCTTAACCCCTGAGCCATCTCTCCAGCCCCAACACCAGAGCTTCTTGAACTTTTTCATTTGTTCTCTCCCGAGCCAGGTCAGCTTTCCGTTGGCTTCCCAGGCTGCATCACAGACCGAATTTGCTTCTCAACAGTGTTCTCCTCCTGATCTGCCGGGGGCCATGTGCATCTGTGAGCCCACACAGGCCTGGACTGAGTTCCCCAGTGCCCCTCAGGCTGCTCTCTTCTCTCCTCCACCTTCCCTTCTCCAACGAGAAGTTTATAGCCCGGGCTGTCTCCCCAGCCAGTGTGCCCTGACGGTGATGCTTTTGTGAGCTCTAACTGGGCAGCCTCAGAGCCCATCGGCCACCAACCCCATCTTGAGGAGCTGTGGGTCTTCCTGTGGGGGTCAGGTTTTTTCCTTCTTTGCCCATGTTACTCAGAGTCTGGCTTACGGGAGGCCCACGAGGGTTGGTGAGTTGGCTCAGGGTGGCGCTCTGTTCATGTTAGTTTTCTGGGGTGAGGGTATTGTCACCTGCACTTTAAGGTCGTAGGATACTCGTGCCATCACAGCAAACCCTGTCTTCCTGGTTTGCCTGATGGAATTAGGTAGAGGGTAGATACACTGTATATTGTGGGGACTCGAGGGCCACACGTGCCCTAAGCTCTGGCTTCTGCCTGCCAGGCTAACTTGTAGCACTGACCTGAATGTTGTCGCTACTTTTCATTTGCCACGGGGACCAAGTGTCTTCAGGCTGACCCTATGGAGGAAGGACTGGGACAGAAGCAGACCTGACCTACTCACTTGAGCAGTGTCGATGGTGACCGGTCATTCCTGATGGTTCCTATGGCTTCTTCTATATTAAAATCACCGACGCTGCCTCTGGAAACCATCAACCAGTCATCATAGGATGGTGAGACTGTGGGGACTTGGGTGTTAGATTGAGAACAGGACCGGGAGGCTTCACGTTGAGAGCCGTTCATTGCCAGTGGTGCTCCAAGTGGAAGCCATGCAGTCTATAGATGCGTTTTCTTCTTGCTTTGCTCCCCTTGGAATCCTGCCTTCTGGATGTCACCTCGAGATGCTAATGCTTGTGTTTAAGATGCAGCGGGGCTGAGTGAGGAGAGGAGTAAGCCATCTTTCTTGTCCTTCGGTGTGATTTTTTTTTTTCCCCTCAGTGGGGAGGCATTGTGTTTTCTCCTCAGTCCCAGCGCTGGTTGCTTTTAGGTATATTGAATTATTGTCAAAGCTAGCGGGGTAAATGCTCGCCAGGTTCAGTGTGTTCCGGACGGGAAGGGAGGCTCTAGAAAACACTGGCAAAGGCTGGGATCTCAGAATGGAAGCTTGTAGGTTCTTCTTGCCTTCCAGGGATTATCATGTGCAGTGTGTGTGTGTGTGTGTGTGTACACATACACATACATCTTTATATTTTATGGTTTTCAGATACAGTGTGAAGTTTATCCCGGCACCCAGGTCAGTGGGTAGCAAACACCACTCCTTGGGGAGTAAATACTGAAAAATTAGGGCACAGGTTTCACGGTGTGGCTGATGGTTATTTAGAGTCACCGTTCCTTTTGTGTCTCTAGATGCAGTGTGGAGAGCCTTTTACTCCTTTGTTTAATTAGTGTACATTCATTGTACAGGTTGATGGGTCTCGTAAGGACCTTTCCGTCCAGCTATGTCTTGCTTCGACAATGCTCAGCCTCCCATGGCCCTCCTGGGTGGAGTATGTTCTCCGTGGTTGACAGTCAGGATGCTTCCTTGTCGGCGAGACATTAAGCCGTGACCACCCTCCCCACCCCAGGTATCTTTTATTTCCTCAGAAAGGCACAAGGTGGCAGAGAGTAATAAATACAATTTTAAAGAGACAGGGGTCAATCTCCAGGGCCTGTACCGAACCTCCTGTGTGCCAGGTACTCAGAAATGCCCAGAGACTATTTGGGGGGCTCCTTAGTTGCCCAGCCAGAATCACACCCGACTTTATCCGTCTCGGACATGGCTGGGCATTGGAGGTAGTGGAGTGGCTTCACCTCTAGCCCAGAGGGTCTGGACCCCCATGCAAGGGAGAAAGGAAGTCAGTACAAACTCCTGGGCTTCTGAACCCGGGCACTTCTCACTTTGGCCTTTGTAAAATGAAGTTTATCTATCCTGATCATCATCTGCAAGGAGAGCTTGGTGCTTGAGCTCCTCACAGAGTCTTTAGCGCGTAGTTTAACTTGTGACAGGGAGCTGTCGAGAGCTGTCGCTCAGCTTATCTCTGTTGAGATGTCTCTGGCACCTTTTGTTTTATTTAAATTTAAAATTCTTTTTTCTTTTAATTTGCTGATGGTTGAAGCGAAGCGTCAGTGACGTATAAGTTTTGTGATTTGGGTCTGTCAGCACAGCAGGCTAAAACCTCATGGCTGTCCACCCACCCAGGACTGCCAGCAGTGTCTTTTTTTTTTTTTTTTTTTTTTTAAAAAAGCCAAACTCTGGGAAAACAAAAGACAGCGTAAGGTAAAGTTAATTAGGAACCTAGAGGATTTTTTCTGGGCAGGTTTGAATCACAGCTGGTTAAAAGCCCATTGCTGATCCACACATCTGTTTCAGATTGGTCCTGAATTCCCCCCCTTGAGGCCAGGTGTGCCTCCAGCATGAGCTGCTTAATACTCACCAGGGCATCTCAGGGCACTGGGAAATCACGTGGGCCATGCTCAGTGGGGAAGAGGACGTGTTTTGTCCTCACCAGCATAGGTCACCCTTCAAAAGGGCTCTCCCTAGAGGGAAAGAGGAAATGGGAGAAGCAGCCAGGATTATGGGTGAGTCTTAGTCCAGACACCTAGTTGCCTGTGTGTTCGCATAAAGGGACGGTTTGATTCTTTCTCGACGCAGGCCTTGAAAGATTAAAAAGAGGGGCTACATGATGGGCGTTTGGTTGGTTGGTTATCCTGAAACACCAAAAAAATAACTGCCGAGAATTTTGTGCGTAAGAGGGTTCTTCACCTGATGGGCCTTCATCCGTCCAGAGCCCACACACTGCTTGTGCTTTCATAAGTGTCTCCAGAGGGTCCAGGCGATTGGGAGCTTGAGAAGAGCTGGCTAGCTGCTTTCAGTGTCTCTGTTAGCATAGAGCACATAAAGCACGTGGGTAGCCACAGTCAGCACTGGGGACCACTGTGAAAGCCCGTGACTTCTGGAAAGAACACGGACTCTTACACACCTCTCTCTGAACCTTGAACGCAAGGAGCTGGTCATGGGAGGCTGTGTCAGGCCCTCAGAGTGGAGGCCCATAACTTTTCCTTCTCTGTTAGATTCTCAGTGTGCACTCTGCTGCCTTAGCCAGGCTGCAGTGTGAGACTGGGGGCCCCAAGTGCACTCCGAGTGAGCACTGCGTCGTATCGCCACGGATCCCAACGGGAACTCTACCCTCGGTAGTGTCTCAGCTTTCCCTCCCTTGTGACCTCTATTTGTGGTGACTTTTAATAATCATTTATTTATTCATGTTATGTATCTGTGGCATGCTGGATGGAAACCCATGGCCTTCAGCATTCTGGGCAAGGACTCTCCTACCATGTGTGACAAAGTCAGCTCCTTTTTATTTAATTATTTGTTTATATATTTAATGCGGGTGTTTGTGTGTTCTTTTCTGGTTTTTTTTGAGACAGGGTCTCTCTGTGTAGCCCTGGCTGTCCTGGAACTCACTCTGTAGACCAGGCTGGCCTCGAACTCAGAAATCCGCCTGCCTCTGCCTCCCAAGTGCTGGGATTAAAGGCGTGCGCCACCGCCGCCCGGGTGTTTGTGTGTTCTTGTGTGTATGTGGGTGCAGAGGTGGATGTTGGGGGTCTTCCTGTGTCACTCTCCACTTGACTCTTGAGACAGGGTCTCCACAGAACCTGGAGCTCACCAGGTGGCTAGCCGCATGCCAGCTGCCAGGGTGTCTCTTGCCTCTGCATACCCAGCGCTGGGGTAACATGTAAGCCCTCGCATCCTACCCTGTGTTTCACACGGATTCTGCTGTGCTGACGAGTTTTATGTCAGCCTGGCACAAGCTAGTGTCACGTGTGAAGAGGGAACTTCAATTGGGGCAGTAACTATTGACCTGTGGCATATTTTCTTGGTTGATGTTGGACGGCCCAGCCCATTTGTGGGTGGTGCCACTCCTGGGCTGGTGGACCTGGATTCTATAAGAAAGCAGGCTGAGCAAGCTATGGGGAGCAAGCCAGTAAGCAGCATCCCTCCATGGCCTCTGCATCAGCTCCTGCCTCCAGGTTCCCTGCTTCGAGTTCCTTCTCGACTTCCCTGGATGGTGGACTACAAGCTGTCCGACGAAATAGCCCTTCCCTCCCCACACTCCCCACTCATGTCTTATCACAGCCGTGGAAACCTTGACTAAAACAGTGGGGCTCTAAGGCCTAGGTCCTTAGAAGTGAGGCAAGTTCTTCACCAGCGGTCGCTCGTATAAACTGTCACTTGAAAGGTGATGGGACAAAGAAAAGCTTATAGAATCCTTGCCAAC
>NW_022196909.1:35016757-35063253 GCF_008632895.1 Mastomys coucha
AATGTGTGTGAGTTTGCCTGGCGTGTATGTGTGTGTACTGTGTATGCGGCCCTCACAGAGGTCAGAAAGGGTGTCAGGTTCCCTGGAGTTGGGGTTACCGATGGTCGAAAGCTGCCACATGAATGCTGGGAACTGAATGCTGGACTATTGGAAGAGTAGCCAAAGAGTAGCTTACCCACTGAGCCACCTGTCCAACGTCTTTGTGGATGAGAGAGATACCAGGGGTGGGGTTTTGCATGCAGCCTTATTTACATTTTGTGTGTGTGTGTGTGTGTGTGTGTGTGTGTGTGTACACGCTCTCCTACCGTGTGAGGGGCCAGGGATGGAACTTATATCAGCAAGGCTTAGTGGACCTTTACCCAGGAACCATCTCTCCAGTATCACCATCGCTTGTTTGAATCCTCCCTGTGATTCTGCATAGCAGTCCCTCTCATACACTTTGCTATGAACCACAAATGGATGAACAAGGTTTCATTTGGGGGGGGGGGTCCTCACGCTTTTCAGATGATGCCCTGGTTTGAACTTGGGTCTGGTTTCCAACCGAGCAAGCGCACAAGGTTACAGCCGGTGAGAAGGTAGTTAGTGTGTTAACTTCACGACGGTTCTGCCTTCCTCTGGTTGGAAGCATTTGCACTCGGTTTCCACAAAGATCCGGTCATTTATTGAAGTCGTCGGGGCTACCCCATTCATAGCACGTTCCCCAGGATGCTGGGCCGAGGGATGTTGTCAATGCCCTGCTCTGTCTGGAGAGAGCAGCCACAGCAGAGAGGGTGTCTGCAGTGTCCGGGGCTTGCCCTGCTTGCCTTTCTGTTTCCACTTTCCAGCCCTGCACCCGGTACACCGCGGTTATTCCATTCCTACACCACGTCTTTGGTTCCCATCCCAGACTGGAGTCAGTTTCTACTACTTTGCTTATGTTACAGCTGCTGCTTAAAAATAGTCCGATTCGTGTAGGGCAAGGAGCCTTCCCTCCACCCCCCAACAGAGTTTGAGTACCTGTTGTATGTCAGGCAACTGTGTCTTCATGTCTCACCACGCTTGATCGGGACCAGTGCTTCAACCTTCCTGGTGCTCCAACCCTTTCAAACAGTTCCTCATGTTGTTAACTAATTTCCCTCTTTTTACGAATCATCATGTAAATACCTGATATATGACCCCCTTCAGGGTCTTGACTCACAGGTTGAAAGAGAGCAGTTTTGAATCCAAGACATGAAGGAGAAACTGAATTTAAGAGAGGAAGAGGGATAGGTCCCACCCCCCGGCCAAAACACAAATGCCTTGGGATGAATGGATCTTGGGAGGAGAGAGGGAAGCCGGTGGGCGCTTCTGGCCTGGCTCTTGAGATAGGAGGAGAGAGAAGGCAGGTAAAAAATTAAGGGCATCCTGACTGTCAGAGACTCACCTTGGCTGCTCACGGCACACAGCGCACTGTCCTCTCATTTGTGCCTGGACACTTCTCACCGTCCAGTCTCCCCAGCCACAGGTATAGGGTGGTTTTGACCCTTGAGAGATTGCAGTGGGTGCTGGGACAGGCCCTTGCATGAAGAAGGCCTGCTTGTGAAGACAACCGCTCTTGTGAGGAGGGACTAGGTTTGTTAACCAGGAACTGCTTAGCACAACTGTTCAACACGGTGTGTGGGGTTTATTTTGGGCAGTGCCGGACCTTATGCCATGCAAACTTCTGAGTGGAGCATGGTGCAGTTTAACTGCGAAGTGCCCAAGCTTCCCACAGATGGATCGGATGGTGTGGTGCGTTTAGAGAGGAGACACGCCAGGCGCCCATCCTAATGCTGGCTCTCTAGTAGAGCAGTGGGCTCCTGGGATCCTGACGCTGGCTCTCCCCGGATCCAGTTCAGGATAGCAGCTGTCAGCATGCTCTCTCCCATCCGATCAGACCCCCGGTGGTCTTTCTGACTCTTCCTAGTAAACAATCCTTTTATGTCCAGACTTCACATGGTTGGGATTACATAAAGTATTTGTGCCTCTGGCTTCATTAATTCCTAGTTTTGTTACGAGTATTCAACAACATCCATGTTGGGTACAGACTGGGTATTTCTTTGGTCCTCCCCCCCCCAAACAGGGTTTCTCTGTGTTGCCCTGGCTGTCCTAGAACTCACTCTGTAGACCAGGGTGGCCCGAACCCAGAAATCCGCCTTCCTCTGCTTCTCAAGTGCTGGGATTAAAGTTGTGTGCCACCACCGCCCGGCCAGACTGGGTATTTCTTACTGCTGGGGGATAGATAGCTATTTTACTCTGTGTCTACCTGTCAGGTTTCTGCTTTAGTTTCTGCCTTTTGGATTCTGAAGGCTCTGCACCCATCATGTGTCCCCTGCCCTGCCCTGCCCTTTCCTGCCTTGTCCTGCCCTGCCCTGCCCTGCCCTGCCCTGTCCTGTCCTCAATATGGATTTTAAGACATCATTCATCTCAGCCCAGTACAGTTGCTTAGAGTACATTTCAAAAACAGTCCTGGTCTGGCTAATCCTCTAAGCTGACTGTAGGGGAAAAAAATGATATTTTAAAAACTGAGAGAGGAGCTTGGCTCCCGGAAACCTCAGGCTAGGGAGCGCCTTGCCTCCTCAGCTCACTTTGGGCTCCTGCTTCCCTGACACTGGGAGATGGGATGAGGAAGCCAGGCTTGCGCTAGCCCTTGGGGCTTCGCTGTTGCAGGAGCCCAGGGCAAGCCTGCTATAAGAATGGTTCCATCCCTTTCCACATCCAGGGTTGAAGAGCTCTTTCTATCCCTTCTGGAGAGTAAAGCCGACTTTCATCTTCTGACCTTTAGCACTGTGGAAAGACAGGGTTGTTTTGTTCGGCTTCTCTGATGTATGTGTGGCCTTTGACCCTATTCCAGGCTTCTAGAAGGTGAACTCTGGCGGGCAACACCCTAGTGCCTCTTCTGTTTAGGTGCTGATTTAAAGAACAGAAATCAAAACTTAAATCTTTGCAATGTGCAGCCATGGGCGGAGCTGTGTGTCGACATGGGTGGGGCTGTGGGCGAGACTATGTGCAAGAATGGGCGGGACTATGTGCAGACACGGGCGGGGCTATGTGTCGACGTGGGTGGGGCTGTGGGCGGGATTATGTGTCGGTATGGGTGGGGCTATGTGTTGGCATAGGTGGGTCTGTGGGCGAGGCTATGCGCAAGGCTATGTGCAAGCATGGGTGGGGCTATGTGTCGGCATGGGTGGGGCTGTGGGCGGGGCTATGCGCAGGCATTGGTGAGGCTTGGGTCTCGAAGAATGGCTGAAGAATGCAGACATGGAAAGACAGTTCAGAAGCAGGACCCAGTGGCAGGTTCTGGTAGACAGAAATTTGCTGTGTTTTCAGGGGCCTCCCATACGCCCTCTTTTTCTCTCTGTTGCTTCAATCTCTCTCTCTGGCAGTAGTATTAGAGACCTGGGGACTTAGGAAGGTTGAGGGCTGTGTTTTGTAGAAGCACACGGCACTGGAGCGTTGTGTGTGGTGAGGGCACAGCTTTTCTGTTTCAGGGACTCCGCTCTCACCACTTACAAAGAATGCGGAGCAAGTCACCCAGGGATGCCTGTGCCTCCTGCACCTGTGCCTTCTGCTGAGTGGTCACTGGGGATGGGAGACTGCAGCAAGGACTGGGAGAATGGTTTGGCTTCTGTCATCTTAAGTCTTCTCTGACTGCCTCCCGCTCAACAAAGGGAGGTGAACTGCCCTGTTGCTTGGTTCCTGCTTGGCCTTGAGCTCTGGGGTGCCGGGTCACTGGGACCTGCTTAGTGTTAGTCAAGGCAGTGGGCGTTGCTGCCTCCTGCGAGTACAAAGCTCTGTTTCTCCAGGCCTCCCAAGTCCTCTGCAGCTTCCAGGACCTCTGGTTCACACTTCCGGTTTTAGGTGCTTTATTCGGCATCTTTTGGTAGATTAGCTCTGTCAGTAAGCCCTCTCTTCAGTTTCTTTGTTTTTTTCTTCGAGACAGGGCTTCTCTGTGTAGCCCTGGCTGTCCTGGAACTCACTCTGTACACCAGGCTGGCCCCGAACTCAGAAATCCACCTGCCTCTGCCTCCCAAGTGCTGGGATTAAAGGCGTGCACCACCGCCGCCCGGCTTTCTTTTTTAGCTTTATTTGTTCTTTGAGGAAGGTCTGAATAATGAGAAGAGACCTACAAGCCAGGAGAGGTTAGAAACGAAATAGGATACATTGGCCTACATTAAAGAAGGTTTTTATGTACACCTTGAATGATACATGGAATACATACTGTTTGTTGTTTGAGCTTGTGCTTAACTGGGCATTGGGTGTTCCGCCACGCAGTTTCTGAGACCCGGTGGGTGCTTATCCCCAGTCCGCTCTGCGGACCTTGGGCCATCTCGCCTCTCCGGGTTTATGGACTTCACGTACGAAAGAAAGCGCTCAGGACAAGCGCTTAGGACCTTGTGTTTCCTGGTTTCCAAAGGCTTTGCCTCTTGTTTGCTTTCTTTCTTTCCCTCCCTTCTGGACCAGGAGGCAGCCCCACCCGGAGAGCTTTCCCCTCACTGGGTTCTGAGACTTCTGATGGGCACAGCGCCTCTTGTCCTCACTTAGCCCTTCCCACCTTTCCGCCACTGGCTTTCTCTCTTCTGTGTCTGGCTCCCTATCTGGTAACTCTCCCTTGGCCACGTGTGACCCCTGTTCCCCGCCTGTGGCTTTCTGTTTCTCCGCAGCTTGTGATGGTTTAGGAAGGCTTGGCTTCCTGTCCTCTCTCCCTTAGGGAATATATACCCTCTTAGGACCTCAGCTTTTTTTTTTTTTTTCCTCAGGGTGCTGAGGTGTTTTTGGAGTTTGCTTCAGGTGTCTGTGTTTGGCCAGCCGGTGAGCAGCTTGGCTCCTTCGTTCTGAAAGCCCTTTCCAAGGGGATCATGCCTTAGGAGGAGGGGCAAGCCTCAGGCCCTTGATGAGGATGCAGCGAGAAAGGAAGGCAACCAGTGTGTTCTATTTGAATTACGCCTTGAAACGAAATTGTGGGGCATGGTAGATGCAGCTTTAGTGACGCCGAACTTCTGTGGAGATGTTCCTGGTTATTGTGTGACCAGGATTTGGCAAGCCTGGCTAAGAGCCTTTTTTTTTTTTGCTCTTTTTGTTGTTTTATTTATTTGATTGATTTTTTTTTTAAGATTTATTTATTTTATGTAATTTATATGAGGACACTGTAACTGACTTCTGACACACCAAGAGGGCATCGGATCCCATTACAGGTGGTTGTGAGCCACCGTGTGGTTGCTGGGAATTGAACTCGGGACCTCTGAAAGAGCAGTCAGTGTTTAACTGCTGAGCCACCTCTCCAGTCCAATTGTTTTAAGACAGAGTTTTTCTGTGTAGCCCTGGCTGTCCTGGAACTAGCACTGTGGACCAGGCTGGCCTCGAAGAGGCAGAGATCCGCCTGCCTCTTCCTCCTGAGTGCTAGGATTAAGGGCGTGTGCCACCACTGCCCATTTGGAGCCTTTGTTCTTAAGCACTCTTTTACGTTGCCATGACTACCTGGTTGCCTTGACTACCTGCCTATGAGATGGCCCTATGAGAGTCCTCACTGGTGCTAAGCACATTAAAGCAAAAGGTTGTGTTCATATTTTAAAAAATGAACCCAGGTGCTTGCCTTATAGGTCGGACAGTGAATCCTTATAGATAATTTCTTTTAACTTTTCTGTTCCTTAAACATGCTTGTAACAGTGTTGCCTCCTAGCCTTCCTGTTTAGTTTTTACAGATGGTAAAATGCCTGAGTGTCTATTTAACTGGACAGTTTTTGGGCACCTGGAAGTATTAGCAGTAAGCTTTGAGTTGCCCATCTTGGAAGCAAGTCAGGGAATGAGCAACACGCAGGCGGCCCGCTCATCCACCGACCTTGTGGCATCCGCCAAGATGGCGTTGGGTTGTTGGGGGAACAGGTAGGGACAGCGGGATTACCAGGTCGGTCATCTCAGGCGGATTCACCCCAGGCATGAGATCCTGGCAAGCAGCCATCCAAAGGCCTCGGGTGTTGGGCTTCGAGGTAAGCCCGGGGATGGCAAGGCCAGGATTTCCACGATTTCTCTGGCTTTCTCTGAAGGATGCTGGAGGCATCTCGTGGTTTTGTAGCCTGTGAACGTCTTTACCTCGAAGAGAATGTTTCCACAGTGGGGAGCCCGGGCAAGGTGGAGGAGAGAGATCCAGCCCGGATTCATGCTGCCACACCTCTATTGTTGACTCAGACCTTAGAACACAGTTGTAGCTTAGGTGACTTTGGGGATGTGGTTAGTACAGCCTGCAGAGCACCCCTACCTTATATAGACAAGACCACGGAAGGCAGTGGAACCTTTTGGGGCTGCTGGTTCAGACCTAATGAAATGAAAGGAAGATGGACTCCCCAGGGTTTGCCCTGGGCCAATACTGGCTTGTTCTGCAGATTAAGAGACTATGAGAAGACTTGAAGACTCTAAAATCAAGAGGTTAGAATGAGGGTGCCGGGGAGGGCATTCCAACAGTGAAGGCAAAGCGTTGGCATCCTGCGCGGCCGCAGACGGCAGCATCGGAGCCTAGACTCTTTTCCTGTCCTGTTTGTCCTTTAGGACCTTGTGATGGAACTCCTCCTCTCGGGGTCCTGTTGTCACCCCTGGCTTCTGTGGATCATCTCAGGGATGCCTGTGGGAGACTCTGCCCCTGGATGTCTCACAGGCCAGCCGCTTCTGACACACATGCCATTTAACTCGTACGGAGTGGCTTTCGATGCCCCGGCAGCACTGGGGCGACGTTCATAGACGAGCGTAGTGATACTTCCAGTAAGCTCTGTGGCTCTCCATCATGTGCATGTGTCCTGGAGAGATGGCTGCCCAGCCCAGTGCCCTTTGGGGACTTGTCGCCCGGTCCTCATGTTTGACTACCTTGTTAGGATATATACAGCCCTCGGATACAGTCATCTACCGTGAAATTAGTCTCTGTAACGCTAATTTTAATTGTGTGTGGGTGTGTATGTGAGTGTGTGTGTTCGTGTTCAGATATTCCAAGCAGGCAGGAAGTGTCAAATCCCCTGGGCTAGAGTTATAGGCAGTTGTGACCCACCGGGCTGGGAACTGTACAAGAACAGTACACATTTTTTTTAAAAAAAGATTTATTTATTTAATGTGTATGAGTACTCTATCTACATGTATACCTGCATGCCAGAAGAGGACCAGATCCTGTTACAGATGGTTGTGAGCCACTGTGTGGTTGCTGGGAATTGAACTCAGGACCTTTGGAAGAGCAGCCAGCGCTCTTAACTTCTGAGCCATCTCTCCAGCCCCAGCAGTATGCGTTCATAACCACTGGGCCATCTCCGCAGCCCTATGATAGTAATGAATTTTGTAAAATGAAACTTGTAAATATTTATTTTTACTTCCCACTTGCGAGTGTTTTGCCTGCACACCACATGCACACCTCTTGCCAACCGAGGCCAGAAGAGGGTTTTGGATCCCCTGGAAAAGTGGGGTTGGGGGTGGCAGCTATGAGCTACCACGAGAACCTAGCTCCTCTCCGAGAGCAGCAAGTCCTCTCAACTGCGGAGACCTTTCTCTAACCTTTCGTTTAGTTAAACTCCTTATTGTGAAAGGTTTCAAGACTAACCCCAAGATAGTGTGCACTCTGGGCTCCCAGTTTCTCTAAGGACTAATGGATAGCTGGCCTGCCAGCCTTGTAGGAAATGTGTGTTTGGAGGTCAAGCAGCACAGGCGGTTCTGGGCCCCCCTGTGTATTGTCCTTTCCCTCTCTGCTTAACTCTTCAGCTCTGGGTGCTGAGGCGGTTGGTCCCTGCTCCTCTCCTTCCCTGCCCCCCCCGCCCCCCCAATGCTGTTGACAAGCAGGTTCAAGGGCCTTTTGCCTGATGCCCTGGTTTCTGCTAGCAATCCCCCAAGCATCCAAGGCATGCGAGTTCAGCCCTCAGTCAGTCTGCCAGCTGGCATCCCCGGCGCACGGTCGTAAGTCTTGCAGGCACCTTGGCTTCTGGAGCTTTCCACTTAAGGGCGCCTGAAGTTGGCATCTTGCGTGGTGTCTTGGGAGCTTTTAGCCGAGCCGTGTCTGACAGGTATCCCGAGCTTGGTTACCTGTGGCTTCCAGGAAGTCTGGCAAGGGTGTTCGAAGCCTCAGAGGTGCTGAGGAGAACCAGACAGGAAGGACCTGGACTAGGTAGAAAAGTGAGTGTTCCCAGCACAGAATCTCCACCTGGGAGATCAACAGTGGATGATGTCATCTCTCTTGTGTGCCTCCAGTATTCGGTGGGGGCTGTGGGGGTCGGTGTAAGGGACCTGGGGCACAGGGGAAGGAAGCATTACTAAGTTAGCTGTCCTGGACCAGTGCTGACAGCTGGGCTGGGAACAGTCAAGGTTGGCAGTTATGGGCCTAAGACAGGATCCCTTCTCTGTAAGTGGGAGCTATGAGGGTAGGGGGTTAGGGATTGTGGTCATGTAGGGTGTAGCCAGCCATTGGGCACAGAGGGAGTTGGATTCCAAAATTCTCAACTGATTCCAAATTGCTTCTTTGATGTTTTTGTTCTTGTTCTTTAGAGACAGGGTTTCCACTGTGTAACCCTGGCTGTCCTGGAATTCGCTCTGTAGACCAGGCTGGCCTCGAACTCACGGAGATCTCCTAGCCTGCCTCTGCCTCCTGAGTGTTGGGCTTAAAGGCGTGTGCCACCACTGCCCAGATCAAAAGGCTTTTTTAAAAAGTGTGCTTGTGTGTGTGTGTGTGTGTGTGTGGTGTGACATCTGCATGTTGGCATCATTTGTGGAAGCTTGTTTACTTGTCTTGCTCTGTCTGTCTGTGACATCTGCATGTTTGCATCGTTTATGGAAGCTTCTCTTTCTTTCTCTCTCTCTCAGTGACATCTGCATGTTTGCATTGTTTGTGGAAGCTTGTGTGTCTCTCACTGTGTGTGTGTGCGCAAACGCGTGCTGCACATGCATCTGGAGGCCTAAGGTTGGTGTCTGGACATTTCTTCGTTTTATCTTCATCTTATTCTTTGAGGCAGGGTCTCTCTGTTGAACCCAGAGCTCATCAGTTGGTCTAGTCTGCCTGGCCAGTTTCCCCGGAGATTCCCTGTCTCTGCCTTCCAGTCACTGGAATTATAGATGGGCAGCCTCACCTGCCTGGCATTTCTGTGGGTTCTGGGGATCTGAATTCCGATGCTCTATCTACTGAGCTGTCTTCCTGGCCCCCAAGATTACTTTGGCCCACCAATACAAATGAGAACATTTTTATTGAAAATGGGGAATAGAGTTTTTTCATATAATATATTCTGATTATGGTTCTCCTTCCTCAGCTCCTCCCAGATTCTCCCTGACTCCCTACCCACCCAAACCATATCCTTAAGTTCTTTCTCTCTCGTCAGAATACAAATAGGTCTCTAAAATAATAACAACAACGATAATAAACGATAATATAAAATAAATTAAGATAAAAGCAAACACACTGGAGTAGGACGAAACAAACAGATTACCAGGAGATAAAGAGCCAAAGAAAATGCACAAGAAACACAGAGACATACACCTTTGCACAGACAGAAATTCCACAGAAACACAACACCAGAAACCATCATGCATATGCAGAAGACCTATATAGGGCGATTAAAAAAGGAGAAGAAAAAGAAAGAAACCCAGACAAAGTATTATGTGACAAGAAACCTCCAGAGTTGCCACTAAGTTTGTTTTGCATTTGGCCATCTGCTGGTCGTGGGTGTCTGTCCATAAGAGTGGCTTGTATACCTAATGAGACACCACTGGCGGGAACTAAGTTGCCCTCTGTGCGTGGTTATCAGTTGGAGAGAGCTTTTGGGTTAGCCATGGGCGCTTGTGTCCGCTTCCCCTCTCAGTGCCGAGATCCTGCCTGCGTGCTCGCATAGTGTGTGTGTGTTCATAACGTGCATCTATCAGTCCTACTGTGGTTAAAATGCTGTTTCCCTGGCGTCCGCCATCCCCTCTGGAGTTTTAGAATCTTTCTTGCCTCCTCTTCTTCAGGGTTCCTCTCTCTCTGAAGGGGGAGATTTGATGGAGGCATCCCTTTCAGAACCGAGTGTTTCAAGGTCCCTCACTCTCTGCACATTGCCCAGTTACGGGTCTCTGTATTTATTCAGTCTACTGCAGGAGGACGCGTCTCTGATGATGGCTGAGCAGGGCACTGCCCTGGGAGTGTGTCAGAATGCCGACAGGAGTCCTTCTGTTGCTACATTGTTTTAGTATTGGATTTCCACAGGACCCTGGCCTATCCTGTCTTAGGTTCTTGGGGCCTGAGCAGTATTGGGGATGGGTTCCATCTCATAGAGTGGGCCTTATGTTCAATCAGACAGTGAGCGGTTACTCCACGGGCTCTCCACCACCATTGCACCTGCGTACCTTGTAGGCAGGTCACTGGTCGTAGATGGAAGGGTTTGTAGCTGGGTTGGTGTTGACGTTTCTCCTGGTGGCCTACGGTGAGCGCGGGTCAGTAGGGGTGAAGTCTGTAGGCATCAGCTCAACTTCTCTGTTTTCAGTGAGCTGTGTAGGTGTTGTCTTCAGGAGTAACCCCTTTCCATTAGTTTGTGGAGGGCAACTGAACATTTTGACAGTAGCCTGGATTATTTGGGGGTTTCCTTGGGGGGGGCCTTCGTGGACCAGCAGCACAGACATAACCCATTTCTGGAACTGGAAGTTTCGTTTCATGGAGAGATGTCTAGTTGGGGCTTTGTTATTTGGTGGCTCTGTTGTTTGTATTTAGGAAGCGTCTAAATTAGGCACTACACTGTTTCCCTAAAACCCCTCCAACGGCCCTTAGGCTTTTAGCTTTCCCTCCCTGTGTTCCCCCTGCTCCTGTTTGCTCTTCCTGTGCTACAACCTCTCCATCCCCCCATCCTTCTGTACCAGTCTGTTCTAGTCCCTTCCTAAGGACTCCATGGACTTGTCCCAGTCCCCCTTTTTTTGGTTTTTCGAGACAGGGTCTCTCTGTGTAGCCCTGGCTGTCCTGGAACTCACTCTGTAGACCAGGCTGGCCTCGAACTCAGAATTCCATCTGCCTCCCAAGTGCTGGGACTAAAGGCGTGCGCCACCACCGCTCGGCTTTATTTGATACTTAACCTCCATGGTACTACTGATCGTAGCCTATTTATTGAATATCTAACAACTGACATTCTCATGTAAGTGGATACATATGTATTTGTCTCCTTGGGTCTGGGTTACCTCGGTAATTTGTCTTTTTCCCATCTTCGTCTGTTCACCCCGTGATTTATTTCAGGACTTCATTTCTTTTAAAAGCTGATTAATACTCCCATTTTGTAGATGTACCATGTTTTCTTTATCCATTCTTCCGTTGGCGGGCGTCTAGGTCGTTTCCAGTTTCTGGCTATTGTGAATGGAGGAGCCCCAGTGAACTAGAGTCTCTGTAGTGGGACGAAGCATCCTTTGGATCCACGCTGGGGAGTGGTCTAGCTAGATCTCAATGTGTGTATGTCTCTAGTTTCCTGAGGAGCCTGCCGCACAGATTCCATAGGGGCTGTAAAACTCTGCCCTCCACCATCAATGGACAAATGTTCCCTACCCTACCCTACCTCCCATCCGCAGCAGTATGAGCTGTCGCTTGTTTTATTGATCTTGGCCATTCTGACCCGTGTAGCATGAAATCTCATCTGATTTGTGTTTACCTGACGGACTAGGGTGGCCCAGGTTGTTCGGCATTTCCTTCTCAGTGTCTCCTCTTTGGAGAACTCTGGCTAGATATTTGCCCCATGTTTTTAATCGAACGAATGACTTGTCTTGATGTCCAGTTTTCTGAGTTCGTTGTTTTGGATACTAGCCCTTTATCGAATGTGTAGTTGGTAAACTCTTTCCCCGTGCCATAGGCTTTGTCTGAGCGATGGTGCCCTGTACTGTGCAGGAGCCCTACAGCCGCACGACGCCTCGTGTGCTAATGGTTGTTCTTAGCGCCTGTGCGCTCAGCGTTCTGTTTAGAACGTGTTTTCCTGTGCCAGTGAGTGCAAGCTTATTCTCTGTGCTCCCTTCTCTTAGGTTCTGTGTATCTTGTCTTATGTTGAGCTCTTTGATCCATTCGAAGTTGAGTTTTTCGCAGAGTGGAAAGTTTAGATCTGTCTGGATTCTTCTATGTAGTCGTCAAGTGTGACCAGCACCATTTTTTTTTTTGTTGTTGTTGTTGGTTTTCTGAGACAGGGTTTCTCTGTATAGCTCTGGCTGTCCTGGAACTCACTCTGTAGACCAGGCTGGCCTCGAACTCAGAAATCCGCCTGCCTCTGCCTCCCAAATGCTGGGATTAAAGGCATGCGCCACCACTGCCCGGCTCTAGCTAAGATTTCAAGTGCTATATTGAATAGGTATGGAGAGAGAGTGGACCAGCTTGTCTTGTTCCTGATTTTAGTGGAACCAGTCAGCCGTTTCCACTTTTGAGTTTCTCTCCCTTTAAGTTGATGTTGTCTGTGTGGCCTTGCTTTGCCGTAAATCTCCTTTATTATGCTGAGGATATCCTTAAGTCTCTCCAGGAATGCATTTGTTCTGCGACATTTTCCCCATAGTAGGTAGTAGTACTTTGTGTCTCTTGACTTGGGACACACAACCCATGATGTGATGTTTGCATTAGGTCCTTTTATGGTAGTGTTTTTTTTTCTCTTCACCCAGGAGCTTATTTAATCTCTGGTTTAACTGGCATTCATTCTCTATCCTGGGCAGTTTCAGGCTGTTTATCTGGTGAAGTGAATTGGCTCTGGAGTATTTTCAGCGTCTACTCCTCACCGTGGGCTTTAAGCACTGGAGCAGCCACCTTCTCTTCTTCCACAGTAACCACCCTTTGTTCACCTCATGGGCGCTGTCTTCCTGAAGCCGTTCTGTGTGTCCGGGCTTGGGGGATAGGCTTTTTTTTTTCCTTTTAGGATTTACATTCCCCAGAGAAAGGCAGATACCAGACAGCTGACTTTCAGATGGTGATAAGCCCTCCTGGGAGGACGTGACTGGACTGAGCTCTCAGCTTGTCCCTGAAGCGACACCAGACTCTGTCATCATCTGTAACTAGTTTGAACAACAAAAACGCTAGGCATGCCCAGAGCTGGTCAAAGGCTGTTCTGGGGCAAGGGGACATACATGGATATATATCCCAAGATTGTCAGAAGCTTGGCACCTTAGGGAAGTGAGAGACGTTAAGTGTGTCTGGGTGCAGTCTGGATGTGGCTAAGGAGATCTGGATGGAAGTGGGGCCAGGTTGACCTGGCACATCTGCAGCTAATTCAAAAAGTAGTGTTGGCCGGGGGTGCCTTTCAAGTTGCGAGTTGGTCTTCGTTTATTCGTTTATTTCTTTTCTCAGGCCCTACACTAAAATAGAATTTGCACTTGAACAAGATTCAGAGCAGGTACTCCATTTCTGTTTTCGAGACAGGGTTTTCTCTCTGTTGCCATGCCTATCCTGGAACTCGCTCTGTAGACCAAGGCTGTCCTCGAACTCACGGAGATCCGCTGGCCTCTGCCTCCCGAGTGCTGGGGCTTAAAGACGCGCGGCACAGCCTCCTGGCTCTCTTTTTTAGTTTTTAATTGGGATTGTGTTTGTGCTGGGCCTCTTCCTGCTCTCAAATCCAGATGTGGCAGGGAGGTGCAGTGGTGTGAAGCAAAGCAGCAGCAGCCAGGTGTGAAGATGGAAGCAGAGAGGACGTGGTGTAGATGCAGCCCAAATGGGTGTCTCCCTGCATCCCCAAGTTCATTCTCCGCCATTTCTAAGCAGAAAGGCAAGCAACCGTTCTTTGTGTGCGTGTGTACAGTCAGAATAGCATACCCTCCCTCCCCTAACCACCATCTTAGCCCCCAGCTGTTGTTGTGTCTAAGGCTTTCCTGGCGGACCCTTCACCCAACTCTAGTGTTAGCATGTCCTGACCATGGAAGAACCCTTCTGTGCAGCCCTGATGAATCAGAGGCCAGACTTTCTTATCTGGCGGAGCCTCTCTCAGTGCAGTATAATCTCCAGGATGACTCAGAGCAACACTTTGAATTTTGGCCAGCAAGTCAGGGTTGGAAAGGAAGCCCCGGAGAGAAAGTCAGCCTGCCGGAACTGGGGCGAAGGTGGGTCAGAGGCTGGGGCCGGAGAATAGGTGAAGGCAAGCAGGGAGAGAAGGTATGAGGGGATGACCTCATTATATAGGCCAGTCACCTCGGGAGGGACACAGTTAAGAATTGGGGGTCTGGATGGTGTGCCTCTCCGCAGAGGTCACCAGCAGGGAGTCTGTAAGTATGATGTATGACATTTGTATCTCTCCGACATGGGTAGCTCTGTACATCGGGGCTTGAATCTGTAGGTGAAGATGAGCAGATTTTTCCTCTGGCAGCTTCCCATGATGCCATCTTATCATTAAATACGATCGACCGCTCATTTCTGTCCCCCACACCAAGTCGTGTGCTATTGTCTGCACTGGCAGAATGACACACCCACTTCCGTAAGAGAGAACGCTGGGGCCACGTCACAAGTACACGGTGTAGATAGTTTTTGTACTTTAGGACAGGTTTACGTAGTGAAGGACTGCCACATCTCAGAGTGAGACCAGATCAAAATCAAGGATGGGCTCTCCATCTTTGTCACATTTCCACTGTTCTTAATCTTAGGCTTTTTTTTTTTTTAAGATAAATTTTATGCAGATAGAAATGTCCCCTGTGTCCTCTTAAAAATATATTCATGAATGTGCACACACTGTACTTGTTGTCCCTTCCCCCTACTTAAAGAACACCGAGTTTATCCTTCCGCTGGGCAAAGTGCTGCGTCCGTCAAAGGCTGGATGTGCAGTGTCTCTCAGAAGGTCACTGCTGTAAGAAGCACATCCTCGATCGTGTCCAGGCTGCTCCTTCCCACAGATAAAGTCACAGACTCATTCCCTTAGCATTTCATGGATCAATACGCATGGTCTGTGCTGCCTGTGGAGCACTTGGGGTGGAATTGCCAGTTCTGGGGTGGGGCAGAGACAGATACACACAGAGACAGAGAGAGACAGAGAGAGACAGAGACACAGACACAGAGACACAGACAGATACAGAGACAGAGAGAGAGAGAAAGAGGGGCGAGAGACACAGAGAGACAGAGAGACACACAGACAGACACACACACACAGACAGACAGACAGAGACACAGACACAGATTCAGAGAGAGAGATACACTCACATACACACAGAGACAGTCTGTATGTGAGAGAGAGTGTGAATCTGTGTGTGTGTGTGTGTGTGTGTGTGTGTGTGGTGTATGAGTGATGTATGAGTATATATGTTGTGTGGTGTGTATGTTTGTGTGAATGTGATGTGTGTGTGTGTGATATTTGTGTATGTGTGTGTGTCTGTGTGTATGTTGACAACTGTGTGTGTGAGAGAGATATGTGAGTAACTATATGTTTGTGTATGTATGTGGTATGTGTGTGGGTGGTTTGTATATGTTTGTGTGGTGTATGTGTGTGATGTGTATGTGTGGTGTATGTGTGACTAGGTTAGCTGGAACAAGAGCTTCTAGATGGTTCTCCTGTCTATGTCTCTTGCGCTGGGATTACTGATTTAAGATGCCTCCCCCCCCTCCCCTCTCCCTTTCTGTGTTATGTGTTCTCCATAGATTATGCTTAGATCATGAGACTTGCATGGCAGGAGTTTTCAACTTAGCAAGCCATCTCTCCTGCTGGTCCTGTCCTCTTTCTTTCTTTCTTTATACCTCACCTTGTCTTTTTATAGGAAGAAACATCTTGTTTTCTTGGAGTTTGGAAGGGACTCTGCTTTTACTTAGAAAAACTGCTGCATTGTTTCCATTTGCATCCCTGCCCGCTTCCCCCAGAATTTACTTTACTTCTTAAATAATATAAAAGCAAAAGAAGACTGATAATGTGGTTTTCCATCACCAGACACTCTCCCCAGTAGGCACCTGCACATTTGTGTTAGAAGCCACTGAAGGCACATTTTAAATACCTGCTGGTAGTAATTTCTTCTGACTTAAAAAAATTTCCCATCCCAGAGGAAGCCTCAGGAGGGTAAACAATACACACATCCCAGCAAGTCCCAGAAACGTAACCAGATTTACAGTGTCCCACCTCTCAGGTTATACAACAGTAAGGATGGGTGAGGGAGAGACTTACTCAACCTGCTCAGCTGCCTGTACATTGTGCAGTTCGTCATGGGATCCTCCATTAGTGAGCATCCTTGTGGAGGGCAGTGGTCTTTGAAAAACCCTAAAACTGTTAGGAGCTTTGCTTAGAGTTTGGGACTTCATATTAAAGAGTGAGGGTTTTAGATTCTGGCTGGCCATAGAACTTTCATCTGGTGTGTGCTGTGTCCAGAGTTTCTTAAAAGCAGACCCTGCCCTAACCGTTGTCTATCCACGTGAAAGCAATCTTAGCCCTTTGTTGGCAAATATGTTAGGCAGTTTTCGAGCAAAGTGCATTTGTTCATTAGCTATATAGTCAGTCGAGTCCGTGCCAGTTTGTGTAAGTCAAGCCAAATGAGGAATACAAGTTTTTAACATTCCTGTTGAGTTGGATAGGATTTGTATAGTTTGAGCTAATTTGTAGTAGGACTTTCTAGTTTACTCACCCTAAATAGGGCATAGACAATAGACCAAAGATATAGCTCCACTGAAGTCCAGCTTGTGACCCAGTTAGTAATTGGGACAATTTATAGGGGTATGTGTGAGTTGCTTGCCGCATGGATGACTCAAGTGCAGCTGCATCCCTAAAAGGTCATAGTCAGGGATCTGACTCACAGAAGCTGAACTCCTGGAACATTCTGTATAATGTACCAGCAGCAGGACAGGTTAGAGCGTCTCTTCCTCACCCACCTTTACTGTTGTATAACTCGAGAGAAGGAGGGGGCCGTGTGAGTCTGGTAAGTTTCAGGGAGTTCCTGGGATTTGTGAGTTATTTACCTCCCCAGACTTAAGCCTTCCTCTGGGATGTGTTGTTTAAAGTCAGAAGAAATTACTACAAACAGGTGCTTAAAATGTGCCTTTCTTTTTCTTAGTTCCTATTGAAGTAAATCCCAGTTAAAAGGTAGACAGAGTAGTCCGTGTGAATGCCCTTGTACACTTCATGTGAATTTACAGATGTTTATCATCCATCACTCCCAAAGAACCCTTCTCTGCACTTCTCTCCCTGTCCCTTTGTCTAACCATCTGAAAATAGGGCTCCAGTATCCTATTGTCTGCTCTGTGCATCTTCAGTGACACAGCTGGGAAGTGAGGCTATTTTACCGTTGGCCACCCACCCCATCGTTATTGTCTCTTTTGAGAAGAAATTATCTTCCTAGGTCTTTAGTAAAGTCCTTTTAGCTCCTGAGGCAGTAGACTGCCAGTCATGGGGACATTCAGAACCAAGTTTTCTGTTTGATTAACTTTCGTTGTTGATTAACTTCTCCGTAAGTTTGATTTTTGGGCCCCCTTTGACTCCCCCACGAGTAAAAAGAATATTAAACTCTGAAGTTTCCCTTTCCCCAGCTCCTGCTCCCAGAATGATGACTCCGAGACTAATGATTTATTAATAAATGCCCAGGCCATGAGCAGTCTCTTGACTAGCTCAACTATTCCATGTCTACCAGTTTGTTGAGTTAGTACCTCTCTTTCAGTCCTGGCTTGCTTCTTCACTTCTCCTCAGCATATCTCTCAGCGTCTCACTCTCATCTCTCTTCTGCATTCTATCCTGAGTTTGGCTACCTCTGGTTTATGTCATTCTGTCTCTTCAGTGTTCTCTCCCAGCATCTCCTTTCATTCTCTCACTATTTCCCAGTATCCTCTCTCTTCCTGTCAGTGTCCCACCTCCTATTTCCTGTCTCAGCTCATTGGCCATTGCCTTTTTTTTATTGATAGGTGATGTTTATATAAGAGGGTCTCTACACCCCCCCTTAAAATTACGTGTGCATTCAGAGAACTGTCTTAGCGTATTTTAGGATGACTTGGTGTATACATCCTGCCCAGGATGGATATGAAACCACGGTAGGCCCTGGCAGACCCGTGAGAGAGAGTTCAGAGACATGTTACTTCGTCATGTTCCTCAGGGACAGGCTGGGAGCGTTTCCCTCGTCGAAGCCCCCAGCGCTCCCTTCAGCCTTGAGTATGCTGCTTTGATGCTCATCTGAAGACTTACAGCACACCTAATACCCCAGTTCACACCTGCTTCTCAGGGGGTGCCCAGGCCTTACTTTGCTCTTAATCACGATAGCCCCTCTTCTGGCTCCTTTGAGTCTTCTGCTCATGTCACTAGTTGGAAACCGCAGATGGGGGCTTATTTGACTAACAGCGACCAGGGATCTTGGGTGAGTGATACCACTGGCAATCACTAGTTTACAGTTTAAAGCGGGTGGTGGATACTGTGGTGTGTGCATGACGGGTGCTGCTGCGTGTGTGTTGTCCTCTTGACTCTGGGATGACTTGGAGACTGTCCCTGGCCAGAAGTACAGGGATTATTTTGACTAGAGTTCATTAATGTGGGAAGACACATCTTGTCCAATGGTAAGGCATGCTAGACTGTATGATGGCTCGCTCTCTCTTTCTCTTTCTTTCTTTCTTTCTTTCTTTCTTTCTTTCTTTCTTCCTTCCTTCCTTCCTTCCTTCCTTCCTTCCTTCCTTCCTTCCTCCCTTCCTCCTTCCTTCCTTCCTTTTTCTTCCTTCCTTTTGGTCATTTTTTTTTCCTTTTTATTTATTTTAAACTCCAGATTTTATTCCCCTCCTGGTCCATTCCCCGACTGTTCCACATCCCATGCCTCCTCCCTGCCCACCTGTCCCCACCTCCCATCGCCACTCCCACCAGAGCTCTTAAACTTCCTGGGACCCCCAGTCTCTTGAGGTGTTAGGTGCATTTTCTCTGACTAAACCCAGACCCGGCAGACCTCTGCTGTATGTGTGTTGGGGGCTTCATATCAGTTGATGTATGCTGCCTGGTTGGTGATCCAGTGTCTGAGAGATCTCGGGGGTCCAGGTTACTTGAGACTACTGGTCCTCCTACAGGGTCGTCGTCCTCCTCAGCTTCTTCCAGCTTTCCCCTAATTCAGCCACAGGGGTCAGCAGCTTCTGTCCATTGGTTGGGTGCAAATATCGGCCCGTGACTCTTTCAGCTGCTTGTTGGATCTTTCAGAGGGGATGGCTCTGTTTCTTGACCAGATGATTTAAAAGCACGACTGTCTTCACTTGCTCACCGTGATGGTCTGTACTTTGAACCGTGAGCCGGGAAAGGCCGATCTGCAGGTGTCATATGGAGGACAGAGGGTGGTCAGCTGCTCGGTGCAGCGGGAGGAGCCTCCGGAGACCCGCTGAGCAAGATGTCACAGGTAGGGGGAGGAGGCAGAAAGGGAGTGTGGCAAGGGACAGTTGGACATTGGACATTGATCTGTTGTCTTCCTGGTTAAAGTAAGAGAGCTATCTCCTCTGATGGTGCCACCATAGAGTGCTCCCCCCAACCCCCAGTGGCACAGAGGACAGTTGCAGAGCTCATGGTGTGAGGGGAGGGGAGGGAGGAGCATGATATCCAGTTGGTTGAGTGCCTGGGCTATGTGTGCATCAAGCTAAGATTGGGGACCATCCTGAGAACTATGTGAATGTGAGTAGCTGTGCGCATCCCAGGTAGAAGGTAACTGAACTCAGAGAGAGGCTCAAAACTGGCCAACCAGTGGGCCCAGGCTGCCTGCAGAGGTTCCGTTAGACAGGGGGGGTCACCCTGTGATGCGTGACTGCTACGTCTGTTCCTGGAAAAAAAGTGTGTTGCCGTGCAGTTGGACATCACGTCTGAAGGCGATGTATTAACAGCTCAGTGCATCTTCAGAGAGTAGACATCGTCGTACACATTGTATCCAGGTCACAGAGCAGAGTGGCCCTAAGACCCTGGACACTGCTCTGTCATTGCACAGGACATTCTCTTCCCTGTCCAAGTCTTTCTCCCTCAGAATCTTCTGAGTTGTTTCCCCTTCGCCTGTTTGAGATAAGGTCTCAGGTCTGTGGCCATACCGTGGTGAATGCGTGGTTTGGGGTAATGTTAGATCTCAAGACCTAGACTGCCCAGAAGATCTACGTAGATGCCAGGGCTGTGGGCAACTTTTGCTCACTGTTGGTAATTTTAGAATGTGGAGATGTGGAAAACACGCCTTATCTGGGATCATTCGTCTGTGCCCCTCAGATCCTGGGCACTTTCATTTGGGAATGAGACTTGGATGTAGATGCTTTCCCAGTGTGGATCTCTTTATGTGGGCGTGCACATGTGTGTGCATGTGAGGGTATGCGTATATACGCCGTGGCTAGATTGGCTAGCTAGGATTCCTCTGGTTTCTGCCTTTCCAGTGCTGGCATTGTTGGTGTACACCGTGCCATGTCAGACTTTATTATGAGGGTGCTAGGGTTGAGCTTTACAAGCCAAGCCCTTTCCACAACCAGCTCTGTGCTCCCACCTCTCTCAGGACTGATGACACTCGGCCATCTGCCTTCTGGTACCTTCTTCCGTGGTACACTGTTGCTTGTGCATGTAATGTGATGTTACCTGTGAGCTGCAGCCGGGTGGCCTTTCTGGACTCTGGGAGTTCCGAAGCCAGTGCGTGGGAATGGTGAGCCTTACCACGTGATGTGCGTGCGGTCCAGCGATCTAAAAGAAGAGGTAGAAGTTAGAGGATGCTTGGGGCGTTTGATTCGAAGTCAGTTTGCAGTGTGGGCAGTGAGATGAACAAGGGGAGGACTAACGAGGGGAGGTGTGGGGGCTTTTCCTTGAGGGTGGCACATCTGTGTCTCCATTCTCCTTCCTCTGTAGTGGCTTCCAAACTTTTACATATCATGTGTGTGACTTAACATATTCTGGTGTTAAGCAGGAGAGAGGGCGGGGTATTAATAATGTATATTATATTGGCCTCCCTGTTGTCTCTCTTACTCCCCAAGTGTAAACCCTGGGTTGCCAGTATCAGGGTTGTGTGTGTGTGTGTGTGTGTGTGTGTGTGTGTGTGTGTGTGTGTGTATGTGTGTGTGTGTGCAGGCCTGAAGAGACTTGTGCCCTTAAATGCCTGTAAATGTGGAGGCCATCGGTCAAGGTCAACCTTTGATAGCATTTGTCAGGAACCGTCCACTTAATTTTTTTTTTTTTTTTTTTTGGAGACATGCTCTTGCTGGGACCTGGGGTTTACTGATTCCGTTAGACTAGGCTGGCTAGCCGGCAAGTCCCAGGGAGCAGCTTGTCTCCGCCTCCGTAGCTCTGGGATTTCAGAGTGCAGACACCTGGCTTTTTGCACGGGGTCTGCGTCTCAGACTCAGTTTCTCAGGATTGTGTAACAGGAGCCTCACTGAACGCCACAGCCGCTGCTTGTTCCTTTCCACTGACACCAGATTTTTTTTGTTTTGTTTTATACCGTTTTTAAATAGAACAGGATCCTCGGGGGTGGGGTAGGGTAGGGAGGTGTTCCCCCACTGTACCACAGCCATACCCCTGGACTAAAGAAAACCCAGCTCTCTGCCACGATCCACGTCCGTACTGCCCTTGGGCCCTAACCCTAATGTCAGAAGCCCCTGCTCTTTTCTTCATTGCCTCAGCTGGGACATTCTGTGCAGTGCCAATGGTAGCAGGCAGTCTCCTGTTCCTGACTCTCCTGGGAGGGCTCCCGGGAAAGCCTCCTGGGGCACAGTGCTTGCTGTTATGACTAAGGTGGTGACCCGTGCCTTCTACCCTTTGGTGTTTCGTTTTAAAATATCAACCTCGAGAGATACAGTTCATGGAAGGGTGAACCGTCTCCTTATTGTAGATAAGCTTTCTTAGGTTGGATATTAAAGAGAACATTCTTAATGCTGATAAAATACTAGAAAAAAATGGTTATTACTGTTCTGGGGATCAAACTCGGCACCGCAGGTGAGGCGAGCGCTCTGCCCAGCCCATTCTGGTAACATTTTTATTCAAGATTTTTATGGATAAGTTATACATGAGGCATTTGGCTTCTTTTTGTTGTCTAGATTTAGAAACAAAGTTATTCTGGGTAGCTTCAGTTTTTCCTCCCCCATTAATTAACAGGTAAAGTTTATGTAATGTGGTGGTCATCTTTAAGTTTGGGGGGGACTCGCTAACAAAGAGCTCACAGTTCTTTCAAGATGCCAGAGTGGTGGGGGGTGAGTTGGGAAGGTTGGTGGGTATTTAGTTTGGTATATATTTTTTGATGGCTCGTACTTATTCTTTGACCATTTCATATGTGGCTGTCTTGAGCCTATCCCCCTCCAGGTCCTCTCTCCCTCTCCTTAAGACATCGCCCCTGCCACCCTCATTGGATCCTCCTCTCTTTTTTTTTCCTCCCCTAAAGCACGGAGTCCTGCTTTGCGCCCCCTGCAGGAAGGAGGTTGTCATTGCGGGCTTGTCCACATGCTGGCATTGTGGATCGCACTGCTTCTTTGGAATTTTATTTTTATTTTATTTTATTTTATTTTATTGTTTTTTTTTTTTCAAGGCAGGGTTTCTCTGTATAGCCCTGGCTGTCCTGGAACTCACTCTGTAGACCAGGCTGGCCTCGAACTCAGAAATCCGCCTGCCTCTGCCTTCTAAGTGCTGGGATTAAAGGCGCGCGCCACCACTGCCCAGCTCTTGGGAGATTTTAAAATCAGGCTTTCCCGAGTGCAGAGCTGACTCCTCTATTTAGGCAGGTGTGTGTGGGCCAGAGTTTCGTCAATATGACAGTACCCTTGGCATGTTAGGGGACACATTCCTTTCCTTCTGCCTGGTAGGTGTTGGTGGTAGTCTAGTACCACTGAGTCCGTCTGAAACAGGAAATTAGAAACAGGGTTTGCCCTCATGTGACCTTTTGTTTTCAGAAAGCCACACACCAGAGATACCTGAGTTGCGAGGCCCAGGAGGCAGTGGCAGACATTTATTCGGACTATCTGGTGTTATAGAGAGTCTCTAACCAGCATTTGGTTTTCCCATGAGAGAGAGAGAGACACACAAGCTTGGATTTGGGATTGCTTTTCACGGAAGACTTGAAAGTATAATTGCAGAGTCTGGAAGGCCTTCCGGGGTAGGATAACGTTGTCTCGGGGGATCCCTTGGCCATGCATCTCGGAATGTTGTGTCTTCTAACTGTCCCTGCCACCTCTGTACAATTTTTTTTCCCACATAGAACATTTATGTGTCTGATTCAGATCTCCTGGCTCAATCCTGGGGAGCTTGTCATAGTTCTTTTGGACGAGCAGATCTCTACCATCTGTCTTTTTAAAATCTATCTTGTCTGTCTGTCTGTCTGTCTAGAATCACTTGATCTCCCTTGTCTGCCTATCTAGAATCACTCGATCTATTTTGTCTGTCTATCTAGAATCACTTGGTCTATCTTATCGGCCTGCCCATCTATCTAGCATCACTCGATTTATCTTGTCTGTCTATCCATTTATCTAGAATCACTTGATTTATCTTGTCTGCCTGTCCATTTTCCTTGATTATCAGCCTGTCAGTCAATCTATATGACATCTTTGCACGTATCGGATGTGTACATTTGTTTACATACAGTTGTACACATGCCACAATGAACACGTGGAGATCTGATCACAGGACAGGTGTATTTCCTTGCCTCCTAGACCCGGTTTGTGACCGCATGTATCAGGCCAGGTGGTCTGAGAGCTTCCGAAGATTTTGGTTTTTTTTCTGTACTTCCCATATAGAATGATTATGGAGATTACAGATAACCTTCTTTGTCAAGGTTTAAGTGTCAAGGTTTTGGTGCTTCAACTCAGATCCTGTGTGGCAAGCATTTTACACTCTCCCACGGCTCTAAACATTGTTTCTCTTACTAATGAAGGCACACTTCGGGTTTCCTGAAGGCCAGTCATCAATCTGCTCCCCGCAAGCCCCTCTGACCTGGTTTCTGTGTTCCAGTGTCTTATAGCGTATCTGAGGGGGTGACCCAGATCTCTTCAGTAAAGGAGTTGAGATCCTGCTGTGTTTTTAGACTGCCTTTCCCCTGCTGAACACCAACGGTGTGAACACCGTGGACACCTAGGTTTTCGTTTGTTCTTAGTTATAGCAGCAGCATTCTATGGCCAGAACAGCTATCATTTCCCCGGTGTCTGCATTGATTCATTTAATACTGTGTTGTATTAAAGCTCTGTCAGTAAAGTCCAGCGTGGGTGCCACTGGCCGGACAGCAGAGTGTGGCAGGCTTGATTTCCACAGCTTCTAGAGCACTGGCTCTCAACCTGCCCAGTGCTGTGTGGACCTACGGTTCCTCGTGCCGTACAGAACCCCAGCCGTAACATTTTCATTGCTTTTTCATAACTGTAATTTGCTACTGTTAGGAATTATAGTGTCAATATCTAAGAGGCAGGATGTCTCGTATGCCACCCTCCAACCCACAGGTGGAGGATCGCTGGTTTAGCGTCTCTTGTCTTAGTTTCTAGAGGCCCCTTGGATTCCTCGTCACTGTTCCTTTCTTCCTCTCAAAGTTAGCCGTGCAGCTGGAGGCCTTGTTGACACTCTGACCTCTTCTCTGTTTAGCTTTTCCACTTTGAGGTTTCTGGAGGCCCCGGTCCCACCCAGAGACACTAGGTTGACAGATCAGCAACCCTAACTGCAACCGTTCCCTTTGTAGCTGTGGTGAGCCCTGGGTTCAAGGGAGAGACCCAACTACAACGTGTCCAATAGAGAGTGGTCAGGAAAGACACCCAGTGTCACTTACACCCACATGTACAACTCAACACACACACACACACACACACCCCAATACATGTCTCAATGACGGCAGCTCCTCTGCTCGGCTGGGCTGTGGAGAACAGGAGACAAGCTGACCGTGAAGGCTGTCGGTATCTTCATCCGACGCTAGTAGGTCTCTTAGTCACCATCCGAGTAAGAGTGTAATGTCCTGCCTCTTCCTGTCCTGTGCTTGCGGCCTGGTTAATCTGTTGGCTGTATTTGCCTGGTAAATGTGTAAGGACATGCGTGTCTACACATATGTACTTTGCCAGCAACTGCTGCCTCTTTATTTCCTTCTGGCGTGCAAGCCAGGAGCTGTGTCGTGCTGGATACAGGTTGTGTCCCAGTGAGTTGGGGGAACATTAGTTCTTCGTGAGGAAGCACGTTTAGACGGGTTGTAACTGTCCTTACGAGGTTTGAAGGCTAGACAGACCTTCCCTAGTTTATAGCCTCCTGAGTCACAGTCAATGTGTTCTTAAAATTTTGAATGGAGCCCGGAGGTCCCTTTGGGATATTAAGGATAAAGGATGTTGAGATGTGTTTTCGTAGTTCCTTACAAGTGGGTTGCTTTAGAGGAGTGTGTGTGTGTGTGTGTGTGTGTGTGTGTGTGTGTGTGTGTGTTTGTATACATGTGGTGTTTGGGAAGTAAGCTGTTTGCCGAAGGAGTGTTATGTCAGACTTGCATCCTCCAGTCATGGGGTTTACAACCCATCTTCACTCTCTACCCAGATGTGGACACTGGACCTCCCATGGCCAGGCACTGGCTAGGGCAGTTTCTTAACCTTCAGGGAATCCTTGCTAGATTCTTCCAGTTTCTCCCGGGCCAGGAGTTTTCCCCTCCTTGTGTTTCTGGTTTCTCTTGTTAAGGACATCAGGAGTTACGGTGGGGCCCGCCCCCATGACCTCATCTTAGCTTTATCTGCAGAGACTTTATCTCCAAATAAGGTCACCCTCTCTCCTCACTGGTCCTTGGGAATTAGAACTTTGACCCGTCTATCTGGAGGGACCCACTTCATCCCATAACTGGTGTGGAGTATGGGTAATCATTCCGAGCAGGCAGGGTGGATACTGTCATGCTGCCGGTGGGTCAGCCCAGTAGATTCTTCAGGCAGCTGTGAACAAACGGCCTCAGGAAGTGTGTGGTAAGGCCAAGAGCCCAGCTAGAGTGCCAGGCAGCTTGGCTGCGTTCTTGGCCAAGTGGCTGTAATTCTTGGTTTTCAGTCTTTGGGGGGAACTGTATTGACAAGATTCAAGACCACCGTGATCCATTGCTCCGGGGCAGCAAACTTTCTAGGAAGCTCCTTCAGGAGAGAGTGGGGTCTTTCTCCTCTCTGTTACCTCTCCACCCCTAAATCTGGAATGTTCTACTACAGGGGAATACACACAAACACACACACACACAGAGCTTAGGGTCACATGGAGGTAATGTAGTCATGCCCTTGTACTCTGCTGTCCAAGCAGAAGCAAACCCTTACACTGGAAATTAGTCCTTGTGAGCAAGGCTTATCGTCTTCCTTCCTCTCTCTCAAGAAGACTCGAAAGAGCATCACCTATCCACAGAACACCAGCCGGCTGTCTCTTAAGCAGAAGTCAGAGGGCAGTCAGTTTAGACACTCAGAGCAAGCACAGGATGCACCTATGGGCTGAAATAAATAACCAGGGCCGAATGGAGCAACTGGGACAGTACAGCATACTGTTTTCAGCACGGTCTTTGTAATAGCATGGCAGAACCTTTGGAAATGACCGCTGTGTCCAGCCATAGAGAGATAACATACTACCTCCATCACTGTCGGCTGCTCGCCCATCTGCCGTCAATGTGGCGTCCTTTCAAGAAGTTGATGTTTCCTGCACTTTGATAAGTGCGTTTGCTCCCGGTCACCATCAGTTGGGCTGAAGCTGCAACTGAATGCAGGTCAGAGGAGGAGGCAGGGGCCAGATCTTACTTACTAGTTGCTGCTTAGATCTTGGGTGTGGTTAGGAAGCAAGAGGATAGAGAGGGTAGTTCTGGGGGAACCCTGAGGGGGGAGTGGGAATCTTGTGACACTTTCTTATCTCTTCACACCTCAGACATCATGGGGTTGGGCAGCTTTTGACATTGTTTGGGTTGGTTTGACTAGCCTCTTGCCAGCTGGAAGGGCCACCAGCATTGGCTTTGTTAGGAAGGAGTTTGACTGGTTTTGGGGGTGGGAGGGGAAGATCTTCTGTTAGGGACTAAAGCAGGACTCTCCTATGTGACCGGTAAACATGGCAGGAGGCGGGTGTGCATTTAGAGAGGAAGAAAGACTCCTTTCTCCAACCCACACAGAACCCAGGTTTCCCATCCTGAGACACCCCAGGCCGCTTTGTTTCCGTACCATCATCCTTCAGTCACTTTGTGTGTGGTTTTTTTGTAAGCTGGCCTAGGGAACTGAATCGCAATTAGATTGCAATAGAGAGTGTTATCCTAACTGACATATAAACGAGGACATTTTTAACTTGTCAAGCATTTCTACGATGGAGTTTGCCTTAAAGCATAGAGGAGACGGTACTTGAAGCGCGGGCTAGCCATTTGTCTAAATGTGTCAGGATGATAACTATCAGGCAAGTCTAATAATTATGTTAGTTCATGAGTTGTCATACTGATAGGAAGTTAGAGCCTCTTCATGTTTCATTATGCTATACAATAGACCTCTCTTCTTCTCTCTGTCGGAGGCCGAGTAACACGTTGTTATTTCGCTTAGGATGTAAACAGAAACCACAGGCCAACCGTGGTGGTGCCTGCCGGTAATCCCAGCTCTTGGTAGGTAGGCCGAGGAGGCAGGGAATCAGGATTTCAAGTCCAGCCCAGAGGCCACAGAGTAGACCAAGGAATCCACTTGGTTTCTTAGAGACAATTCTGGTTTTAGGAGCCCAGCAACAGTACAACACACTTGATAGCTGCACTTGTTACATTAGCTCTATGCTCTTGTTTAAATAAAATGAAGTTTGTATCATCATCATCATCATCATTATTATTGTTGTTGTTGTTGTTGTTATTATTATTATTATTATTATTATTATTATTATTATTATAGTATTTTCCTAGTCCGGTAGCATCACCTGTATGAGAAGGAGGACTTGGTTATGGGATCACCCAGATCAGAGTAGCCCGTCGACTTGTCTACACATGGGGATTGCCCAGCCCATAGTAGGCAGTGTCATTCCCTAGGCAGGTGGTCCTGGGCTATGCAGGAAAACCAGGTAAACGGTGAGCGAGTGAGCAGCACTTGCTCATAGTCTCTGCTTCAGTGCCTGCTTGATTGAGCTCCTGTCCTGACGTCCCTCAGTGTCAGACCCTGAGCTTTCCTCTCCTAAGCTGCTTTTGATTCAGTGTGTTTTATCACGGCCATGAAGACGAAATTAGAACAAATGCACTGACAGGGCTTTTTAAAAAGTTTTCTTATTAGTCAGCTTGACACAAACTAAAGTCATCTCGAGGAAGGACCCTCAATTAAGGAAATGCCTCCCTCCATTAGATCGGGTTGTAAGCAGGGCCTGTAGAGCATTTTCTTTTTCCTTTTAAGGTTTATTGATTTTATGAATATGAGCACACTATAGACTTTCACTCTCTTCACACACACACCAGCAGAGGGCGTCAGATCCCATTACAGATGGTTGTGAGCCATCAAGTGGTTGCTGGGATTTGAACTCAGGACCTCTGGAAGAGCAGCAGTCAGTGCTCTTAACCGCTGGGCCGTCTCTCCAGCCTGGCGTTTTCGTAGTGATTTGGGCAGCCTGCTGTGGCTGGAGCTGTGCTTGGGTTGGTGGTCCTGGGTTCTATAAGAGAGCAGGCTGTGGGAGCAAGCCGGTAAGGAACACCCCTCCATGGCCTCTGCATCGGCTCCTGCCTCCAGGTTCCTGCCTTGTAGGGTTCCTGCCCTGTTGGGTTCCTGCGATGATGAGCTGTGATGTGGCAGTGTAAGCCAAATACACTCTGTCCTCCTCAAGTTGATTTTAGGTCATGGTGTGTTTCATCACAGCAATGGAAACCCTGAGCAAGACTGCATATGTTAATTCTGACATTCCCACACACCTGTCTGAAGTGCGTTTAGGTAATAAATACCCTTTATTTTCTCTTGGCACTTTCTGCTCAGCTGATCCCCTCATTCCCCACCTGGTCCTCTACTGCCAGGTCTTCTGTTTTGGGTACGTTTCTAGAACTTTATGTCCATTCAAACCTGCTCCCCCAGGCCTCTGTGGTGTGTGGTCTATTCTGTTAGGCTCTTATGTACTTTACTGTTTTGGATTTATTCACATTATAATATGTCTCAGTACCCAGGGAAATGCTTCTCACCATGGCTATATAACTTTTGGCTAACGTTTTTATCATGTAGTATTTTACTCAGACAAAATAAATGGACCGTAAGACATGTGCATGTTTCAAAGCACAAGAAGAGCTGGATCTCCCTGGTCTACAAGCCACAAAGGTTCCCACAGACGTGGATGCCACTCCCCTGTGAAATAACCCATTTTATTCCATATGGATATCCCTAAATCAGTTATTTTCCAAAATCTATTTTTATATATATTTTTAAGTGTGTGTGAGTGCTCACATGGTTGCAATACCTGGAGAGGACAGGAGAGGGCATCAGATCCCCTGGAACTACAGGCAGTTGTGAATCGCCTGACCTAGCTGCTAGGAACCAACCCAGGGCCCCTGCAGGAACCAAGTACTCTTACCTGTTGAGCCTTCGCTCTAGCCGCTCACTAGATCAGATCGTTCCCTAGTCTGCTTTTTTTGTTTTAACTTTAATGAGGAAATGTGCTTTTTTCCTGTAGCCTTTTTTTTTAGATTCAGCACTATTTCTTAGGTTGGCTCATGATGTATTTAGATGTTTCTTTGGACTTTATTTATTATTATTTAATTTAATTTAATTTTTTTTTCAGAGACAGGGTTTCTCAGTGTAGCCCTGGCTGTTCTGGAACTCACTCTGTAGACCAGGCTGGCCTCGAACTCAGAAATTCACCTGCCTCTGCTTCCCAAGTGCTGGGATTAAAGGCCACCACCGCCCGGCTTCTTTTGGACTTTTATTGCCTTTTGGTTTCTTTGACTCTGCCGTCTCCCGTCCGACTAGGTGTTTGAGGCATTCGTGGTATGTTATGTGCACAAAGAAGCTATTTCTTGATGCACAGGGCAAGATTTTTCCAGGCAGCTATTGCAGAGTCGCCTTGGTACCCTGGAGAGAATAACAATATTTAGTTTTTCAGAGCGCCTGGCCAGTTTCGCACTGCTATCTGTATTAAGTGGAGAATTCGTATGGCTCTTTGATCTTGTCAAGATTTGATTTTTTTCCTTTTCTTTTTTTTAATCAATCATCTTAATTCTCACCAATCCAGAGTGTGCAGGTGGTGGTCTTAATTTGTGCTTTGTTAGTCGCTTTCGAGGATGGCTGGGACGGCTTGAAAGTTTGGCCAGTCAGGTAGTGGGCCACACAGCCTCCTTGGCTCATTTTCCCTTTGACGTTGCTTTTAACAGTAATCCAGTCTTCCTTGCCCTGGGAAGGTGGATGGGGGCCCCAGGCGGATGACCCCAGTGGAAGAGCCCCTTGATTCTGATTCTGGGGAACTGCCACTAGCCTTCCCTCTGAATTTTAGTTTCCTTCTGTCACGTGACGTCTGCCTGCTTCCGGCTTGCAGTTTTCTCTTCTGCCCCGCCCTTTAGCCACCCCACCTTTTAGCTGCCCCACCCTTTAGCTGGCCCTGCCCCTTCGCTGCTCCCGACCTTCAGCATTCTGTCATATCACCCCACATTTCCTAAATCTGGAAGATCACACGTCCAAATCTTTTTCTCCTCCTCGGTTTTTGTAATTGGATTTTTCTGATTTTTGTCATTCCCGAGTCAATGGGTAAACATGGTGCAGAGAGCCTGGAGCTGGCAACGTTCAGACCGCACCGCCCCCTCTGTCTGGGTGTGCAGCTCGGCATGCTGCAGCAGTTTACAGGGATTATTGACCTTCCTTGCCCTGTAAGCTGTAGAGTTCCTCAGCTGAGGGTTTCTCGTGCCTTAGGTCCGTCCATCCCCTGTGGTACACATTCTCCCAGGCCTCAGGTTCTGCCTCTCAGCTTTGGGAGTCTTCGTGCCCCTGGCCTGCAGTGTCGGAGGAGAGCCGTGGATGGTCGTGGGCTGCTCCTCGTGGCTGGGCGCACACTGTGAAGGCTGAGTCTGGCTCTTGGTTCCTCTGGGAGTGTTGGGAGCTACAGCCCTGGAGAACACAGCCTTCTCCATGGATCTGCCGCTCTCCTCCTCTGGTACCAAAACTCTGCCTCCAGTCTCATGCATCTTGGGTAGCAGAGAGCTCCCTGCCTGTCCCCTAGGTGGGTTCTGTATGTATGTGTCCATGGACCGCCTTATTTACTTATTTACTTACCTCATTTAAGATAGAGTCTCACTGTATGACCCCGGCTGCCCTAGAACTTGTGTTGTAGATCTGACTGGCCTCTGAACTCACGGATCCACCTGCCTCTTCCTCTTGAGGGCTGGGTTAAGAGGTGTGTGCCACCAGGCCCAGATCTGCCTTGCTTTTTGAGACATGCATGCTCTCTCCCTGAACGTGCATCTTACCAATTGTTGAGATTGTGTGGCAGGCAAGCCCCAGGGGTCCTCTTGTCTCAGACTCTGACAGCTACCACTGTGGTCAGCTTTTTATGTGGGTGCCCATCTTGCAGAGCCCAGTCCTCCAAAGTGTTTGTACGACAAGTGTTTAACCAGCTGAGCCATCTTCCCAGCCCAACCAGATCATCTCTGTGTGTCTTCACACCACCTCAGACAGGGGTGACATTCACATTTAATAAAGGAGAAAACAGTGCCTTGAAGGGATCATGACCCCACTGGGGCCACACAGTTAGAAGAGACCACACACCTACCTTGAGGAACAGGTAGCCTGACGAGTGTCTCATACTGCCTATGAGCCTCCCCAAAAGTGAGGTCTATTTGTCGCCGGTCTGTTAGACCAGTCCAGTTCATAGGCTTGTGATGTGCCCACACAGGTAAGCCAGGGACTCATTTTGAGTCACTTGTAGATTCAGTGGCAGTGAATTTATACGGTTGGTATACTAGATTTTCTCTATAGCTTATTTGACAGGCACCCACGGGCTGATAAAACTTGGAAATCTGTTAGGGTTCTTTCAAAGACCTTCAGAGTTCTTGATATCTGGAAAGCAAACTTGGGCATTGTCTGTCTTTCTGTCCTACAGTCTAGGACCATGGCTTGGGATAGAGTCTGAGCATTGGAGCATTGGAGCTACGTGTCTGTCTGTCTCTCTTTCTCTGCCTCTGTTTCTCTGTCTGTCTCTGTGAGTGTCCTGGAATAGAATTAATAAGTGCTTTAATTCGCCGATTGCTTTTGCTGCAGACTAGTGGATAGGCTAGGGGGAGAGTATTTGTCAGTAGTTACGGATAGGCGAGGAATCGTCTTTTGAGCGTGGAACGGGAATCCTCTCTTTGAGCATTCCCTTAGAGTGCCCATACGTCTGGCTTGTGCTTGGCGCCACTGGCACACTCTAACAGATTTCTGCAGAAAAGTGGCTTGTGTTGCTAAACCTATTGGTATAACCAGTTTGTAAGCTAATCCCCATAAGACCCGCCGCCAGCTGTCGGTTGCAAAGGATCCGGTTAAATTCCGACCATCTGCCGGGGCAGTCCATAAATGCAAGGTGCACCTCACACATAACAGATCAGAAAGAATGAGGTTTTACCAGGTTGCCTGGCAGTGTGTCTGTGGTTCTTGCAGACCTAACAGTATGCTGTCAGATGCTAATCAAACTTAAGGTTTTTTTTTTTTTTTTTTTTTTTTGTAGGGGGGGGTTGGTATTGTTGTTATCTTTTGAGACACAGTCTGAACTCTGTAGCCCAGGATAGCGGGGAACTCATCTCCCTCTGTAGCCCATGCTCGCCAACTGCTGAGCAAGACTTGAAGCTTTGTAAAAACTTAGATCTTGGGATGGCTAGGTGGCTCAGGAAGCAAGGGAGCTTGTTGTAAAGGCTGACAGTCTGAATTTGACTCCTGGAACTCCTGTGGTGGACTCCCACCAAGACGTCCTCTGACCTGTACAGGGCACAAATGCCGTCCCCCCCCACCCCTAAAAGTTTAAATTTAGATCATTAGTGACTAGACAGCAGGATAGCAGTTTAAAGTTCTATTATGGTATCTGGGTGCGTATGTGTCTGTGTAGCAGTTGTCTGCCTCCTGCCCGCAGGAGTCCTTGGACACCCCGGAGCTAGAGTTACAGATCTGAGAGTTACTACGTGGATGCTGGGAGGTGAACACAGGTCCTCAGAAAGAGCAGCCAGTGTTCTTAACCCCTGAGCCATCTCTCCAGTCCCAGAATAAATGCTCTTGAATAATTAGCGTAATATATTCAACTGTCCAGATTCTCTTAGGCTTCTCGGTTGCTGAGACAAACCACCAGCCAATGTTAAGATAACACTTCTAAGTCAGCACTCTGAGTTCTGTTAGCCGTCTATGGCGCTTGGCCCCGACGTAACCCGAGGCTATGGTCAAGCACAGGGTTTCCTGTAGTTTCATGCTTTGCGGGACTGGCCTGCCTTTTATTGAGTCTGGCAGATGTTCTATCAGCCTGCATGGTTCTGGTTCGTTTGGGCTCTTGGGTTTTTCTCATCAGCAGGGAATGCTATAGTAGGTAGTTCTGGAACTCTCCAGAATGCCACTGGTAACAGGATGAGATGGTACCGGTCACTGTGGTCGACAGCACTGCTGTCAAATCTCTGCCCAAGGGGGCTGGTGAGATGGCTCAGCGGGCAAGAGCACCGACTGCTCTTCAGAAGGTCGTGAGTTCAAATCCCAGCAACCACATGGTGGCTCACAACCACTCATAATGAAATCTGATGCCCTCTTCTGGTGAGTCTGAAGACAGCTACAGTGTACTAATTTATAGTAATAGATTAAAAAAAGAAAAAATCTCTGCCCGAGCTGTGGTAACTCAGGAAGATTCCGTTCAAGGGTCCCTCGAGGCTTGCTTTTCCCATGGAGTTGATACATCTCTCCTTTTCTTATGTATCCACCTTGTGTTATATTGGGGGGGTTATTTTGGGTAGGGTAGGAAAAGCATGGCGGGGAGAGATGGTGTGATCCATTTTAACTTATAGACAGACACCGAGTGGTCACTGCTGGGAGGAGGCCGTCATATTACACAGCCCCCATGGCTGATTACTCAGAAGTCCTCATTTCTAAGCAGCTAGGTTCCTACTGGATATGGAAACAGAATAGTACATTTCTCAGTTAGGGGGAGGACCGAAGGAGCTGAAGGGGATTGCAACCCCATAGGAAGAACACCCGGAGCTCCCAGGGACTAAACCACCAACCAAAGAGTACACATGGAGGGAGCCGTGGCTCCCGCTACATAAGTAGCAGAAGATGGCTTGGTCTTGTGGAGGCTTGGTGCCCTAGCATGGTGGGGGGGTGCCAGGGCGGGGAGGTGAGAGTGGGTGGGTGTGCGGAGGAGCACTCTCATAGAGACAAAGGGGATGGGGTATGGAATGGAGGGCTTCGAGTGTTTCAGAAAGCAGGGGAAATAAATAGCTGAGGTAACTGAAGGATGAGACTCCACCAGGAACCTGATTTATCACTCTCTGTTTTCCCGCTGGTATTTTGGGACAAGTGCCCCAGCTTGCTCTTTGTTCTGTTTTCTGTGTCCTCCCTCCCTGACCTCTTGTAGGGAATGCACTGCAGAGATGACTGTACTCAGGTTAAATGCCAGGGCCTGTTTCAAGATTGGGATGTAAGAGTACAAAGGGGAGACCGAAGTTGGCATAGTGTTGCACAGTGGGCGAAAGCCCGCTGGAGTTTTGGATGGACGTGTGCTTTTTCTGCGACGTGCAGCTTCCGTCCTGATCTGGTTTACCTAGATGTACATGATGCCGTCAGGATGCTGGATGCCACGTCGGGCATTGTTCTCAGAGGCAATGTTGAGTCCATCTTACTTACAATACATACATACAGACAGCACGGAATCTTCAATTATGAATTCATTCCTAACCTGTGCCAGTCAGATGGCCCCAACTAGGGCTTAGAACGGCCAGGAGACCTTAGCTGAAGGGGCTCTCCGTAAGCTCTGGTAGCCCCACCAGGTTTTTGGAGACAAGGTCTTGCTGTGTATCTCAGGCTGTCTTTGAACACACTGTAATCCTGTCCTAGCCTCCCCAATGCTGGGATTTCAGTACCACCTGGATACCCAGCTTCAGATAGTCTTCAGTGCGATAATCCTTCATTTTTTTAAAGCAGGATTTCAGAGTAGCATCTTCTACTAATGGGCTTTGTCAAGAAAAAATTAACTGCTCTCAAATAGCCAATAATTTTATTTGACACAGACCCAGTTTGTGACTCCCCTCTGCTTACATCTTAAAACCTGGCTCCTTTGGGGAGAACTCTCTAGAAAACACAGCCTTATCAAGCATACTTTGTTAATTGTTGTAAAACTTCTCTTTGTTAAAGAGAGTCCTTTTTTAATTAAGAGGACTTTTAGATTTAACACACCGGACTTGGCCCTTTTAGAAGGTGTGTTTCAGTGCCTGCTAGTATGTTTAGAAGAACTGATGGTGCCGTCCAGTTCGAAGCACATTCCTCAGCTCTGCAAGCAACCTGGGCATGGCGGTGGCCATTCCCCAGTCTCTGGCTACCTGGAGGCCAGTATCTATCTTCAGAGTTCTCCTTGCAGTTTGTTACACTTTTAACTTGATACAAAATGATGAGACAGAGGAACCACATGGACGAAGGTTGGTTGAAGGCTGGTGGCTAGTGTCAGAAGCAGCGTTAGCCTGAAGCCTTTTTGCATCGGCCCTATCAGCCGTAGGCCACATGCAAAGAGGAGCTGGTCAGCCCAGCCTGGTTGGAGCCTCCTTGACGGCTTGTGGTGAAACTCCCAGCCCTTTGAGATAACCTATGATCTTGTGGAAGTGGTGGAGGTGGGCTTGGTGCTGATGCTGGCCGGTGGCAGTCGACTTGGAAATCTAAGCCCAGCATCAACTCCGCCAGCTGAGCCTTTCTCTTCCTTTGTACTGAATACCGAGCGTCGGGCTGGGTTGGTCGGAGCCAGAAGACCAGTGGTCCTGTAGATGATAGGCTCAGGTTTCTAGAATAGGTCTGCAAATGCTTTGGATTCTTGCCCATCACCTGAGCAGGAGATCTCGAAGCTTCTGAATTTGGAAGAAGAGTGGCTGTTGATGTAAAAAGATAAACATTGAGTTCTTAGCTGTTTCCCTTGCCTGTTGTTTGCAGGGACGGAGAGATCACGCTAAAAGCTAGTGAAGTTAGAAGGGAACCCCAGAGGACTCAAGGGTCTGCTTCTGGTGTCCTTGGCTGGCCATGGACTTTATAGCTGGTTGAGCCTATTCATTAGTGACTTTCCCAGGAACTTCCACGCTGACTGGTCTCTGAGTGCCTAGCGTTTGTGTAGTTCTGGAGTTCAGTCTTGAGTATTCACAAGTGTATTTGGCAGAACTTTTCCAGGGTCATTGGGAGGATGGCGAGCTGACGATGTACTGCCGTTGAAACCGTGACCTGTGCATGTTGGGGATGCACTGGTATCTAGGTGGTGGCGGGTGTGGATTGCGGTGGCTTGTGGGCCCTTTTAGGGTCAAGGCAGTGGCTGCCTAGTGTCAGACTCTTTGTCCATCTGGCTGTCTGGTGTCAGCAGGGGCATGGGATTTATGCGGATCTCTCTCCCTGGACTTGGCTGTGTGCTTTCTGCTTGTAAATGCCAACCATAGAATGACAATATCGATTTGAAATAGGAGGGGGCTAGAGAGATGGCTTAGCCGTTAAACACAATGGCAGCCCTTCCCCGGAATCTTGGTTTGATTCCCAGCACCCACCCGGTAGCTTACTGTAGTTGTCTGTATCACTCTAGCCCAGGGGTTGCAGCACTGCTGCCTTCTGGCTTCCGCAGGCACTGCGACACACCGCGACACACAGGCATCCGTGCAGGGGAACATCCATACACGTAAAACAAAAACCTCAAAATTAAAAGGGGGTGTATGTCGGTGTTCTTTCCTTTGTGCCTACTTCTTCCTGAAAGGGGTTTTTCCTGGAGTGGTTATGTCCTGCTGTTTATTAAGGCTTTTGGGGAGTCGAAACACTTTGTTATTCTCGTCCAGAACATCATGCCTGGCCCTTTTGTAGGGGGGTGTGTTTCCAGTGTGTGTTCAATACAGTAATGCCTGCTTTGGCAAGTACCCCACCTCCCACCCTCCAGTTCCTAGCAGGGAAAAGTAAAACGTAAAAGTTCTCTCTGGTCTTCCCGTTGGCCTCGGCCCAGCCCCATAGGAGTCACTACCGTCGGATAAGTACTCTTCAGGACTCGGTGCCTCTCCTCTGTAACCGTTCCATGAACCCACAGGTGTGCTAAGGTTCATTCAGGGTGGCAGCATTCGGCGGTGCGCAGGAGGTGTTCGCTAGTCGGGTTGCACAGCATAAGCTGGGTCCCCTCTGCTAGGGGAGACTTTTTGCATGTTCGTGTTTTGACCTTGGGATGCTTCGCGAAATCCAGCCTTTGGTAAATTGGACCTGCTGTTTTAAAGAAGGATCACGCATAGTCCGTGGAGGCCCCTGGGCTCCTAGTGACATTGTTCCTGGTGCCTCTGCTGAAACCCACAGCTTTGTATGTAGGGAGAAGGGGTTAGGATGGGTTACAGTTAAAGATAGAGCTCTCGTTAAAATAGGTACCTCTAGAAATAAGAGCTGTGCTACATTCGGGAAAATTCTCTTGTGTTCTCACCACATGTTTTTTTTTTTTTTGTTCTGTTCTTTTAATTTTTCCCAACAGCAAGCCAGGGCCGAGCAGGAAGAAGAATTCATCAGTAACACTTTATTCAAGAAAATCCAGGCCTTGCAGAAGGAGAAAGAAACCCTCGCCGTGAACTATGAGAAGGAAGAGGAGTTTCTCACCAATGAGCTCTCCCGGAAACTGATGCAGGTAAGCAGTCTCGTGGATCTTCTCTGCCCCACAAGCTTGCCTTCCTCTCCGCTTCCTAGAGCATTCCAGTCCGTCTCACGTGTGCCACGATGGTCGTCGCTTGGATTTTGTGAGGTTTCAAAATACCGGGGTGTGGATCCTTCAAGCCGGTGGCTCTGGAGCTCACCTGCTCAGGAAGGGCGGGAGTGCGTGCACCTTTGTGTCTTCCCAAACCTGTGCACACCAGCTAAGCTAAGCGCGGGTGAGGCTGAGCGCAGCGAGCATCTCGGACGAGCATCTCGGACGTGCGATGCTCAGCCTCCGGGGGAAGATTCCTTCCTGCTCTGCTGTCGAGTCTACAGTTGAGTCACGGACGTCTCCGCAGCCGTAGTTGTTCTGCGTTCAGATCTGTGACTGCGATCTAAGGGGTGAGCGGTTGGTTACCGACCGGGTCCTGCTGCTTGTTGTTAGTTATGGAGGGAAGCCATGCACAAAACACACAGGGAGGGTTTGGGTCTGCCTGAGGCACTCATCCGCCTCCCTGCTGGCTTGTATCACAGAAATTATTACCAAAAATACAGCCAAAACACTCTGTGGCGCTGATACAACTGTGGTTCTCAACCTGTGGGTGGAGATCCCTATGGGGCTGAACGACCCTCTCAACAGAGACCACCAGAAACACCAGACACTTAACATTACTGTTCATAACAGGAGCAAAATTACAGTTACGAAGTATCAAGGAAGTAGGGTTTTTTGTTTATTTGTTTGTTTTCTGGAGACAGGGTTTCTCTGTGTAGCCCTGGCTGTCCTGGAACTCACTCTATAGACCAGGCTGGCCTCGAACTCAGAAATCCACCTGCCTCTGCCTCCCAAGTGCTGGGATTAAAGGTGTGCGCCACCACTGCCCGGCAAGGAAGTAGTTTTATAGTCGGGGGTCCCCACAACAAGAGGAACTGTATCAAAAAGTCACACGCAGCATCAGGAAGGGAGGTTGAGAACCACTGCTCTTTGGTGATAGTGTGTATGTTAATTCCTGTTAATCAAGAGAGAAATAAGATACCAAGATACAGGGGGTGGGACATGTTTTTATTTCCCGTTCCACAGCGAAGCAGGCAGGTTCACTACAACGGAGAGCGTGCTTCAGCGAGGCCCTCGTGGCTTGCTCCCTCTGCTAGGTTCTTAACCTCCTCACAGAGGTCCCTCCAGGAAGCTTTGGTGCGCCCAAGCTTCAGCGATAAGACCGTTCATCCAGGAAATCCCTTTCTCGCTTTCTCTATCCTAGTCATAAAGGCAATGCTACACTTTTATTCCAGTGGTGGCTGTAGATAGGGGACTGATACAGGTCCCTGGGAAGAGTCATTAGCAGATGCTTATAGCAGAATGTGTTGCATTTATTCATTTGCATTGTGGTGTAGAGAGAAGAGAGGGGAGGCTAATTTGACCCGCTGTGGCCCATGGTTGTCAGTAGTGGATGGCTTTTTCCGTCATGCTGTTTCTAGACATACAGGGACACGGTCACAGCTACTCGTTTCCTCCTGTGCTTAGCCGTGTCCATCAGCTGTTCCCCCCCTTTTTTTTTTTTTTTTTTGTTTGTTTGTTTGTTTGTTTTGGTTTTTTGAGACAGGGTTTCTCTGTGCACCCCTGGCTGTCCTGGAACTCACTCTGTAGACCAGGCTGGCCTCAAACTCAGAAATCCACCTGCCTCTGCCTCCCAAGTGCTGGTATTAAAGGCGTGCGCCACCACTGCCCGGCCCATTTTTAACAATGCAAGAAGCCCGCTTTCTTACTGAACTTACATTGTTAGTATTTGGCTGAATCGGGTTAAGAGTGAGAACCCATCAGGTGAGCTTTGCTGTCTCTAAAGATATTCACCTCTGTGTTGGTAATTGCCACCTCCCCCCAATCCACCCACTGCCTTTCTAGTAACGTCGGTGTTCCTTCCGACAAGATCCGGAAAAAAGTGAAAAATGTAAGAGCTGTAGGAAGCGGCCGTGGTGGTGCGCCAGGCACAAGATGGCTTGGCTGAGACGGGACCTCCCAGCGTTTTGCAAGTTCAGCTCTAACCCTGGAGAACCGTGGTGATCTTGTTCCAGGCCCTTCAGTCTAAATATGCATATCGTATGAACCCGAGTCCACACTCCCAGTTTTCCTTTATAAAGAGAATAAACAGTGTCTGAACTGTAGGACACACTAATGACTCCGCCTGCCCCCCCCCCCCTGCAAAGTAGCGTGGGGCCTGCGACTTGATGGGGCAGTGTCTAGTGTCTGCCCTCAGTCACGGCAGAGTGTGGTCCGTGTGTATCACCTCAGACCACACTGCCAGACTCACCTTTGGCTGTAGAGATGTTTAGCCTGTTCCTAGACACTTTCTCAAGGGTTTTTAGCTTGGGTTTGAGACCTTTCGGTTGTTCGCTTGCCTAAATGCTGTGAACAACGCTTTTGAGGGTGTAGTTCGATGGCGTCACACATGTCAGCATCCGATGACATCATCACTGTCCTCCATCTCCAGAATGTTGTCAAACTGAAACTCCTGACCCATGAACCAGCCACACTGCCTTCAGCCTCTGCCGGCTCTTAGGATCTTGAAGGCAGAGTGAGTAGTGTGTGTTGCTTGACAGTGGGAGCCTCTGGCTCATCTCCAAGTGGGGTTCATTTTACAGTTTTATAAACCTGTCCTGTTAGACATTCCCCATGATGGTTGGTGTTAGTTGGGAACTTGACAGGATTTAGAATGGGCTGGAGAGATGGCTCAGTGGTTAAGAGCCCTGACTGCTCTTCCAGGGGTCCTGAGTTCAATTGCCACCATCCACATGGTGGCTCACAACCATCCGTAATGGGATCTGATGCCCTCTTCGGGTGTGTCTGAGGACATTTACAGTGTACTCCTATTTCATATTTGAATATTCATATTTATATCAAATAAATCTCTTTAAAAAAAAGAATGAGGGGCTGACAAGATGGCTCAGCGGGTAGGAAAGAGCACTGACTGCTCTTCCGAAAGGTCCTGAGTTCGGATTCCAGCAACCACATGGTGGCTCACAACCACCTGTAATGAGATCTGACGCCCTCTTCTGGTGTGTCTGAAAACAGCTACAGTGTATTACGCCAGAGCAAGCGGGCCGGAGCGAGTAGGGCCGGCAGAGGTCCTGAGTTCAATTCCCAGCAGCCACACACAATGATGGCTCACGGCCATCTGTACAGCTACAGTGCACTCATACACATAAAATAAACAAAATAAATCTTTAAAAAAAAAATGAGCATAGGAGATACTCAATGAGACTATTTCCACGTAGGCTTGCCTGAGGAGGGAAGATCTCCCCTGATTGGGTGGCACTATCCCCATGGGCTGAGGTTCTGGAGAAAAGTGAGCTAGATACCATCATTAAATCTCCATTCTCTACCTGCGGCGGAGTGGGAGCAGCCACTCCACGCGCACACACTGCCCCATCCTTCAGCATGACGGACGTATCTCCTCAAACTACGAGCCAGGCGTCTCATCATAGCAAGTAATCCACTAGGCATGCAGATGCCCAAGGCCCCTCTCCATTGTGGGTCACTCGGAGGATTCGTAGCTACAGGAAAGTGCTGCCTGGGTTTGGTCCTCGCTCTCCAGGTTCTTGCCACACATTTCCTTAGTGGATTCAACCGGTCCTTTGTCGAATCCGCAGACTCTGAAACCACCCGACGTGGAAATAACTTTTTCCATCTGGAAGATTTTTAGGGTAATTGACGCCAATGGGCTTTTCCAACTGTGTAATTAATTTAATGTGGCTTTCTAGGTGTTCATCTCTGTTTACGGTGCTTTGAAATAAAAAAGGCTTGCTAAGGGAAAGGATGTTATAGACGCCATTGACAGATGGCGGAATTGACTGGTCTCCATGACAGCGCCTAGTGTGTTTCACCCGGAAACACCTATTTATAGGACAGTGTGGCTTCTCTGTGATGATTGGACATTTTTAAAATTCAGATTTCAAAGAGATTCCCAAGAACAAAAGAGACTTGTTAGCTGAGGCCCAGTGGCGACCTGCCTGCCTCTGCCTCATTTCCAGGATGCCTTTAAAAACAAAATCCAGTTCATGTAATTGTAGACTTGAGCCCTTGAGACTACCAACCTGGGAAGCAGATAATGCTAAATTCTCCGTAAAGCAAACTACACACCACACACACACACACAGACACACACACAGACACACACACACACACACCTCCCTCTCTCCCTCCCTCCCTCCCTCTCTCTCTCCCTCTCTCTGTCTCTCTCTGTCTCTGTGTCTCTGTGTCTCTCTGTCTCTCTCTCTCTCTCTCTCTCTGTCTCTCTCTCTGTCTGTCTCTCTCTCTCTCTCTCTCTCTCTCTGTCTGTCTGTCTCTCTCTGTCTCTCTCTGTCTCTCTCCTGCAGCACGAAGCTCTTTTCCCTTGGGGAGGTGGGAGACAGAGGCCAGATCCCCCGTGACTGTAATTACGGGGACCAAATTACAAACAGGTTTGGTGGGGTCCAGAGGACCAAACCTGGACCCTTTGGGAGAGCAACAAGTGCTTGTAATCATCGTGCCAACTCTCCGGCCTACCGCATGCTTTTCTGTCTTGTGAAAGCTTTATGCTGAGGAATGTGTGTCTTTCTGAGCCCAACATCCCGGACCGGCTATTTGATTAATAAAAGACCGACCTAAAAGAAAAATAATCTGGGGGAGGATACAGAGCCAATCTGCTCTGTGGCCCTCAGAGGGCGCAGTCGCCTTCATTTGCAGTTAAATGTTTATGATGTTCTTGTGAGTGAACTCTAGGTCAGACTTGGATATGAGACGCTTATGTTAGAAAAAAGGCTGTTCTCTAAGATGTCAGCAGTGCTCTCCTGGGGGCCGAGCCCACCGTCCATTATTTATTTATTAATTTGATAGCTTTGAGGGGAGGGTCTTGATAGTCCCCCAGTTCACGAATCTCCTACCTCAGCCTTTCAAATGCTGAGAGACCGCAGGCACACACCACCATCCCCAGTGAGGGTGTGCCTTTTCTTGCCATAGTATACAAGCTACATGCACTTCTGTAAGTAGACACTTTGTAAATGGGATTTAAAGGTTCTGCCAGCTGCATGTGCTGGCCTTTTGAAAGCTCCTTCAGCCCCCCTCACTTCAGGCTTGCTGTTGAGATCAGGAATTGCATTGAGGCCCCAGGGTCAGGCTTGCTCTTCACTTGCTCCCAGCATTAAGAAAGAGTGTATTAGCCGGGGGTGGTGGGGGTGGGGGTGGCGCACGCCTTTAATCCCAGCACTTGGGAGGCAGAGGCAGGCTGATTTCTGAGTTGGAGGCCAGCCTGGTCTACAGAGTTGAGTTCCAGGACAGCCAGGGCTACACAGAGAAACCCTGTCTCGAAAAACCAAAAAAAAAAAAAAAAAAGAACGAGTGTATTTGAAATGCCATGCTTGATCCTCTGTTGCTAAAAGCAAACGTCCTAACTGACCAGGTTGCCAGCTACGGCTCTTCAGTGCTACCTTGCTTGGCTTTAGCAACTGGACATCTCCCACCTGATGCATCAGGTTCATTTCCTGTGTGCACGTGTGTCACCGTCCACCTGTCTGTCTGTCACCCTGTTTCTGATTGTTGTCTTCACTCCTCTCTGTAAATAGGACACTACATCAAAGAATATTTTTGGGTCCCTGTCTTTCACCATAGAATGATTGAGGGTAATAAGGACTGCTAGAAACTACATATCCCTCTTGTCTTAGTTAGGGTTTGACTGTTGTAAGCAGACACCATGGCCAGGGCAACTCTTATAGGGACAGCATTTAATTGAGGCTGGCTTACAGGTTCAGAGGTTCAGTCCGTTATCATCAAGGTGGGAACGTGGCAGCATCCAGGCAGGCATGGTGCAGGAGGAGCTGAGAGTTCTACATCTTCATCTCTAGGCTGCTAAAAGAATATTGGCTTCCAGGCAGCTAGGATGAGGGTCTTACAGCCCACGCCCACAGTGACACACCTACTCCAGCAAGACCACGCCCACTCCAAGGCCACACCCCCTAATAGTGCCGCTTTCTGAGCCAAGCATATTCAAACCATGACACCGTCAGTTTTTAAAACCTGTTCCAGTTTTGAAGTTAAAACAACAAATAGGTTTATGGTCTTGTACCTTTGTTTGATCTGTACTTGAACTAGAATCTGGCCCAGGGGAAGTGTGGGCGTTCTGGCTGGAATAGAAATGACTGTATAGTCTTAGCTGGTAAGTTCATTCTGCATTTTAATCACGTCTGCACATGTGTGTCTTGAGTGTGGTTTTGTGCATCTGAGTGTGGTGCCCCGCAGAAGCCAGGAGACTGCATTGGATCTCCTTCGAGCTGGAGTTACGGGTGATTGTGAGATGCCCAACGCAGGTGCTGGGAACTCCTCTCAGGTCCTCTGCCAGAGCAGCGGGGGCCCTTGACTGCTGAGCCGTCATCTCTGCAGCCTCTGACGTGTCATCTTTGTTACTGGCTTGGTCCCCGAGGTTTAAATACCTTCCGGAATTAAAGTAGTCGAAGCAATTTCCTCGCATCTGTAGACACACGGAAGGAAGTTTCGTGCAGAACTGATGACGAAGCTGCTAGGACCAGGAGGTTGTCTCGGAGATGGACATCATGCGGAAGAGGGTGGCAAGCTCTTTAGATGGGTACCATGCAAAAGATGGATGGGGTAGCGCTTCAGACTGGCCCCACGCAGTAGCCAAAGCATCCTTCCATTGCTTTTACCAAGGGAGCAGAGATGGGAAAGAGATGCCTAGGAGGTGGTGTTTGCACGGTTGGCACTGCTGTGGTACTTGGTATGAGAATGGCCGCCACATGCTATTTGAATACTCGATCCCTGGTTGCTGCCTGTTTGGGAAGCAAGGCAGTCTTGCTGAGGAAGTATGTCTCTGGAGACAAACTGTGAGGAGAGAGAAGGCAAGTTGCTTTCCTGAGGCTGAGACAACGCACCGCACTGTGACCCATGAAACTTACAAAAGAAAGCGTTAGGTTGGACTCACCCCATGCCGCCTTCTCTCTCCCGGCGAGGCTGTGTCCCCTTCCAGCAGCACCAGATGGATGTGGTGGGTTGTTTTTTTCCCAGAACCCTTGTGCCTCTGAGTATCCTGGTGTGTCCACAAGCACTGGATGTGAGCAGAGACTCCGGCCAGTCTCTCCTCTTCAAAGACGCACATCACGAGGCCATTTCCTGCCGACGTCCACTGAGGTGGTTACGCATTTCGTTGGGTTCCTGCAGACAGCTAAGTCAGGAGACTGGACTGATGCTATAGGAAAACTGTTTTGTTCACTTCCAGGGTCACCGAGGTCAAGAATGCCTTGGCGTCCCTTCAGATGACAACTTCGCCTCCTGTGGGGGAGGAGGAGCAGCCTTGATGTATGTCTTTCATTAAGTCGGCCGGACCCGCGGGCCTTGTGCCTGGTGGTGTTCGGAGATAGTACTGACCAAGGGGAGATCGCTTTCCCATGACAGCTATCAAAACACTTGGAAGATTTGTATTTCTCGTTGCTTCCCATTCCCCATTCCCAGACTCTCAGCTCTGTCTGGTTTTCATTTCCTTCCATGGAGCGAAGGCCCTCCCCCATCCCACCCCCTTTTTTTTTTAATCCGTTCCATTCACAAAACAGCTGCAAGGAGCTGCCAGATTGTTTAAACTGCACTTGAAATGCCACAGACCCGCCAGCGGCCAAAGCACAGATCCTAATTCCCCTGTAAATAGCATGCCAGGCAGTTCTCGGTGGAACGAGATCAGCGCGTTAGGACTAGAGAAAACAATGAAGCTCTTCAGTAATAAAATATATCGCCTCCGAGCGGCCAGAGGCGTGGCTCATGGTGTAAATCCCTGGCTACAGTTCCAGTGGTCCAGGGTTTGATTTCCAGCATCCACATTGTGGATTAACAGCACCTGCAATTCCAGTTCTGGGGGATCTAACTCTCTCTTGTCCCCTATAGGTACTGAACACATGTGTTACACATACATACACACATACACACATCTAGTTCATAAAAATAAATGAAAATCCCAACATGGGCAGGTTTCCCTGAAAGTCTGTGCGCATGCGTGTTCACTGAGTCCCCTGAGTGGGTCAGGTGTCTCCATTCTGCCTTCGATATCAGATACAAGATAGAGTAGATCTCAGGGGCAAAATAAAGGCTAAAGGGAACTAAAAAATCGTTAGGTAAAGCCAGGGCAAGAGCTTGCTGGAGTCTGGAGAGGGCAGGAAGCGGTATTATTTCTTGTTGGAATTGTGCGCTTGTGTCCTGACAGTTGACCTGACTGCCGATGAGCTTTAGCCGGCAGTAGGAACACCTTTCAAACAAACAGGCTCCCAGGAGACTCTCAGGCGTGGGCCCCTGTGGCTGGAAAAGCAGTTCCTGTCGTTGAAAGTGGGAAAGCAGCTGCCAGGAGTTCGGTGGATGTAGAAAGAAGGTCAGAAGCAGAGTGGAGATGTCTCAGCTATGGATGGGCAGAGCAGGCCTTTGGACAGCCGGCCTGGCTCAGTGGGGAAGAGATACCTGGCCTGGAGACAGTAAGGAAGGCCGGGGGTGTTGTCAGCCGGACTGACTTATCTGTAGGAATCAACCCTATCACTAGGAGGATATGCCCAGAGAAGAGGCCCAGGACCACAGGACATCAAATAAGGAGGGGTCAGGGGAAAGACACAAGAGTGGGACAAGGTGTCTGACACATATAGCTAATGTGGAACTGCAGTACAGACGTACGGACAGACAGACAGACAGCTGGGAGGAGAAATGGCAAAGAACTGGACCACTGTGCACTTGTTGGTAGACAGCTAAAATGGCTGGTTCACAAGTGAGAAAGTACCGGGAACCATTAGTAATCAGGAAAGGCGCCAACTTCAAATCTCACCCTGCTCAGCGAGAAGAGAAATTTCTGTGACTTCTGTGTCTTTGGAAGAGATTTGCATTTCCTAAATAAGCTGAAATTTCGCTTCCTTACAATGTGGCAGCAGCTACTACGTTCCTGCC
>NW_022196909.1:35063263-35079504 GCF_008632895.1 Mastomys coucha
AGGTCACACGCGTCTACCTGTTTACTCCAGCCCTGGAGAGGGGACTCTGTTGTCTACCACTCCTAAGGACCACCAACCAGGAGGATGAAGGCTGCTTACTCGAAGAGGTGGCCACTCGAAGTGATGAAGGGATGAGAATATATGAGTCATGCTCTAACTCCTCACAAGTACATTGAACAGAGGAAGCTGGGTAGAAAGAGCACAGAATCAGGCAGAGCTGGAATCTAAATATGTACAGGCAGTGAAAAAGAAAGAAAAAGTTAGTAGAAAGATGCGAGGAAGTGACTGCCCAGAGCCTCATGCTGTGTGACTGAACTTTGACACCATCACAGCCTTCCTCTTGGTATTGATTTGGTGCCCTCATAACGGTGCCCTTTGTACATACCGAGTTGGTCAACTCATCCCGAGGCGTAGTCTAGGGCCTGTGGGCCCACAGGCCCACAAAGCTCAGGTGCCGCCATTCATACAGCCACTGTGTGAGCTCTCTGGGTATTCTGGAGTAGAGAGTCCTGGCCGCCGTCCTGCAGGCTGTCAGTCCTGGAGGGCTGATAGCAGAGTGTAAGCAGCAGCTTATGCCAGTGGTTATCAGCCTGAGGGTCCTGACCCCTTCGGGGGTGGGGGGCTGCATATCAGATAATTACATTACAATTCATAGCAGTAGCAAAATTAGTTATGAAGTAGCAGTGAAAATAATTTTATGTTGGGGGACAATCACCACAACATGAGGAGCTGTATTAAAGGGTCGCAGGATTAGGAAGGTTGAGAGCCATGGGTTTAACACCAGGGCAAAGAGTTTGAGGCCAGAGACTTGGCTGGAACCCTGCATTTTCCCCTTACCTGCAAGGCTGGCTGCCCTCCAGTGGAGGCAAGCTTCTGTCCCGGGCCGCGTACAGGGTCACAGTTCCTACTGTGGTATTGAGGGCAATAAATAGAGCCGGTTACCGAAGGAGGTCAGGGTGTAACGGCCAGGTGGCCTCAAGCAGATTCCCTGCTTTGAGAAGGACGAGTGCTAAAAGTGTCACCAGCTATCGATAAGACGCATGGGAACAGCCAACAGCGTGCTGGCTGCAGTGTGAGGGGGGTGCGCGCTGTGCCAAGGGGCCCGTGGGGAGGCTCCCTGGAAGTCTCTCAGAGCCACGCCCCCAGTGTTACTGATTTGGGACTGGGGGAGTCAGGCCCTGCAGGCAAAGGCATAAGGTGGCCACAGGTACTTGGGGTGAGAGCGGAGCCACTTTCCGGTAGGAACAGGCCTGCGTGACTGGCAGCATCATTACCTAGACGTCTAGGCCTGGGTGATCTACAGAAGTGTTTAACGAGACCAGTTTTATAGTGTGGGCGGTAGGAAAAGACCAGGAGCTTTGCCTGTGTGTGTTGTGTGTGTGTGTGTGGCATGTGTGGTATGTGTGTTTGGATGTGTGTACATGCATGTATGCAAGTGCGGGGTAGATGTCTCCATTAGGTATCTGGTACTTCCTGCAAAACTCTCCATTTTGTTTCTCTCTCTCTTCCTCTCTCTCTTCCTCTCTCTCTCTCTCTCTCTCTCTCTCTCTCTCTCTCTGTGTGTGTGTGTGTGTGTGTGTGTATGTGTGTGTGTGTGTGTGTGAGAGAGAGAAATAGTGTGTGATGTGTGTGGTGTATGTTTGTGATGTGTGTCTGTCTATGAGTACTGTCCCATGCCTTCCACTTTCATTGAGATAAGATCTCTGTTGTTCTCTGCTGTGCACCCAGAGTGGCTAGCCCCTGAGTTTCCTGGGTTCTCCTGCATCTGCCCCCACCCCTCTCAGGAGCACTAGGATTGCAGATGGAGACTCACTTGATGGTTTTACACGGGTTCTGGGGACTTGATGTCAGATCCTCACACCTGGGCAGCAGCCGCATCACCACGAAGCCGTCTGCCCAGCCTACTGTATCGGTGGTGAACAGGAAGTCATACCCAAAGAGGAGGGATTCCCATTGAGTGGGGCACCTCTGGTCTCCTTGAGGAAGCTGGGTGGCACACAGATGCTTGTAAGGATGGAAGAGAGACGTTGGTGTGCAGCCTGCGACCTGACTGAGCACATTGTCATGTTGTCAGTCCACAGCTGTCGCCCGTGTGGGCACATGATTCCCAGGGTGAGTGGTTGCAGCTTTTCAACCTGTTGTAGCAAATTCTTTTGAGCGCATAAGGTCATCTGGGTGTGCAGGCTTGTCACCCAGCTCCTCAAGAGGTTGAGGCAGGAGGTGTACGTGTTCAAAGCCCACCTGAGCATCTGGGACCCTATCATAAAGTAGAGCCTGCGAGGCGAACACCTGTTACGTATTGTCATTCTGGTTTCGTAGATTTGCTCTTGCCAATATTAACAGTATACACCACAACTAAGTGTTAACGAGTTACTCCATGATCATCGGGATTGCCGCCTTCTTCTTTTTTTTTTTTTTTTTTTTTCGAGACAGGGTTTCTCTGTGTAGCCCTGGCTGTCCTGGAACTCACTCCATAGACCAGGCTGGCCTCGAACTCAAAAATCCGCCTGCCTCTGCCTCCCAAGTGCTGGGATTAAAGGCGTGCGCCGCCCCCCACCACCGCCCGGCTGGGATTGCCTTCTATAGAGTCTACTTAAAACCCTTGATTTTAAATACATATATATGCGTACACTTGAGTGTTTGTATGTGTATTAACCCCAGGGAGGTCAGAACAGGGCCCCTGATCCTTTGGAACTGGAGTGTGAGTTGGTTCTGAGCCAACTCTGGGTGCTGGGGACAGAACTCTGGCCCCTGCAGGAGTAACTGCTGTGCCATCTCAGTCTCTTTGATTTCACACGACCCTCTTCATCCACTTGGCAGCAGAAATGCCTGCCTTAGGGAAGCAGGCACTTGGTTTCAGGCATACCAGAGCGTCTGCCTGCTAACTTGGCTCGGCGTTGCTTTATTTTTGGGTAGGAATCGCCCACCTTACTAGCTTCGCGTGAAGGGCTCCCATGAGGTTAGAAGCAAAAAGATGGATTTGAAGTTTTCACCCTAATTATTGGAGACAGCAGACGGGACCCCGGAGCTTGTTTCTGCTGGCAGGTCTCAAGTCTGCCTCCAGCAGGGTTACCTGGGAGGATAGGGGGCAGTCTTAGTGTTCTGGGCTATGGTTTGAACCAGCAATGGATTTGGGGTGTCCATTTAAGACCAGGTTTGACTTGGCTTGACGTGAGGAGGGTGGGTTGGTTGTCTCCTGAAATGCTTGTGACATGAAGTGGGGGGGGGGGATTTTGGATGTTTTAGGAGTTTGGATTATCTGATTATACCTCATGGAGGCATTCTTGGACACGAGGACTCAACGTCTAAACATAAGACTCCTTGAATTATCCTCACACAGTGTGTGTGTTACATACAGTTTACATGAGGTGCCAGTGTTTAGTCCACCTGTGGTTTTGCTCTGACCATGAGGCAGATGGGACGCTTTTCTACGGGTAGGGTTCTGTCAGTGCTCAAAGGACTTCAGATTTTGAAGGATTTGACTGTTTTTTAGGTTAGTGGGTACTCAGCCTGAATCTGCCTGGAACAAAGAATTTATAACTTTTATCTCAGGCAGACTATCTAAGGCAAACTGTAGTTCTTTAAAAGCACTGCCTGTGCTCCTTCCACCTCTCCCCCTCCTCGCTCCCTCCTCCCCCTCCTCGCTCCCTCCTCGCTCCCTCCTCCCTGCTTCATCTTAGCCCACATCACATCACCGTGAGGGTGTAAGACATTCCTGTGCTTCTCTCTGTGAACCATATCTTCTCTCTGGTCTCCTCTGCTGAGAAACTCCGTGCCCTGCTTTGACTTGCCCTTCACCCGAGAGGTGACAGAAGGGAGCTACAGCAGACCACTGCTTCTGCTCTCTCCCTGGGGGACCGTGACAGTTCAGACAGTCCATTTTGGGTTAGCTCGATGGTTAGTGCAACCTGGGGACCTTGCCCTGGTAATGATCACTTTACCGTCCGGTTTTCCTTAGGGCCTGGCTCCTGCGGAGGAAACCTAAGATACACAGCCACCACAGCCTTTGTTCCCAGGTCACCGTGCAGTTGTTAGCGGAAATACCTCCCCGGTTATTGGCAGCAGCAGCAGAACATCTGTCTAAATACGACTTCCTGCCGTCAGCCAGAGCCTCTCCATTAACATTCTCTGACAGATGATTCGTGTTGGGCCAGAAGCTTTTCCGAGTTAGATTCCATTCTTTATTGTTTTAATTTACCTGGGGCAGAAGCAATAATACTCCCACCACCACCCCCTTTTTTTAAGGGAAAGAAAAATTAAAGGAGCCGTTTCTAGCTAATAAGATGTTGGCAATTGAAAATGTGTCTGAAGATATATTTAGAAACACCTTTATGCAAGTAGATTAAAGAATTTACGACTCGAGTGCCTCTTGCCTTGAACTCATAGGCAGGCAGGCCTAATATTGATCGTCTGTTTCATGGCACGGGGATATCTTAACGGTGGGTTAACATCAGTCGCCTGCACACCACACACACCCAGGACGGTGGTTCTTGGTGAAGGCGGTGGCCCTTGCTTATTTTTGCTCAGAAGTTCCTCTAGTCTTTACATTCCAGAAAGCTCTTCCTAAGCTCTGTCCACCTGTGCATGTGGCTTTACATACTGCATGGCCTTGCAGCACCTGAGTTTTCAAGAGCGAGCTAAAAATGCCCTAATCACTGTGAGCACCGCCTCACGTCTTCCCTTCTGTTGTGTGTCTGGGTCCCTGCAGGGGTGACCAGCTTGGTTTTGGAGGGGGGGGTACATCAGCTGTTCTACTCAACTTGTCCCATGGTAGAAGACAACCTCAGGTTCAAAAGGTGCCTTTAAACAGAGCACACACCCTCTGAGGAGCAGAATTCCTACCTCCCAAAAAAACGTGAGCATTTATCCCACTTGGGGTAGGAATTCTGCTCCTCAGAGAGTGCGTGGCCTAATGTGTTTTGGATTTAATCCCTTGACTCTGCAGAGTCTAAGGACAGCCTTCCTGGTCAGTCTGAGGTTTGTTGAGGGTCTAGGGTCAGGAGCAGGGTTTGGTTCCCAAGCTCTTGCTCTCCAGTGCGTTGTCCTCCTGACGGTGGGGCTGTTGTGTTCTGTATACAAGGGTGAGCCTGATGGACTGCCTGTGCGTGATGGAACGCACTGTTCATTGAAAGAAAAAGTTAAACCTGTGGACTCCATTGCCTTTAGCCCGCCTTTCTTTGTCTCCCCTGGGTTCTGCAGCAGTGAGCCAACTCCCACTGGTGATTAGTGTCTGTGTCCCATCACCCCCACCCCCACCAGAGTGTCGGAAAACATGACTGGTCCTTAGTTGGAAATCATGGCTGGTTATTAGTGAGAACTCTGGCCTCCCCTGTGACTCCCTCTGTTTCTTTAATTTCCTTTTGGTTTTGAAAGTTGATTTCATATATAAATTATGTAACACTTTTCCTTGTAACATCATAGCTTTAACTTTTAATTGCATGTATGAGGTCCACCACCCCCCACACCCTGGGTTCTTCAGCAAGACGGTAGGAGGCGGTGTGATGGATGATTTCATTATGCCAAGAGAACCAATGCTGCTGATTTCCTCACCAACACCGGCTTGCGTGCACCTTGGGAAATGGCATAATTCCGAATAATTCGCTAGGTGTATTTTTGGGTTGTGACATCTCCTTCTTCGGACATGATGCAGATCTGAGTAGATCACAGTTAATTTAAATGACTGGCGGTGTGAAGCTTCAACCTGGAAAATTCCTCCAGTCCGTGAGGTGGCTGACTGGGCCAAAGGCCCTTGTCACAAAAGCCCGGTGATGTCACTTCATTCCCAAGCCTCAAGGTGGAAGAAGAGAACTTACCACTTCTTGCCAGTTGTCCTTTGACTTCCACACACCGTTGGCATGCGTGTGCCCAGACTTCTCAGTCTTTCTGTCCACGGTGTGCGACTTAAGAGAGACTGCAGTACGTGGTCTATAGTGTGTGCCTTTCGCCCATTCCCCAGATTCCCGGTTCCTCTCCGCAGAGACATCCCCGTAACCCCTCTAGAAGAGATATCAGTGTTTAGTTGTGGTTTGCTATTTACTCTTTGAAGGATGCCCGGTGTTTACGCGAAAGCGACTACCAGTACATGCGAGCACAGGAGGGCATTGCTGGTCGTCTGAGAGCCTTCCTAGCGGTGCTGCCTCCGGAAGCGTGGATAAGCACAGATTCTCAACGGCGTTTGTGGCGTCTGGGTCGCTCACTCATTGTCCCCGCCCTTGTTCTTCTTTTCCAGCTGCAGCATGAGAAGGCGGAGCTGGAGCAGCACCTGGAGCAGGAACAGGAGTTTCAGGTCAACAAGCTGATGAAGAAGATCAAAAAGCTGGAGAATGACACCATCTCCAAGCAGCTCACCTTAGAGCAGGTGAGCCGGGGCGGGCCAGTACGCATCTGTGTAAAACCACCTCCAGAGGCACCAAGAAGTGAAGGGAGAGACACCCTCCAGCTCTTCCTCCCTTAGTGGGCACTGTATTTTGCCCCCCTTCTCTCTCTCTCTCTCTCTCTCTCTCTCTCTCTCTCTCTCTCTCTCTCTCTCTCTCTCTCTTCTCTCTCTTTAGCCACAGTTGATGTTCCAGGAGCTGTGAGGGTGAGCTCCTGATTTGTAGCGGGAAATCCTTTTCTACGAAGTGGGATGGGGGTGAGCGAGAACGCCCACTAGTGATTAGTGACCATGTCCCATCACCCTCACCCCCACAAGAGTATCAGAAAATGTGGCTAGTTATTAGTTGGAAATCATGGGAAGAAAAGATGGGGGGGGGTGTCTTAACCCCGGGGTGTTTTCAGTGTCTGCCCTCCGTATAGCAGGCTTGGAGGGACCAAAAGCTGTTGTCAAGGGCTGCTCAGAAGAAATGACAGGCATCTTCCGTCAATCATCTCACAGAAGCAGGCTACACTCAGCCAGCCTTCTAGAGACGGATAACAGAGCGGGGTAGACTTGTTCAGCTCCTCCGGGGTCAGTCACTATGTAGGGTGACCCCAAGGAGCTGTGCTAATTTTCTGAACCCTGGGTCTCCGTGGGAAGACTGGGAGACGGCAGACTGGGAGGTACAAAACTTGCCAGGCTCCAGCGTTTGTGTGCCTGACAGGCTGGTGTGGGTGTCCGTTCCAGAGCTAGCCTTAGAGGCACACCCTGGCCCTTCCACTCCTGTCAAACAGAGATGTGGCAGCCATCGTCCTTCGGTTGAGGTTGTGGTGTCTCTGGGCTTGAGATCTCTGGTGTTTTTTTCTCCGTCAGTAGCCTGAAAAAGCATTTCCCTAAGACACGTTATTAAAGGCCGTCCGTGGTGTGCGGCTATGGGGCTTCCACGTGAAGCTGAGCAGGGGGCCTTAAGACGTCCCAGCTCTGTCTTGCTGACACAACGAATGATACCATATAATGATTTGGCCAGGCCCTATGAGTGAGCAGTCTGGTCTCTCTTTCTCTCTGTCTCCGTCTTTTCTGTTTGCCCTTCCCTGTGCTAACTCTGTCTGCTGTAGCTCTCGTTAGTCATCTGTCTTTCTCACTTCATTTGGAATGTTTTCCTTACGTGTGTCCGTGTGCCGCTCACGTGCATACAGTGCCTGCAGAGGTCAGAAGAGAGCATGGTGCCCGTGTAACAAGAATTACAGATGGTGGAGCACCATGCCAGGCTGGGAACTGAACCTCTGGAAGAGCAACAGGTGCTCCTAACCACTGAGCCACCTCTCCAGCCCCCTACAGCTCTAGATAGAACAGTTTGCCGGAGTTGAAACTAAGGTGGGAAGGAGAGGTTGGGTGTATTGTCTTGTTCTCCGTACACAGAGGCCCCAAAGCAGACTGTTCATCACTGGGTTTTATGGTACCGAATGGTTTCTTTAAAAACATCCTTGTCCCTTCTGTGTTAAATTGGGTTTCCAAGGGTTGGTTATTTCGTAAGGACGCCTAGAGAGGGCATTCTGTTTCTATTGATCATCTTTCAAACTCAGATGCGATATGTAAGTTTTAGAAGACCCATGTCCCCAATTTTTAAAAAAAACAAAACAAAACTCTGTTTTCCAGTGTTTGCCTATCGAATTACAGTCATAGGACAAGCCACCCCGCGAGGTAAGCCTTTGAGGATTTGGATTTTAACCCACAGCACAAGTCCCAGGCCTCTAAGCCATTTAACTGAGAGACGTCAGAGAGCTCAGCAGAGCTCACACAGTATTTATATTGTGCTGAGACCCGGCCTTTTATGATGCTGGCTGACCGCTTTTAAAGCAGCCAGCCCTGTGTGTGTTCATAGGCTGTGACCCGGTTCTCCAGTGGTGGCCACAAGGTGGAGACAGAGAGCTGGCTTCAGCAGGAAAGGGCTGTGGCATCAACAGGCTCTGGGGAGGTGGAAAAAGTGGCGGTGTATGATAGATCTGTTCCAGACACGACACACTTGTCCACTCAGGACAGGCCAAAATACTAATACCAGCAGCGTCCTCCTTGGTGAACCAGTGAGTTTTACAGAAGTTGCTTACAGGAATATGGCGAGGGGTTACTTACGGGAGCGGAAATAACCTCAAAGACGGCTTGGTCGCCAAGGTTTACCCCTGCATGAGGGACAGCTCACCAGCACTGGGAACCTGGAGCGCACTGACAGCCTGCAGGCAGCTCAGCAGGTTGTAGCATGTTCTTTCCAAGTAACTGATCCAAACTGCCTCTCCCAGGCAGGTCACCTGGTTTCTGCTGCTTACAGACATCTGGACTAGTCTCAAGTCTTCTTTGAAGCCTGGTTCCCTTAAGCCAGGGGGCCTTTCTGAGGGAAACACTCACTGTTTGCTCCGGCAGGGAGGGGTCTGGTGAAATGTGGTCAGTTTCAGGGACTTCCTGAAAATATTGAGTTGTTTGCTTACATTCTTGCTTAAAGAACTTTCCCAGAGGAGGGAATGTTTCAATCTAGGATGCAACTTAGACAAAAATGGATATGAAGATGAGACTGGGGCAGGAATGGGTAGGGATGGGGGGTAGCCACCATCTATCAGGCTAGTCTCTGCATACTTGAGTTAACAGCCCAAGGTACATGTTCTGTCTAGGAGCAGGCAGCTTACTAGGAAAGAGTCTCCAGCAGGGTGTGCCTCTTGATGGAAGGGAGTCTGAGCTGAGACATGTCAGGATTCTGTTTTAATTAAAAGTAGAAAAATGTAACATTGTTTATAAGCTCTCTCCCATTCCTTGGGGTGGGTTGTGTGTGAGGAGCAATACTGCATCTCTTTTCACAGCCTGTGTTTGGGAGGAGTGTTCTGCTGCTTCTGAGAGCCTCTGTGGCATCACCTGAGCAGCTCTGTGGCCGTCTCTTTGTTTCTATGGGATGCTGCTGCAGTCAGCTTCCTGCATCCTGAGTGGGCACAACCATCCCAGGCTGCCTACACGCCCATTTAGGCATAGTTCTATTAGGATGAAGCCCCAGTTCCCTGGTTTATCTCAGCCTTCTGTGTACTTAGCTTGGGAAACTGCGTCATAAGAAATGGAGTGCTGGGGCTGGAGAGATGGCTCAGTGGTTGAGAGTACCGACTGTTCTTCCAAAGGCCCTGAGTTCAAATCCCAGCAACCACATGGTGGCTCCCAACCATCTGTAACGGGATCTGACGCCCCCTTCTGGTGTGTCTGAAGACATACTCCTGACACAGGAGCAGTCAGTTCACATGATAGGCCAATAAAGGGCCCAAGAGTCTCAACTGTGTGTGTGACTGGTCAGTTTAAAAAGCCAGGTGCTCGTCGGCTGAGCATTGGTTCTTCCTTCAATCCTGCCTCATTTTCTGGAAAACATGGGTCATACCGGGCAGTGGTGGTGCATGCCTTTAATCCCAGCACTTCAGATGCAGAGGCAGGCGAATTTCTCAGTTCGAGGACAGCCTGGTCTACAGAGTGAGTTCCAGGACAGCCGGGGCTACACAGAGCAACCCTGTCTCGAAAAGCCAAAAAAAAAAGGGGGGGGTCATAAAAGATAAGACCAATGTCACCACCCAGCAGCAGGCTGTGACTCGAAGATGGAAGAACATGCTCCGGTGTGTCAGAAGCTGTTTCCAGAACTTTCAGGGCCTCTTCCTTTCTGCAGAGAGCACTGTCTGCCGTAACCCTCCAGTCCTGCCTCCCTCCCTCCCTGTCTGTCCTTCAGCCAGGCAGGCGTCCACACGTCTTCAGTCGGGCTTCTCGTCACATTCTTCACTTGGCTCAGTTGTTCATAGAATCGTCAGCTCTGTAGACCATCCAGGGAGCGAAACTTTACTCATCTAGGGATCCCTGGTGACAGTTTCCCTCCTGAAATCCCGGCAGCTGCCTTTAAACAGCCAGGGTTGATGAGCGGGAGAAGAGGGTTCAGCGGTTAAGAGCTCTTGTTACTTAATCCTGAGGACTGAGTTCAAATCCTATTGCCCACATAAGGCAGGTAACTCCAAAACCCCTGTAACCCCCAGCTTGAGGGATCCAGCACCCATTTCTGGCCTCTATGGACACCCGCACACACGAACACACTAGTACAACTACACAGACGTAAGAGTAGCCACACATAATAAAATGAATCTTAAAGGAAAAAGTTGTCCCCTGTCCCTCTGGGTATCTGGGGCTCCCCATTTCCAGGAACACAAGCAACAGATGCCTCGCTCCTTCCTCAGCCTGCTCGCCCACGCTTCGCGTTCTGAGAATTCTCTCCTGGTAGGTCACCGTGACCTGGCCTCGTCTCCCTGTACTTTGTTTTTGCCCGTACCGCAGCGTGCTGATTGAACGGCACGAGCCTGTATGGGTTCATGTGATCATCATTCGCAGTCTCCCCGGAAAGACGGCAGAAGGTGTCTGGCCTGGAGCCTTGTTCTGGGAGGACAAGTGGTCCCCGATCGTCAGGGATGAAGGAAGAGCCAGGCAGTGGAGGGAAGCTGTCACTGGGCAGCAGAGAAGGCTGGGAACACACAGAAAAGAAAGACGCAGGCCGGCTAGAGAGAGACGCCCACATCCAGCCTTTTTCAGGGAAACAGAGATGCCCCAGCAGGCAGAGGTGGGAGAGGATGCTCCGGGCCAGAGTGCCAGCAGGCTCTGCAAAGCCATACTGAGAACAGCAATGCTGGGGAAGGTGTCAATGGATTCTTCCCCTTCTGCCCAGGAGAGGCGACGGATTACAAAGGCATAGGCTTGTCATTAGAGCTAGTCATTTAGCTGTCTCAGGGCCTGGCCAAGCCTCCTTGCTAGCAGTGTCCCATGGTGTTATTCTCAGTTATCAGTCCTAGGAGGTGACTCACCGGGCCCAGCTTCCTGTGCCATCTCCAACTACAGAAAGCTGCCTGGGCCAGTTGTGTGGCACACGGAGTCCGAGTCCTTGGGAAAAGGTTTTGTCTTAAGTGTTTTTTATTGATTAACTTTTTTTCTTTTCTTTTTTTTTTTTGTAACTTGGCCAGTTTCTTGTACCGACTCCAGCAGGTTATCTTTCTTTAATCGGCATCGCCCACCTTGCTCTCTGCTCCCTAGCAACCCTCCATCCTACAACCCCATTCCATCCATCTCTGCCAGTGACCTACATCCCTCCCAATGACCTTTCCTCCACAAAGCCCCTTTCCTGTTAACTGTTCCCCTACCTATCAATCCCCTTCCCCCCATCCCCCTCCTCCCAACCAGTCTACTTCCTAGACTCATAATCGTTCATTTCTTTGGCAAAACAGGGAAATGTTTACATTTAGGATTCTTGCTCTTAGTATCGGGGTTCTTTGTGTGCCCTGGGTCACCTTGTCTGGAAGGTAATTCGGTCCCAGTAAAAACCTAATGGCCACCCCACGACTCAGATGCCTGTGGACCGGAGTGCATGCTTTGTAGTGTGAGCCACCTAGAGGCCAACGCGTCTGTGCGACTTACGCAAATGCGGATGGAGTCCTTGGCTTTTCTTAGTGGTGGGGAGCAAAGTATTTCTTGAATCCACAGGAACAGCCAAGGTCCCTCAGGATCCCATTCACACTGACTGAGTCCTCGTGGGTTCCAGCAGCTGGAAGACCCTCAGAAAGAGAGCCCGTGGCACCTGCCGCTTGCTCTATGCGTGCCCTGATAGCGCCAAGAGTGGCTGTCTCTTGAGCATTGTGCTGCATTAAGGTGATAAAAATCCCATGACACCCCCCCCCCCGTGGGCATTTTTGAAGCTCAGTTTCAAACGGCTAAGTGGAGGTTTCAGAACCGTTTTTTAAACTCAGCATTTACGTTATGATGATGATAATCCATTGGCCTCTCAAGGAAATTTGGAAAACAAGGGAAAAAAAACATGACAACACAAAGATAGTACAGGGACTGCACTTGCACATCCCCACTCTACCCCTACCCCTACCCCTATCCCACCCCCACCCTACCTCTACCATGGCTTCTGTTGGTAATTTTTCCTCTTCTTTCCCTCCTCTTTCTCCTTCTTCCTCTCTAAAGGAACGGTGAGCATGTATCATTTTGAAGTTGGGTGACAGCAAGTTTGGGAGGAACACTTTCAGTCAGTTCCAAAGCCTAGCTATACAGTAGTCAAACCCACTCCCTGCTCCTTCAGGAGAGGTTTAGGAACGAAGCCTCCAGCCACTTGGGAGAACATGTAGGATTTTGGGCCCTGGATACAGTTGAGCCTCTCACGAAGCCTTTGAGCAGTCTCGGTCACTTCGTCTGTCCCATCACTTCGTCTGTCCCGTCCTCTCACCTGCCAAGTAGTCACAATGTCAACTGAGAGGTCTCTGGGCCCCGCCATCAGGGAGGAGAGGCGTGTGTCCTGTAGCAGTTGGATGGGACACATGCCCCCCCCACACACACACGCACTTGCATTTCAATGAAGAACAAAAATTCGGTTGAGGTCCTCATGTGAATCGGGTGGTGTTTCCGTGTGGGTCAGTTCACGCAGGTGCTATTACGCAGCGGACCTTGACAGCATCTGTCCCTTATAGGAAAAGGGGGTGTCCCGTCATCCAGTGGCGAAAGTCGTCTGGTCAGGCCGGAGGGTCAAGACTTTGTCCATTAAAATAAGTAACACAGGTGCCCCCCTCCCCCTATCTGAGATCTCCTGCTTATCCTTTGTGCGAATCAAGTACCTGCTGAGAGCCCAGTGGATGACATAGGCTGACTTAGAGGAGCACACGGTACCAGAATGGAGGAGTAAATTCGATAGCCCCACATACGGCACTGGGACCAGTGTGGCAACAGTGGATAGCTTTGTTTGAAAGGAAACTTGAGTTTTGGATGCAGCACATCTTGGGTTTTCTTTTCTTTTCTTTTCTTTTTTTTAAAGATTTATTTATTATGTACGCAGCTTCTGCCTGTGTGTATGTCTGCACACCAGAAGGGGGCATCAGATCCCATTACAGATGGTTGTGAGCCACCATGTGGTTGCTGGGAATTGAACTCAGGACCTCTGGAAGAGCAGTCAGTGCTCTTAACTGCGGAGCCATCTCTCCATCTTTTGTAAAGAAATTACGATTTTTTTTTTTTAATAATTTGAGGGGATCTGGCATGTGCCATGCCAAGTGTGTGGAGGTCACAAGAAAAATGTTGCTGGTCAGTTCTCCTATGACATTTGAGTCCTGAGGAGCCAAGCTGGGTTGTCTTGCTTGGCTGCAAGCACCTTTGTCCACTGAGCCATCCTGCTTGCTGGCGCCCAGGTGGCTTTGAGATAAGCTCCATTGTAACAAACCCTGTGTGTCTGTTCAGCTTGTAGAGAAGCCTGCCTGTCAGCTGCTTTTGTTACGTGTAGATTGGCAACATCTGGGTTCTCGCGGGATCCTTCCCACACGTTCCTGGAGGGGGGACTGATCTCTGGAGTTCAAAGTATATTTTCTCTTAGTGGTCCCAATGAAATTGGGCTCAGGCTAAACCTTTCCGAAGGGCACTGGAACGACTTTCCGAAGTCTCACAGCTGAGCTGGATGTGAAGAGGGGTATCACCGATTTTCCTGTCCCCTCTCCGGCGTCAGGATCCTCTATTTTATTACCTGTTCTGTTTCATATCCATTTGGGCCTCAGACATGGTGTCCCCTGCCTCAGCCTCTGAGTGCTGGGCTTGCAGGTCTGCTCTAATGGGGGACGTGAACAGAGAGAGCGAGGCATGCTGGGGTGGAGCTGGGCCTCTCTCGATGCCCTTCCTGTATCTCCAGACTCGGGCCTGACCAGCTGGGGATCTGATGTCCCAGGGATACACTGTTCATCCACCGAGGACGTTCTGGGCTTAACTGGGGTGTATAATAGGACTCTCAGTCTGATGTTAATTAACCCAGAAGAGATGGAGCTGCTGAACACCAGCAGCTCGGGCCCCACCACGGAAAGACTTAATTAGAAAGCCGCATTTCAAATGAACTCTGCTCATCATCAGCTGTACCCATGGACTCTGCAGGCTGCAGAGTAACCCTTGGCGGTGGCGGTGGCGGTGGGGGGTTGTGGGGTTGTGGTTCGATTCGCCTGACACTTAGATATTTGGCTGTGGGTGAGAGGGTCCCTGTTGAGGGAACTCTGAATTTAAAATATGACAGCAGACCCGTGTTTTTTGTTTTGTTTTGTTTTTTTTTTTTTTTTGTATTTTTGACCCCTGCCTGTGAGCAGGTGACTGGGTACTCCCTCTGGACACTCCCTCCCTCCCTCAGGACTGGGAAGCCAGTCTTAACCCTGCAGAGAAGACACCACCACCCCCCATCCCTCACAAAGCTCCCTGCTGTGCCAAGTACTTCTGTGAGCTTCCTTCCTGTTTCTTGCCCTTGAGCTGTCTTCGGGGGATACCACGTACCACCCCTGCTTGTGAATGGCAGGCTATGAGCCTGGCTCATTTGTTCTGGTGTCCAGAAAGCCGCCAGCATTGTTTACCAATGACACGTTCTTGAATCTAGACACTTTAGGATTCATTAGTGAAACAACAACGGGAGAGGAGAGGGATGGGGGTGGGGGGCAGAGCATACAGTCTAAGCTTATCGTGTGCAATAAGGTATTTTGCTAATAAAAGTGAAGGAAATGGCATCTCACAAAGGCATAGTATGCTATTCCAACCAAAGCATTGGCGCTGCTGGGGGCGGGGGTGGGGGGAGAGTAGAGGCCTAGAGAGTTCTGTCCTAGATGGCTGGAACAGGCTAAAACCGGAGACAGTGACAAGTGTTGAGCACAACATTCTACGTGCCACTTATTAAGGATACCCAGAGGTAAGGCACTTAAACTTGGTCAGCCATATGCTACGCTCCTGCTTTTACAAGTGGTGAACTCCCATCTAGTAACCTCCCATTCTTCCAGCTAACCCTGGGCAGAGCGGGGATTTGGACCCAGATAGTTAACTTGAGGTTTGCGATTATAACGACTTAGTGGTGGTAGCTTTTTGAGAGACACTGCTAAGTCTGGTTATGGAAGTGGTTGATCCTGGGTTCGCTGTCTGGCCCAAGTGGTTACCATTATAGGAAATGGTTTGATCCAGTTTCCGGTCGTGCCAAAGCTGTTCTGCCTGCTTTCCTGGTCTCTTTTAACATTCGTGGTGAGAGCCAGTCAAGGATGCTCCGGTGCCCTAGCGTGCCTTCTCAGTAAAGCCATTCCTCTCTCCCTCCTTTAGTTGAGACGGGAGAAGATTGACCTGGAAAACACCCTGGAGCAAGAACAGGAGGCGCTGGTCAATCGGCTGTGGAAGAGGATGGATAAGCTGGAAGCGGAGAAGAGGTTTGTTGGCGTTGAGTGTGTGCGTGCGTGTGTCTGGAAGACTCCTGTCTGTGAACTTAGGGATGGCTTCGGGCAACACATAGCATCCTAACTTTTTTTTTTAATTAAGTAATTTATTTATATGAGTACACTGTCTGTCTCCAGACACACACCAGAAGAGGGCATCAGATCCCATTACAGATGGTTGGGAGCCACCCTGTGGTTGCTGGGAATTGAACTCAGGACCTCTGGAAGGGATCAGTCAGTGCTCCTAACCCCGCACCACCCCCCTCACTCCCCCCCATCCTAACTTGTTAAAGGAAAAATCTGTTGACTTTTCTGGCAGAGGCCTCCTCTCTGCCTGGCTTTTCTCCTCCCTCAAGTACAAATTGTTTTCATTTATGAGTTCAAGGCCAAGTCCGAGTCAACCTCGGTACCACTGTTCAGCTGTTAGCTACTGCTCTGCATCTCTAGGGTTTCCTGACTCAGTTGGGCGATTTTAATAGAAAAGTGACTCTCTGCTTGCTTTTAAACTGACTGTAAATAACCGACTGTAAATACCTGTGGGTTACAATTCTTGAATGTTCGACAGGCACAGAAGTGAAGTGTTACCCGACCACAAAGGTTCCTTAAGTCACCTCCTTGCAGAGGCTCGTTTT
>NW_022196909.1:35079514-35088952 GCF_008632895.1 Mastomys coucha
TTATCACTTGGCACTTTGGGGTCAGAAGGGGCAGAGCTCCTAAGAACAGCAGGAACATCCTGCCCAAGAGCTTTGTGTGGCGAGAGCTTTGTGTGTGGGTAAACACGCGCTCCCCTTGAAGTTGGTTGTCACTTCCCCTGCCTGCCAGCAGCCTGTGCCCTACGTGTGTGCAGTTCTACACCATTCTGGTACGTGTGTAGAATTGCAAACACCAGGCAAACCAAAGATGTGTCCAGGAGAAATTCTCCAGCCATAGTCTGTCAGCTTGGATAACAGGACTGAGGAAAGCGGTTCTGATAAATTGATTATAAAGTTGTTTTGTGACCGCAACCATAGTTACCTGTTAGTTGTCTCAACTGGTATACAGTTACAGGTACGTTGTTGCAGGTACCCATTGTTGCAGGTAGCCTGCCTTTTTGGAATGCAGTTGGGTGCTTTATGTATAGACAGTTCTGTTAAGTTAGTGAGCATAGCCGTACGAAACGGTCACTTCGTAGTTGAAGGTGGTTGACCTGAAGGAGAATTGGTAGGAAAGGTCGGTGTACCAGTTACTGACCAAATAATTCTGACTTGGTTTGGCTTTTTTTTGTTTTGTTTTGTTTTGTTTTTTCGAAACAGGGTTTCTCTGTGTAGCCCTGGCTGTCCTGGAACTCACTCTGTAGACCAGGCTGGCCTCAAACTCAGAAATCCGCCTGCCTCTGCCTCCCAAGTGTTGGGATTAAAGGCGTGTGCCACCACCACCCGGCTTGTTTTGGCTCTTTAACATTTTATCACTGGCCCAGTTTTCTAAACCTTCCGCTCAGATTTCTGTGTGTCTGTAAGTGACTTCATCCTTCAGGGTGATCACATAGCACTTCCTCAATTTCACATCAAGAGAGTAGAGCTTCTCCTTCCCTTCCGTCCTCTGCAACCAGCTTGCTAACCACAACGTCAGCCAAGCCTGAATGTTTGCCGGACTCTGGGCATGGTAACCAGATACGTGTTTACACAGACTTCCCAGTTCCGACTGACTGACTGCCAGGGTCACTCAGACAAGAGGAGCAGGATGATGTAGTGCTGCTCACTGCACAAGGAGGGAGGACCTGAGTTCATATCCCCAGTACCCAGGCAAAGCTGGACATGTTAGCCCGTGCCTGTAATGACTATGCGCTCCTAAAGTGAGACGGGAGGCAGAGATAGGAGAATCCCCAGAAGCCATAGCTAGCTTGCCTTACTTAGAGACCTTGCTGCAGTCAGGACGGGGAGGGAGAGCCTATACTTGAGATCATCCTCTGACCTCCACATGCGGTGGCCTGTGTGCCCCTGTAACTGGCACACGATCACACAGAGAACACAAAAGGAATGGGATCTTGCCACTCTTGTGATAACAGTGAAGGTAGACAGTGGACACTTGTCAGGATGTTGTGTGCTCTTTTACCGCAAACTGTTCTTCATTATTGTATTTTTTTTTTTTTTTACCCCTTTTCTGTGAAGAATTCTACAGGAGAAATTAGACCAGCCTGTGTCTGCCCCGCCATCGCCTAGAGACATCTCCATGGAGATCGATTCTCCCGAGAACATGATGAGGCATATCAGGTTTTTAAAGAACGAAGTGGAGCGGCTGAAGAAGCAGCTACGAGCTGCCCAGTTACAGCGTACGTGGCCTCCCGCTCCCTTCCCCGTAGTTCTTGTCAGTCCCCGTGCTTTTACTAAGGGACTTCCAGTAGCCATAGTCAAGGCATTACTTGTGATGCATGGACGGTTGGCACAGGAGTTCCTGTTGCTCTGGGGTATATTTTCAGAACAGAAACATCGTGGCAGGAGGGCTGCAGTTTAGAATGCTTCCCAAAGATAATTTTGGTAATCTCAAGAGGGAGTCCCTGAATGAGCGGGAGCCCAGGTGTCTTACTGCCATCTGTTGCTGAGGTAAAGTCCCCACTTAAGGAGGAGGGTGCTTATTTGGCACATAAGTTGGCATACATAGCAGGGTGTCACCGAGGCAGAAAGTCAAGAGAACTGGTCACATAATATCCATGGTTGAAAACAGAACAGTTGATAAATCCATACCTTTGCTTGGCTAGCTTTCGTATACATATGTATATGTGTACATGTACACATATACTCACACGTGTATATATACACACACATATATTTATATGCACACATATGAAACTGACCTGCAGTTTCATGAGCCGGGTTCTGCCTCGACCGAAGGGAGAAAGGAGACCTGAAACACAGAGTTCGAGAACAAAAGGACACGAAGCCAAGTTGAGGGTTTCCAATCAAGGCTCGTCTTTACTTTGGGGGTTCAGCATTTATATACAAGAGAGCATAACTGAATCTCTAGGTTACAACGACATTTGAATAACATAAGGGATTCGGGAGGAGTCAGGAAGAATCCAAACAAAGTCAAGGGGGAAGTCCAAGGGAAGCTGGCTGCTGGGCTGAAGGTGGAGACTCAGGGCGTCCCGCAGGTCTCAGCTCTGGGGAAAGGCTGGAGGCACAGTCCACAGTGGGGGAGGAGGTCAACAACCGATGTCCTCAGGCTGTATACGTGCCAGCCAGCAGGCATAGCTTCCTCTGTAATCCTCAAAGGTGGAACTCATAGTAGTGAGTCTTTGGTTCAGGCACAGAAGGCATGAGTTGAGTCTGCAGTGGCAAGCTCTGATGTCTTGCAGCTGAGGGACCCCAACACACACATATGTATGTATATAGTTTATTATCAGTCATAGTATAATTTATATATTTTGTTAACTTATTACTATATCATGAATGTAAAATATTCAGCATAATTTATATATATGAATAATTGGTATCTATTAATATATTCAAATGAAATGAATTTCCTGAGAGAATTTCGTATAATGTATTTTGATTATGTTCACTGTTCAGCCTTCCCCCAACTCCTCCCGCCCCTGCCCTCCACCCCCACACACTCAACTTGGATTCTGCTTTTTACTTAGCTCCCTGAACCCAGCTTATGCTGTATATTCAAGTGTGTGGCCCTGTCTCCTGCAGCAGAGGAGGTCTGCCATGGGCCGCATCCCTCAGGAAAGCTGATTGAGAATGGAGCGGCTCACAGCGAGCTCGCACCCTCCCACCTCAATTAAGATAATTAGGAGAATCTCTCCCCTGCACTCTTGCTGAGGCGCGCCTTTCCACGTGATTCTCTTACCCGACTTGACTGGGGGGGGGGTTGGTCACAACCTGTAACCCCACATCAGGCCTGGCTGGCTGGCTGTGCTCTGAGGCAGTAAAAAAAGACAAATTAATAGAGGAAAGCCGAAAAGGAAGCCTTAGTCAGTGGCTACACTGGGAAGAGGGGAGCAGAGAGATCCAGCAACCCCTCAAGTCTTTTTTTGGGGGTCCTATGTAGTAGAACCAGCTTGATCTTAATCCCCGACTAGCTTACAAATTATGGCTATTTTATTTGGCTTTGACAATTAGGGCTGTCCCCTAATCTGCTTTTCTATCTGCTGGCCTGGCTACCTACCCCCTCCCCCAGCAGTGTACCCCAAATACTTGCTGTGTCTCCTGGCCATGTGCTCATGGTCCATCTCCTCTCTTCCCCGTGGTGGTCTCCTTTCCACCCTGAACCAGGTCACTCAAATCCTGCCTACCTCTCATCCCTCCAGTAATTGCTTTGTGGTCATTTTTATTTAACCAATAGTTTTAAGGGGCAAGGTGTGCCCAACAAAAGCTTGTAAACCCGAGAATTCACTTTATTGGTGAACAAAGTACAGAATTTGTACTCCAGGTATAGAATTTGGCAGTACAATCCGTAGCAACAGATCAAACCTCCACCGTCCTGAAGTGAGATAGAAACCTACGTAAAGGGCCAAGGATTTGCACCTCCAGGCAGTTCTGGTGGAGGTGCGGACCTGCCCACCCTCCTCTGGACCGTCTCTGTTCAGGTTTCGGTCTCAGCCTATGCACTCGAGATCTCTTCCAGGGGGAGAGGTCCCCTCTGCCCTTTTCTTCTCCCAGTCTGAGAGTCCTGGGGAAGTCACAGCTTTGATGGTGTCCACGGCTTCAATAGTCTGATAGAGAATAAACGACGAAAGTGTTTCTTTAGAATATTATCGTTTCTGCCCGGTTTACAGTTCTAGACCGTATCAGATTGACTTTAAAGCTAGTCATCAGGCTGGGTGACCTTTGTGATCCTGTTCACCTGTGTGAGGCTAATGAACCGACAACGCAGGAGTCCTCACCACACTTTGGCACTATGAAGGGAGAACGGTGATTTGCCTTCCTGTTTGCTGAATTAGTTCTTCGAGATGGCATTTTGCACACGGTATTTGCCGAACAGATGCCTTTGAAATTCATGCTTAGTTTTTTGGTAAAGGCCAAGGTGTTGTCGAAATCAAGGTTCTGGTTTTGCTGAGGGTGTCTAGGTTTCTCTGCATTTTTTAGAGGTCTGCCGTATTCCTGATGTTTCGCCATAGACATTTCTTTCCTTGAGGTAATATTGTCCACGGAAGATCTTTTCCTTTCTCCGTTACTACCGGGTGAGCAGTCTGTACAGGTGCACCCCGTGTGCTCGCAGATGTGCGCACGCATGCGGGTGCTCGAGTACAGAATTGCTTCGTACTGAGAGCCACACGGTGAACGTGACCCTCTCTACATCTTTCTCTTTGAAAACACTATTAAAAACAGCTTGTCTTGTAGTTGGTTGTTCCCCAGGCTAGCGACACAGCTGCCTTGTGGGAACCTCCGTAAAAGCTGACTCCTGTTACATGAGATGGCCCGTGCAAAGGATCCCTTTTCAAAACATTCTTAAATTCATTTACCGTGTGCGCACGTGGCCTGGTGCTCACGTGTTGGTCAGAGAACAGCTTGTGGGGGTAGGTTGTCTCCTCTCACCGTGTAGGTTGAGGGGATCCAGATCAGTCTGGTGGGCTTGGCGGTAGGTGTGTCCTGTACCTGAAGGACCGTCTCACCAGCCCCAGTGGTGAGACCCACCTTTTTGTCTAATGAGGTGTCCCAGCTTCCGTGCTGGGCTTGCATGAGTCTCCCCATGCACAACGGCCTCAGGCAGATCCTGAGCAGGAGAACCCACTCAGTAGATGTATGCTGATGGTCTCAGGCGCCTACCTTCCGTCTCCCCTGAAGGTGCATTCCACGTAGTAGTTCCCTGTTCTCTCTTGGATGGTATATGAAGATCCTGGAGGCCTTCAAAAGTATGGCATGTTTTTATTTTTGCTGCAACGAGCATAGACCCAGCAGCGCAAATTGACCCAGGTCAGAGCATCTTGCGTGCATTATCGGGCCCCATGATTGCCTCCACTGCGGCTCTCCCTTGTGGGGACCTGACTCCCATGGCCTCTCTGTTCTGGTCTCCTTCGCACTCTGACTCACCCTTGTATCTTCTACCCACCCTGATAATCCAGGATTATCTCACCACACTTGGATCCCTGGCATAATCACACCTACAAAAATCCCTTTTGTCTTTGTTGAGTCTGTAGGCACCGCCTGCTGTTGCTGCTAGCCCTGGGTGGTTCTCTCAGTCCTTTGAGGACCAGACTGGAGTCCTCTGAAATGTTTTTTTTTTTTTTAAATCCAAGTAATCCTGAGGTGTGTCTCAGATGACTGACGGCTGCCTCTAGACGCTCAATGAAACCAGGCGAGCTAGAACAGAAGGTTCCGGAGTGTCAGTTTGTTTTGGTAGCTTGGTTTTCACCTCTTCCCCGGGGCTGGCCAGCTCCCCTCTTTTTCATTCCTCATTTGTGCTTGGCTGGGAGGCTCTGGGGATGACGGACGCTTTATCTTCATCCCTTGGCACTCAGTGCATGGCTTGGTCTTTGAAAAAGCCCATGGATCTCCCTGAAGACATCTTGTGAATGCTGGTGTGATCCCTCCACCCCCATGCCCCTCGGGACATATGAAAAGGCTGGCTCACGGAAGCCATCAGCATCGTGGCGTTGTTCAGCTGGTTTCAATAAGGCTTAAAGCTGTGGTTCTCAACCTTCTAATGCTGCGATCCTTCAATACACTTCCTCGTGCTGTGGTGACACCCCCCCTACCCCCAGCCAATAAATTGTTTTCATTGCTATTTCATAACTGTAATTTTGCTGCTGTTAGGGATCTTCATGTAAATATATGTGTTTTCAGACGGTCTTCAGTGACCCAGTAGAAGGGTGATTTAACCCCTCGCAAAGGTCTCTGGCTTACAGGAAGCTGGGTTAATGGCTCATGCCGTCTTCCCTGGGTCTCCAACTTTGTGTATCAGGTGGCCTGCTCCTCCGTGGGTGTAGCTGTGGCAGTTAGCCCTTCGGCCTCCAGCCCTGACTGTCAGTTTGAGCTAAGCCTTTCAGTCTGTGGTGGGGCTCAGTCCCCGTGTGGTCTGTACCTGGGAAGGGGAGCGCCACTCGGAAGCTAAGGTTTGATGACACCCTCAGCCGGATGACACCTTCGATTCAATTTCAAGAGGTAGCAGATATATGTGGGTGGTATCTCTGAGGACCAGAGCTGTCCTGAAATGTTCAGAGAGAAGGGTCACAGTGGACCAGCAGAGGGCGCCCACGGGAGGCGGTAGTTCCTACATTTGGGTCCTGACACTGGGGGTGCATTGGGGTCCTGCTGGCTTATCTGAGTTAAATTGACAGGAAGCCCTGCATTCTTTTTTTTTTTTTTCTTTTTTAATGGTTTTTCGAGACAGGGTTTCTCTGTAGCCCCAGCTGTCCTGGAACTCACTCTGTAGACCAGGCTGGCCTCGAACTCAGAAATCCGCCTGCCTCTGCCTCCCAAGGGCTGGGGTTAAAGGAGTGCGCCACCACCGCCCAGCTCTGTTCTACACTCTTTATCTCGAAGTTACTAACTCAGCATTCTTCTTCTGACTCCCCATAGCTAACACTTATTACCTGCTTCTTGTATTTTTGTTACAGCGTGTTTTTGTCAGAGACAGGGGTCTCACTGTGTAGCCACGGCTGACTTAGAAGTCTCAACGACCCCTGCCTTAACCCGCCCGCAGGTGCTGGGAATATAGGCACATAGCTCATGTCCAGCTTGAATGACAGTTCCCCTGAAAAATACAACGCTTCCTCTTAAATGACTGTTGGAGCCTTCGGGATCTTCAGTTCTGGGAACTTTTGCTTTGTAGTCACCTTGTGACTCTAGGTAGCAGTAGGGACTCCCAGGGCCACCTGGTGCTTCCTATTGAGCTTGGCGAGCCACCAGGCATACGGGCATACTCGGGGAGACTTAATTTAAGCTGTTCTCGTATTAAAAGTGAGCTTTGTAAGTATCTTCCGCCCCCCATCACTTCAATGAAGACGACGGTTGCACGAGGATTAGGCAGGGGGAGGGGTCCTCCAGCCGCCTTCAAAACAGCTAAGAGATGTAGTATTTAGTCTACAGAGTAGGGTCTGATAAACCCAGGCATTTCAATTCCTGAAACCGTTCAGGTCGAAGAGATGGTGCAGTGGTTGAGACTACTTCTTGCTCACGAGGGTGATCTTCAAGTTCCTAGCAGCTGTCATTTCATCGGGAACGATGGGGAGTCCTCTTGCCTCCCTGGGCGTTGTACACACTAGTGTGACGGTCATCAGAAGTCATTGGGCAGGCAGGATGGCTCAGTGAGTAAATAGGCTTGCCACCAAGTATGGGAACCTGAGTTTGATTCCCCCTGTGAGTGAAGCCGTTCCTAGAGGTTGTATGTACACACACACACACACACACACACACACACACACAAACAAACACACACGAGAGGCTTACGTACACTCGGTGGGAAAGGGTTTTTGTACACTGTATAAAGTTCTATTTTACATGAATGTTACCTGTAACTGAAGCTGGCACACTGCGTCTTAGAGTTGCTCCGCTGTACATGGTAGATGTGTTAATTAGGGTGACCATCCCCCCCACCCCCCTTGATGGCCTGTTTAGAGGGGACAGGCAGCCTAGAGGGAAACCAGTGCGCTAGTCTGTCTCCCTAACTGGACTCCCTCTCTCCCAGCCACCACAGTGGAGAAGAACGTCTGACAAAGCAGTCAGTGAAACCCAACTCTGGCTATGTCGTGTATGCGCCTGGAGCCCCTGTCCTGTGAACGCCTCGCTCAGCACGCCATTAAATTATTTACTAAATGTAATTCTCCTGTAAACCTTGATACTTAGGCTAAATTTTAAACCCCGGGTCTCACGCGGTAGGGCAGGGCCCACCCCAGTGTGGGATAATGATTGCTTGGAACACAAGTTTTTAATGGCAAGCTCTGGCTTTCCAGATTCGGAGAAGATGGCCCAGTACTTGGAGGAGGAGCGGCACATGAGGGAAGAGAACTTGCGGCTGCAGCGTAAGCTCCAGCGGGAGATGGAGAGAAGGGAGGCGTTGTGTCGCCAGCTCTCGGAGAGCGAGTCCAGCCTGGAGATGGATGATGAGAGGTTTGTACCCATGCCTCGTCCCCAACCCCCCACAGACACCATCTCTGTGACTCCAGGCCCAGGGGATCCAGTGCCCTCTTTGGGCTTCGGGTCAGACAGCCAGTGTGTATGCGGTAGGCAGGCGTACTTGCAGGCAGAACAGCCACATGCGTCAGTTGACTAGAAATTTATATGGTCTAGAAAGGGAAAGCTTAGATATCACTCGGACGGGATGAAGAATATTTCCCAAGTTAGAGCACATGCCCACGGTAGGGTACACGCAAGATTGAATACCCTGCTCGCACCGGAGAGGAAGAGCGGGTGTTTGTTTTGTTTTTAAATTTTTAACACTGATGTTGAAAGGAACGTGAGCAGAAATACTAGAGAAATATATTTCCTGCTGCCCCTATTTCTAGTAACGGGAATAAATAAGCTCACATACTTGGATACAGATATCACAGGCACATTTAGCAGGATTTTCCTCCAGATCTGCTTTAATTGAATTGCAAACATTTCAGTGATTTCCTCTGCCTTCCACACCCTCCCCACCACTTTGGATTTTTTTTTTTTAAATGTTACTTCATTTGTCAAAACCATGCCAAGCTTTGACAGAAAAAAAAAAAAAGAACTTGATAATTTCAAACATGAATATACTTGAATTTAGGTTATTTTCTTATCCACGCTCTCAACTCTCTCAAACGATGCCCTCTCCTCCTTTCCATCTGCCCCTCCCACTCTGGTTCTTCGTTTTAAACCCCACTGAGTTTACTAATTTTGTTTGTATGCATCGATACTCTTTGGAAATAACTCTTCTCTTCATAATCCTAATCAGAAAGGTACCAGGCTGTAGGAATTACAGAGCAGTGGCTGGCGTTTGGTGTGGTTTGTTGTTGTGGTTTCGTTTTTCCTGACCTGGTGCTGGGTTTCATAGACTGTCCCCCTGGAGTACGCTGTGTGCGGCGAACAACTATGCTCACCTGCATTTCTTCCTTCCTTTCCCCTCTTTCTTCCCCCTGATCGATCATCTTTCCATCCCTCAGCCTCCCTTCTGATTTCTTGCTGTGTGTGTACGTATAAGTGGCTTTTACATATCTGCAAAAAAAA
>NW_022196909.1:35088962-35105584 GCF_008632895.1 Mastomys coucha
AAAAAAGAATCTAGAATCTGCAAACGAGAGAAGATGTGATACGTGTCTCGGAGTATGGCTCAGTTTGCTCGCTTTGGTTTCCAGCAGATAGCATCGTTCCTGTCTTCTTTTTAACTTCTTAAGCTCCGTTGCCCACACACGCCATGTTTCCCTCCTGGGCGGACTTCCACGCACGACCCCCCCAACCCGACTGTTTGGGGCAGACCCCTAACAGGGTAGTTGTACAGGCGTCTGTAATTCTGTGGCTTGAAGCCCTCTTACAACTGAGACTCGGCATATCTGAGTCATGCGACATTTCCAGTTTTGCTTTTTCTAGAAACCTCCATACTGTTGTTGATGGCAGCCAAGCTGGTTCACTTTCCACCAGCAGCCCGAGAGGGCTTCTTTTTACCCACAACCCCACCAACATTTGCTCCTTGTTTCCTTAATAACTGCGGTTCAAACCAGGGGGAAAATCTTAGTATATTTTTGACTAGCACTTGATACTTAAGGATGTTGAATGTTTTTTCATAAGTTTATTGACTTTAACTTTCCCTTCAGACTGGTGAGGTGGCTCAGCGGTTAAGAGCACCGACTGCTCTTCCAAAGGTCCTGAGTTCAAATCCCAGCAACCACATGGTGGCTCACAACCATCCGTAATGAGATCTGATGCCCTCTTCTGGTGTGTCTGAAGACAGCAACAGTGTACTTACATATAATAACTTTCTTTTTTTTGTTCTATTAACTATTTTTAGAGTAAAGTGCTCACTTTGCTGCCCTACGTGTCCTGGAACTCACAGAGATCCATCTACTTCTGCATCCCAAGTGCTGGGATTAAAAGCTTGTGCCCCCATATCTGTCCTGTTTGCTGTTCTGTTTGCCATTTGCCCATTTATTAATGGGCTTGTTTGGTCTTTTAGTATTGACTTTTTCTTTTTTCTTTTTTTTTTCTTTTTTTTTTTTTTTTTTTTTTTTTTTTTTTTTTTTTTAGTTTTTTGAGACAGGGTTTCTCTGTATAGCCCTGGCTGTCCTGGAACTCACTCTGTAGACCAGGCTGGCCTCACACTCAGAAATCCGCCTGCCTCTGCCTCCCAAGTGCTGGGATTTAAGGCGTGCGCCACCACGCCCGGCATTAGTGTTGATGTTTTAAAATGCCTACTACCACCTCTGTTTGGGTATCTATGAGCTTTAAGACCCATGCCCACGAGGAAGGGAGCCAGGCCATACATTTCTGCTCTGACCTTTTCCATGCTTTGGCTAAAGCTATGAGGCCGCATTTACACATGGGCTTTTTATATATTCTGCATCTTTTTTTTTGGAGACAGGGTTTCTCTGTATAGCCCTGGCTGTCCTGGAACTCACTCTGTAGACCAGGCTGGCCTCAAACTCAGAAATCCACCTGTCTCTGCCTCCCAAGTACTGGGATTAAAGGTGTGCGCCACCACCGCCCAGCCCTATATTCTGCATCTTATTAACCACCTGTCCAATCTGTAACCCACAAAGATTCTCTGCTATTCGGTGGGCTTCTTCTTCAGCAGTGGTTCTCAACCTGTGGGTGGTGACCACCATTGGGCTGACATATCAGATCCCCTGCACATCACATTCATAATATGGTTCACATCACGATTCATAATAGCAAAATTATAGTTATGAAGAAGCAAGGAAATAATTTTATGGTTGGGGGTCACCCCAACATGAGGAGCTGGATTAGAGGTCGCAGCATTAGGAAGGTTGAGAACCATTGGTTTCCAGCACTTACTCTTTCCTTTGCATCTTCGTTTCACACAGTGCCGTCTGTCAGTTCTTGGTATGCTTTCCTGAGCTCTTGGAATTAGCTTCAGAAAGCCTTTGCCAGCACCTGGTATCTTTAAGTGTTTCCCCCTAGTAACTCTCAAGCATAGTAGCCTCGGAGTCTTCAATACCTCCTGAGATGATCTCTGCAAAATCTTCATTCTGCCCGGGGTGGGGGGGTGGGGGGAGGCTCAGCACCGTTTGTCAGGGAGGCCATCCATTCTCCAGTGTGTGTCTCTCTTATACTTTTCTCAAAAAAAGGCAGGGAACTGTGTGGATGAATTTTCCGTATCCGCTACTTTATGGATGTGCCGTGCCATGCTGTTTTTGTTACCGTGGCTCTGTAGTATAGCTTAAATCAGACCCCACAACACTTTGAACTCTGTTTCTCCTGCTCAGGGTTGCTTTGGCCCTCTGGACTTGTTTGTGCTTTGGTGTCGATGTTAGGATTTTTCCCCCTATGTCTGTGAAGATTGTCCTTGGAACTGTGATGGTGACTACAGTCGTTTTAGTAATTCTGCTTATCCATGCTGATGGGAGCCTTTTCCACCTCAAGGACTTTTTCAATTTTTCCCTGCTTTGGCGGTTTAAGTTTATCATTGTTAAGGTCTTTTACTTCCTAAGTTAGTTTTATCTCCCCCCCCCTTTTTTTTTTAAAGCTAATAGAATTGATTCCATGACTTATTTTTTGCCAAGTTTGGTGCTGGCACATAGAAAATCTGACATTTTTAAATGTTGAGTTTGTACCTTGTTACTTATCTAAGAGTCTTCGGGATTCTTTTTTAGTGTAATAAACCGTGGGCTCAGGTTAACAGCCATTCGATATCTTCCTTATTTGTAACCATTGTATTTCTTTTGTCTGCTTGCTCCTGGCAAAGACTTCCCAGACATACTCGTGGAGAAGGTGGGTATCTTTGTCGCATTCCTGCTGTGGGGGCCAATGCTTTGGGACTTTCCCCTTCAGTATAACGTTGGCCATCGGTTTGCCGTCTATACCCTTTATTATGATGAAGTCTACTCTTCCATAGTTCCTTCAGGGCTCCTGTCATGAAAGGATACTGGACTTCCATCAGATTCTCTTTGCATCTCTTGGAAATGCAGATGCCAATTCCTACTCAGTCTGCCTATGAATTTGTTGGCAACAGGTGTGTCTTGAACCATCCTTGCATCCCTAGATTGAAACTGACTAGCTCAGGGCAAACGTTCTTTTTTACGTGTAGTTGATTCCAATCTCAAGTTCTTTTAGTGAGAATTTCCCGATCCATTCTAGCAGAGAGATGGTCCTTGTCTTAGTCAGGGTTTCTATTCCTGCACAAACATCATGACCAAGAAGCAAGTTGGTAGTCTCTGTGTAGTAAAGGAATTTATTGATGACTTACAGTCTGTAGTCCAACTCCCAACAATGGTCAGCAGCAGCTGTGAATGGAAGTCCAAGGATCTAGCAGTTGCTTAGTCCCACAAGGCAAGCAGGCGAAGAAGAGAGAGAGCCTTCCTTCTTCCAATGACCTTACATAGGTCTCCAGCAAAAGTGTGGCCCAGATTAAAGGTGTGTGGTACCACACCTTTAATCCCAGATGACCTTGAATTTGGAGATCTTCCTGCCTTCTGGGATCTATAGCCACTATCCCTCAAGATTTCCAGGTCAGAAACATGTATCCCCAAGCCTCCAGATTAGGACCCCAGGTGAGCCTTCCAATTCTGGATTGTAGTTCATTCCAGATAGAGTCAAGTTGACAACCAGGAAGAGCCAGTACAGTCCTCTAATTGCCTATTTTGTGTTTGTTTTTTGAGACAGGGTTTCTCCGTGTAGCCCTGGCTGTCCTGGAACTCACTCTGTAGACAAGGCTGGCCTCGAACTCAGAAATCCGCCTGCCTCTGCCTCCCAAGCCCTGGGATTAAAGACGTGTGCCACCACCACGCCCGGCCTCTAATTGCCTGTTGTTTCCGGGTCTTTATCTGGTGTGGAATCTGCAATGGTGGCTATGTTAAATGAATGTGGCCGTGTTCTTCCTCCTATTTCATGCTGGAGTTTGAAGAAGTGTGGTGTCACCTCTCTTTAGAGGTCTGACAGAACTCAGCAGTGAGTCCTAGACGTTCTTGTGTTCTCTCTCCCTCCCTCCTTTCCTCCCTCCCCCCTCCTTTCCTCCCTTCCCCCTCCTTTCCTCCCTCCCTTCACCCTTCCCTCCTTCCCCCCTCCTTCCCTCCCTCCTTCCCTCCCTCCCTCTGTGTGTGTATTTTTTAATTGGAAGAGTTTGAATTACTAAGCCAATCTCATTACTTGTAATGGACTAATGTCTCTGATGGTCTAATGGTCTAATAAGTTGTTTATATCTTCTCAGTTTAATTTTGATGAGTCATGTGTTTCAAAAAAGCATCCATTTCTTGTAGATCTTTCCAGTAATTTTAGAATGTGATGATCCTCTGAGTCTCCCTGGTCTCTGTCTCTATGTTAGTTTGGCTAAGGCTATGTCAGAGTTACCTTTTCAAGGAGCCAACGTTCTCCTTAGTAGTAATGATTATTTCTATTTCATTAGCCTCTGTCCTGATCTTACTTAGTATTTCTGTTGATTTTTCTTTTTCTTTTTTGGATTTGACATCTTTTCTTTTTTTCCTAAACCCTTGATGTTCGCACCGTCAAGTTACTGATTTAGGATCTGTCTGTCTGCCTGTCTTGTCATCTGTCTTGTTTGTCTATATGGGCATTTGTAAGTGTATACTTAACATCTTAGAATCACTCTGATCACACCCCTTGGGTTCTGACATTTTGTTTCTGTTTTCATTAAATTCTAGGAATGTTTCATTCCCCCCCACACACACACACACTTCTTCCGTGGCCCGTCTTATTATAGTCCACACACTTCCGTGGCCCATCTTATCGTCCACACACTTCTTCTGTGGCCCGTCTTATCGTCCACACACTTCTTCTGTGGCCCGTCTTATTATCGTCCAGCGGTGTGATGTGCTGTTTATTCTCCGTGGCCTTTTGCGTTTTGCGGTCTCTCTCACTGCTGATCTTCAGCTCTGTTCCAGGGTGAACGGACATTAGAAACAGTTCGGCTTCCGCTGTTAAGGCTTGGCCCTACTATGCGGTCCGTTTTGGGGAAAGCCCATGGGCCGCTGCTGAGAATCTGCCTCCTGCACCCTTCGAGTGGGATCATCTTACTTGCTGGATTGGACCTGTGTTTGGTCTGTGTTATCTAACTCTGATATCTTTCTGTGAGTTCTGGTCTGGCTGGCCTGTCACTTGGTGAGGATGGAGACAGGGGTCTCCCGTGGCTGTCTCAGTCCTGTTTTTGTACCCCGTGGTGTTTATTGATGAAACTGGGTGTGTCGTCGTCTCTTACTCTCCAACTGAAGTCTGCATTGTCCGCTGGCTAAGCTGCAGTACCGACCCCTTCCTTCCGTTAGTCTAGACTGTCTTTTCCTGCCTCTCACCCAGGCTCTGTCTGGCTTTGCCAGTGAGATGCGTTCCCTGTAGGCAGCAGACAGAGGGTTCCTGCCGTGGAATCCAGCTCACTCCTCTGGTGTCTTTTGTTTTGACTGTAGCAACTGTTAACCTTCAGAGCTCCTTTGGAAGGTCTTCCTGCCACTTCTGGGTCGTTTAACGTTTGTCACTTCACTGATCCTTGTCTGTTCCCTTGCTTGTTCTAGTACATAGATCGCTCTTAACCCTAGCCTCCCAAGTGCTGGGATTAAAGGCGTGCGCCACCACCGCCTGGCATAAACGAGACTTTAAAAGTTAACAGAAGACGGGGCTGGAGAGATGGTTCAGTGGTTAAGAGCACTGATTGCTCTTCCAAAGGTCCTGAGTTCAAATCCCAGCAACCACATGGTGGCTCACAACCACCCTTAATGAGATCTGATGCCCTCTTCTTGGGTGTCTGGATACAATAAATAAATCTTTAAAAAGAAAAAAGTTACAGAAGACAAGTTTTCCTCTTTAAAATCTCTCTGCTTCCTCACTTGAAAAGTTTTTTTTTTCCCCCTCAAAAAGACTGTATCATGTGATTGCAATCCCTGCTTCTAAGTCTGTTCTTGACAGTTCCCATTCTCAGTAAAACTGACTGAAAACGTCCCTCCACACCCAAAGCAGTTCACTAGGTAGTTTATTAACTACTTCAGGACTCAGGGGAGACCCGAGGCTGGAGTACAAAGCGCCTGGGCTGGGCTTCAGAGGGGGCGGTCTTGGAAGATGCGGCTTCCAGATAGATGGCCGCTTCCTCCAGAGCTGCCGTTCGCTGCTTTATTTCTGTTGCTTATTTGTTTTTAGGGAGGCTCTCCTGTAGTCCTGAGATGACCTTGAAATGTTGATCCTCCCGTTTCCACCCCAGATTGCTGGGTTTAGAGGCATCATGCCACCAGAGTGCAGGAGGCACAACCCAGGGCTTCGTGCACGCTGCGCAAGCCCTCCCCAGCTGAGCTACATCCCCAGCCCTGCTTTTATTTTATTGTTTGTATATTATTCAAGGTACCATGGAGTTGCTAAGTACCTGGTTAAGTAGCAAGCACTCTGTACCCCAGGACTGTTCCAACGGGCTGGATTGCAGGGAAAGAAAGTGACAGTCCCATAAGACTGTGATCTTAAACCACCTGCCTGTGTGTATAATACAAGGAAATGTCCCACCTGGTATTCCTGTGGTGGGCTGCCCTAAAGAAGGGAAGGAGAGACAGAGAGACAGAGAGACAGGAGTCAAATTGAGCTGTGTGTCAATCAAGCCTTGTTAACTAGCTTGGAAGCCACTGGGTTAGTTCCTCATGTGGATGAACGCTGGGGCTGACGGTGCTCTGAGGTCAAAGTCTATGCCAGAGAGGATGGTTTGTCAGGAAGTCTGTCAAGCAGCAATTTCTCCACCCCCCCACCCCCACTTTCCCACCCCCATCAGCACTGTGTACTTGGTTCACAGAGTGAAAGCTGACGGTCCCCGTAATCACACCTCAGCACATTCGGGCCTGATGCGAGCTAGACTCAGCACCGAGTGGCCGAGCGTGACCCGCTCAGGGCGCCCAGCACTGGTGTCTTGTGTTAAATTCTAACGTGTGGCCATCGGTTAAAGCAGAGCTTGCCTTGTGAACGCTTGGGCACTCGGCCCAGGGCCCTGTTTGCCCTTCACTGTGTTGAGTATTGGTGAGCTTGTTAGTTTCGCGTTTCAAATAACAGTTCAAGTAGATCTGCCTGTGCTTCTGAGGTCACTGACAGACTTCAGGACAGGTCCCTTCTGATGTCAATGGCTGTAACAAGCCTCTGGGGATAGTGGCACTTGTGAGACTGGAGCAGTGTGACTCAGGAGTTCTGGACTAGAAAGATGTCCTCTGGGTACAGCCTCTCCGACTCCCAGGATTTTGACCTTGGGTTGTACCCTTTTGGAGCCTTACTCCTTAGAGTTTCTTCTGAAGACCACGTGAACACAGGCGTTTCAACCACGTCCTCCTCTCTCCTTTCAGGTATTTTAATGAGATGTCTGCGCAAGGATTAAGACCTCGCACTGTGTCCAGCCCAATCCCTTACACGCCTTCTCCCAGTTCAAGCAGGCCTATATCACCCGGTGAGTGTGTCTGCAGTCTACCGCAGTGGGACTGTTTTCCAGCTGGGTAGTGTGTGTGTGTGTCTATGTATGTATAGTTACGTGTGAGAGAGTGTATGTGTGTGGCTATGTGTGTGTGGCTGTGAGTATGGCTGTGCGGCACTGGGAATTGAACCCGGGGCCTCACACAGGTTTAGCTAAATGTTCCCCGCTGGTTTTTAGCCAGCTCCTCCGGTATGTTTAGTCAGCAGCCCTGGTTGTGTTCCCTTCTATTTTGTGTTTTTTGTTTTGTTTTTTAACAAATCTAAAGTCACCATCAGGAAGGAGTGTTGGTTGAAGACCTTAAATACAAGGACTCTGATTTTTATTTTTCATTATTATTTTATTATTTAATGTTCTTCTCTACTTTTTAGCTTTTTTATTTTTGAGGATTTCATATCCTCTGTCTGCCCCTCTCTTCTTCATTGTCCACTGAGCCTTAGGTACAGAGATGATGATGATGATGATGATGATGATGATGATGATGATGATGATGATGATGATTGACCTTCAATTTGATTTCAAAACCCCTTCCTTTGAAGACTCTGTGTGTGTGTGTGTGTGTGTGTGTGTGTGTGTGTGTGTGTGTGTGTCTATGACTAGTCTCAGGGGATGGGAAAGGTCCCTGGGTTGATTTCCAGGATGTCTTCCCGTGCATCTTTTATGGGTTCCTTCGCTTCATTCCAAAGGCCTTAATCTCACTTTTGCTCTGGGCAAAATCTGGGCATCATTTTTTTTTTCTTCCCGTGCGAAAACAGAATCAGCAGCCAGTCATGGGTTACCAGCTCTGGGTCATTGGGCCAAGAAGAGGCCAGGCTGAGCGTCTTCATCCAAAACCAGTGTCGCCTGCCCCCTACCATGAGCTAGCTCCCCAATCCTTGCAGTGGTTTGTGAGCTAAGCCTCACAGGCCTGGTAGGTTCCTTGTGCAAGCAAGACAGCTAGCGTCTTCCACTGCTGGCTTTATCTGGGGGCCTTGCCTTTCCCAGCATGCCTGTCTTCCTCTGACCCCCAAATACTCCTCAGTGTCCCAGGCTCAGCACCTGCAGGGCTGGGGGGCTCCAGTATAGGTGGGGCGTCCGCCGTTCACCATGAGGGGAGAGGAGGAAGTAGGCATGAGGCAGGAGTGGTGGGGAGACGAAAGTGAAGGGCTGGCTTTTGTCTGTGCGTCTGCTGTTGAACACGCCGGCAGATAGACTTGAGGGGTGGGTCGGCGGTGGGGGCGCCAGGTTGGCGGGTGTCACTGTAGGGTGACCTTGCAAAGGCTTTATTAGGACGGCGGTTCATTTTGTCTGAGGTCATACTTTAAGGATTTCCCTGAAGGTTCATGAAGGGAGGGGGGACATGATGTTCTCCAGCCACTGCAGTTCTGACAGTGGTAGAAATGACTTGGTTTTATCTGTATGGGATCTAGCCAGCACTACGGCAACGTCTGTTGCTGCTGCCGCTGCAGTTGTGTGGATGGGTGGTTTCTTAGTATGCGAGTACCCTGTGCGTGCAGGGTTCTCAGAGGTCAGCAGGGGGCATTAGGCCCCCTAAGACTAGAGTTAGGGATGGCTGTGAGTTGCTGAGCTTTGAGTACTGGGGATTGACCTCAGGTCCTGGGGCTTAAGTCAGGAGTAAGGGGGTGGGGGCGTATGGTTTAGCAGGTAGGAATGCCAAGGCATGTTCAGTGCAACTTAATACCTTACTTAGTCTGTTTAAAGGTAACAAAATTTCTAGAGGAATGCCATTTCCCAGGGATCAGAAAAAATACTGTGGGGGGGTGGGTTATGTGTGAGGTTTTGAGGTTTCACAATGGTAAGAATATAACAGAGTCAGGAGCCTTAGGTACCAAAGCTAGGACAGTGTGACCAATAAAAGTCATCTAGTTGCCGGGCGGTGGTGGCACACGCCTTTAATCCCAGCACTTGGGAAGCAGAGGCAGGTGAATTTCTGAGTTCGAGGACAGCCAGGGCTACACAGAGGAAATCTGTCTTGAAAAAAACAAAACAAAAAAGTCATCTAGTTATCTGCATTGTGATGTTCCTGTCATAGTACTGCCTAGTGGTGTTGTCCTCTAGCAGTTTGGGGACACTGTTACCTCAAATTGAAATTTCTGAAGAACACATTTCTTTAAAATATCCCTGTTTTTGTTTTTTTTGTTTTTTTGTTTTGTTTTTTAATTTTTCAAGACAGGGTTTCTCTGTGTAGTTCTGGCTGTCCTGGAACTCACTCTGTAGACCAGGCTGGCCTCAAACTCAGAAACCTGCCTGCCTCTGCCTCCCAAGTGCTGGGATTAAAGGCATGTGCCACCACCGTCTGGCTCTTTCTTAAGTGTCAACCAAATGTGTTCTGTTTAGCAACCACTGTATGTGGTACACTGTCACTGTCTTCAGGCACACCAGAAGAGGGCATCAGAACCCATCAGAGATGGTCATGAGCCACCATCTGGTTGCCAGTGCTCTTAACCGCTGAGCCACTCCAAGTCCGAGAAAGCTTACTGTTGTTTATTTTGTATATATATATTCCTGGGCTAAAGGATGCGATCCATGGTAATTAAGATTTAAAGAAGAATAGAAATTAATAAGACCACCAAGATTATAGAAGATTATAGCCAATAGGGCCTGGGGAAGAGGGTTAAAAACCCACTAATAATTCATTTAGTCTTGCAGCGATCATCCGAGGATGCTACCCCAGTCCTGTTTGCTAATGGTGGGCTCTGTAACACATGAGATTAAATAGTTTATCCTGTGACTCAGACTCTCAATCAGAGACTGTCCTCACTGGCTGTCCCTGAGCACCAGTTCCCCTGATTGATTTGGTTTAGGGTTAGGCTTGGAGTTAAGAGTTAAGAGTCATAGGGCTTGATGTTCACCCTTGAGAATTGTTGGCCTAGAGCATCAGAAGGGGGAGGGGGCGGGAATTGAGTATCTTTGACTATTCTTGGTGACTTTGTTTGTTTGTTTGTTTCCAGGAGAATTAACCTAGGAAATAGGCTAGTGGGTTTTTTGTTTGTTTGTTTGTTTCATGAAAGGAACTTTTACTATTACTTTATTTTTATGTGTATGAATGTTTTGCTTGCGTGTATGCGTGCGTGTCACATGTCGACCTGATTCCTTCAGAGGTCAGCACGAGGGGCTTGGGTCCCCTGGAACTAGGCTGAGCACCCTTGTGTGAGTGCTGGGACTCAGTCCCACATGAGCAACAAATGCTCTACTGAGCCATCTCTCCAGCCCCAAAAGCCATCTCTTGAACCCTCTTTACAAGGAAGGCATCATTTTCTTTTTAACTGCATTGTGGGCTTTCAGGAGTGGGGTGTGTGCGTTTATTCCTCTGCTTTTTCTCCTCTGCTTTTTCTGTTTCATTTTTGCTTGGTGGTGAGGTTCAAAGCCAGACCTTGTACGGGTAGTCAACCCAGACTTATCCTCACTTTCCTCAGAAATAGAGTTAGGGTTCCTGCCCCTGGGCCGGTATGTGAAGGCAAGCTCTCCTGATCTCCGCTAATCAATAAACAGCACATTTAATGACCGCTTTGGTTTTCAGAGGCTGGCGTTTCATAGCAGAGCCCCGCTTTGTAAACTCGAGTCAAAAAAAAAAAATCAATTGGAAATGGGAAATGTATCTTGCAAAAAAGCCCCGCTGATGTAATTGAGTCAGGAGATAAGTTCTCAGCGTTTGGTGTCGAGGCCACAGGACAGTCCTCTAAGGAGGTTCTCGGTCTGTCTTTATGGGAACGGACGATGAAGATTCCTGTTCCCGTATAATTCAAGGCAGTGATAAATGGTTAATACGGCTTGGCCACTAGCCATCTGCAGGTCCTTAAAAGAAGGTGGTGACTCTGGTCCCTGTCCAAGCCTTTTTTTATTAGTTTTTACTTCAGCTACTTTTATAGCTCTGTATTAGCACTCTGACCAGACTCCTGACAGGAAGCAACCTCAGGAAAGGGCCAAGAGTGGGCGGCTGCAGCTTGTCTTGTCAGAGAAAAAACGTGGGGGCAAGAGCTTGAGACAGCTGCTGACTTTGTATCCACCAGAAGTGAGGCGGAACCCTTAAACCTCAGGCTGGCTCTGATTGCACCTGTCTGAGACCCACCCTACCACGGCTTTCCCAAACAGCGCCATCTGCTGGACACTTACGATTCAAGCACATTGCATAACTGAAGCCAGCGGCCAGAGCCTACCTACCCTTGTGGTTTTTCCAGTTAGATGCTAGGAGTCCAAGGTGTAAAGCGCTGGATTCATGCCCTGTAAGTGTCACCCAGACCAGTACAGGTTTCACTTCTGAATCTTTCAAGTATGGGTAATTGGACGTTACCCCGGACCTATCTATTAAGAAAGAGTCTGGAGAGAGAGAGGGGGGGGGTGGTGGGTGCACATGTACTTGAGAACTAAGGATGCCTCAACCATCATTACTCAGGAGTGAGCCATCCAACTTGTGTTTTGAAACAGTGTCTCTCATTGGCCTGCAATTTGCCAATTCAGCTAGGCTTACTGGCCAGCAGGCCTCAGGAACCGTTCCTGGCACGTTCTGTGGTCGGTGGGATAAAGCTCACATCCTCACGCACGTGCAAGAAGAACGTCACGGACTGAGGCCGTCTCCCCAGCCCTGATACGTGTTATATTGCAAAGCACTGTGGGAATGGGGCTGGCTTCCTACATGGAGCCTGCCAAACATGGCAGTGGGCAGAGGGTTGATTGCCCTTAAATCTCGGCTCCTTTCAGAGAACCTTGGCATGTGTGGGGCTTTGGTATCCTGTATTGAATCAGGTTGTTGCAGAGTTTGCATGCACACACACATACTTACAACCTGCACACATGCATGTGCATAAAGACATGCATGCACACGCAACAGTTACGTTGTTTACACACTGCTGCTTTTACTCACTGTTGAACACAAATATTCTTTTCAACCCTATAGTCCATTTGAGGCTTATGCCTGGTGTAACATAAAAGGGTTTTTGTTTGCTCCGTTGGTTTTTGCCCACGGATGTGCAGTTTTCTCAACACCAATCATTGGGGAGAGACCATTCTCGTCTGTCCTCATCTCTCCTCAGCGGTGTTGAGAGGCTCATCCGATGGAATATGACCAGGCTCGTTTCTGAGCTTCCTGTTTTGATCTGCTTTTTAGCCGTCCTCGGCTCCCCCAGTGCTTGATGGTCTTTTTTTTTTTTTTTAATGCCCCTTGTTACCCAGCATGCCCCTGAGTGGGCCCACCTCTCTGCTTGTCTGTTTTTATTTTGGCACACCCGAGACCCTCTGCCTTTGCAATTTTCCTAGCCGACTGAAGATTCCAGACGGTCAGGCTGCAAATAATACTGAACCTTGCTGCCCTTCTGTTTCAGGTCTTTCGTACGCAAGTCACACGGTTGGCTTCACGCCGCCAACGTCGTTGACTCGAGCTGGAATGTCCTACTACAACTCTCCGGGCCTCCACGTTCAGCACATGGGGGCCTCCCATGGCATCACAGTGAGTGTCCTCATCGGGAACGGGCAGCACCTCACTTCCGACCCAGTCCTAGCTGGTCTCCAGGACTGCTGCTGTTAGCCGTTTGCCCTCTTAGGTCTTGGGTCCCCTCTCCTAGCTCTGGAGTGTTCCCATGAGTTTAACATGAAGTTCTGGCGTAGAAACTAATGTCCCGGGATCTCGAGCCTCCGGTTCACTTACAGAGAAACTTGCCCACCGGAAAATGTAATTTGAAGTCTGGATGGGTGCCTTCACCAAACTTTAGCCAGCTATTTGCCTCAAAGCATTATTGGACCCCCGATAATGCATTTCCATAGCATCGGAACATGCCTCCCGTCAACACCTTTGCTAACTGACCCTTGGTGTCCTTCATAAAAGTTACCTTGGCTTCTGTTTCTACCCCTGATTTTCCTCTCCTGGATCCAGGAGGGCCAAGTTCATCCCGCTCTCAAGGTCTCGTCAGGGAGGCCAGATAAAAGTACTGTTAGATCCTCTAGGGAACCTGGGTTCAATACAGCACCTGTATGACGGCTCCCAACTGCGCGTAACTCCAGTTCCAGGGGACTCAACCCATCAGGCATGCACCGGGTGCACATATTATCTGTGCCAGGCAAAATATCCATACACGCAAAACAGATGCATCCAGGTCTCCTCAGGAGAGTTGCCCTGCACACTTGACTGTGCAGTTGGCTAAGAACAGAAAGACATGCAAGAGAGTAGGAATAAGGAGAGAGGTTCACAGAAGAGCCTTGCTGTTACGTTCCTCGGGTGCCCGTGTAAGTCTCGAAGTTCAAAGGACCTCATGTCAAGGTAGAAAATGTTGTATCATGTCTCCTCAGAATGAGGAACAAGCTGAATGATGGAGATTGGGGCCACACCAATAGGGATAACGTGACATCATCATTATTGGCTGTGAAAGATGCATTTTCATTTTGTATTAGCTCCTCACAGGCTTGGGTGTGAACACAACCTCCTTTACATTTTCCCTCCTAGTTCAGGAACCACCGATGACAGAGAAAGGACCTGTGGCTCCCCTACCTGTGTTGGTGTGGGTTCTATTCACTAATTATGCGTTGTTGGAACTGACCCAGTGTCCCAAGCTGACCCCTCCCATGTGTCCCTGTCTTCCCCCTCAGAGGCCATCGCCACGGAGAAGCAGCAGCCCCGACAAGTTTAAACGGCCCACGCCACCTCCATCTCCCAACACACAGAGCCCGGTCCAACCTCCTCCACCGCCACCTCCGCCCCCCATGCAGCCTGCGGTCCCCTCGGCAGCCACCACGCAGCCCGCGCCCACGCAGCCGCCGCATCCGGTGCACCCCTCCTCCCAGCCTTAATGCATGAGCTTAGTCAGAATTTCCAGTTGGGACTCGTCTGATGGAGCCACCTTTTTCAACGCCAAAGGCTTCTCCCGGCGTATTTGGATCTGATGCGTTCGCACTGAGGTTACCTACCTACCTTCCCCTCCTCATCGTGTCGTGAATGTTCGTCGGAAACGCAGCCGAGGTTGCGAGTCCGCAACACTAACCAGACGACTTTCTCCACCGGTGTTTTACTTGAATCTCCGTGTCTGTCTTTCCCTGGCTGGAACATTGCTGTCTGGTATCTGGTAATGAGCAGCAGTGTGCAAGCCCCACCCCGCCCGGGGGAGGGGGGCCAGGGCTGCTTTTTCTTGGCTTTTAGGTTTGTAAAATAAGAAGGGAGATCTTTTTTTTTTTTTATATAACTATTCTCTGTGAATTTGCAGGAAAATTACCAAGCTGTTTAGAAACCCTCCTCCTCCAAGGTCAGTGACGTTTACCGAACATACCAAGAATTCAGCACTACAGCTCAGACCTTTTGCAGACCTGACTCACTGTAGGATTGGCAGTTAGAGGAACCGGTGCCCACAACACTTAGTCTAGAGCTTTCTACAGACCCACTTTTTACAGGTTGTTTTCTGATTGTAAATTGACCACCGTGTCCCTTGTAAAACAGCCTCCAGAAACAAATCACACAGCTGTATCTCCCCACGTGCGTGGGATGGGAATTATTGCCTCTTAAGATGTGATTTTTTTTTTTTTTTTTAATTTTCCTTTCTCAATGTTAATCCACCTAAGCCAGCGCCCTCTAGCGTGAGAGGATAGATGCCTTCCCACCAATAATCTTGATGGCTAACTTGGAATGTAGGCTTAGATCCCTGCTGCAGGGGCCGTGAGATTGTCACAGAGCCAGTGCGGCTAACCCTTCCATTCTTTTGTGTTGTCCCGAGACAGACAATGCGAACAAGTACCTTCCAGGTGCAAAATGCTATTAGGAAATACCGTCTGGAGTGTAGGGGGACAGACACCCTAGCGTGATGGCTGAGGAGCACTTGGCGGATCAAAGTGTAGCCAGCAAAGGAGCTCTCCAGCCTTAACGGGCACTCACTTGGCCTGTTACAAGTGAGAAGCACCAAGAAGGTTCCAAATGCGATCCGCCATTCGTTCAGCAGTTTCACCGGGGTGGGGGTGGGTGGGGACACCAAGTGGCTCTTTTGTAGACCTTCTCTGTCTGTCTGTTGCAGTTACTTTGTGCTTTAGTAGTCAAGTGCTTCCCCTGCCTGTGTTTGCATATTTATATATGCCGTGGATGGAAATAACTTACTAGAGAATGTATATTTTATGATGAGAAACGTGACTCTGTTGGCTATGATCAGAGAACTGAGAAATTAATTTATCGGTAATTTTTAAGAGTTCATGTTTGTGACAAACCATCTCTTTAACAGCAGCTCCTCACGGAACACACTCCCGAGAACAAGGAATATAGCCTGGTGACATTGTAGATAATTAATATTGTACAGTCTAGAAACCTCCATTTTTGCCTTCAAATGCATATTTAAGAGTTAACAGAATGGAAAAGTGTTATCGGATAATAGTGTTTGACAGCGTTTTAAGAACTTGAGAGAACGGCCGCAGGACCTTTCACTCTACTCATCCACCCCGAAACTGAGAATGCTATCCTCCAGCAACCAGGGAGAAACTGTCGGCTTGTAAAAGTTGTGTTTATAAGGTGTGTGTGTGACGTACAGGGCCTAGTGCGGTTAGCAGACACAGGATAGAGTCTGATATCTCCTGTCAAGGAGTTAGGTTTTCAATGTCCGACTAACCCCGGCCATTTCCACCAGCTCCCTGACCCTCTTGGTACATGCCCATTCCAGGGAAATTCTGAGGCTAGGCAGAAAAATTCTTCCTTCACGGTACAGTCTTGATTTTTTTTCCCCCCTTTTGAGAGAAATACGGTATGTGTTTACAAGAATCTTTTTCTGGGATTGTAGATTTCAATCTACAATCTACAAGGCTAGCAGCTTTTTATCCTCTAGCACACGGGTCCGTTCTGGAAAGTTCTTCCCTCCACTGTCTTTATCAGTTGAGTTTACCTCCTAGAAGCACAAGTTTAAAAGCACTGGGGTATGGCGAGCGGAGCCTTTGAGAAGTAGGTTCTGGACATTCAGACTTGTCCCGGAAGGTCTGTCTGCTTTGGATTCCTGTAAGAGCCGTCACCCAGCTCTTCCCAACAGCACTTCTCAGTCCCGTTCAGTTACCAGTCCCCGCAGGTGTCAAGAACCAAGAGAACAAACACTAGGATCTGAACATACGGTGTTTTGTGTCACTTTCAAAGCCCGTAGCAATAGGTAAGACAACCAGATGTTGAGCCCCTAGGACCGGGAGCCCATTACTGTGGGCCGGGCGTGGCTTCTACAGGTTCAGTTCCCCCCCACACACAAACAGGCTAAAGCTAGATTAAAATCAGTAGCCATCGTCCTCAGCAGGTAAGAGCAACAGCACCTTCAGTGGCTTCATTTCCTGTCTCATTGACAGAGATCCTCA
>NW_022196909.1:35106799-35111746 GCF_008632895.1 Mastomys coucha
TGATCAGTCTTTAATACATGTGCTGAATCAGAAAAAAAACCTAAATAAAGATAATTTTTTAAAATGTACTCCCGGAACCATCAATGTTGTCTCGTCCTTTCTGGTCTCTGTGGGTTGGAAATAGTGATTGGTTAGTGTTGGTACCAACAGACAAAATTTACAGAGTCTAAAGGTGCCCGTAGGAAGTACTTTTAGGTAGCATAAATGGGCCAGTGTGAGGTTTTTTTTTTTATTTTAAATATACTTAGGAGAAAGAGTTACACATATGGATATTTTTTCTTGCATGTATGTCTCTGCACCACATGTGCCTGCAGAAGCCAAAAGAGGTCACTGGATCCCTTGAGCCTGCGGCTACAGGTGATTGTGAGCCATCATGTGGGTACTGGAAATTGAACCCAGGTTCACTGAGGCTTTCCGGTCCACTGGCTATTCACCCTGATGTCGAACTTGTGATTGAACCGCGTTTTAAAATTCAAACAGTAAACCCAAGGGGGTTATAAAATGGAAGCCACACTTCCAAAATGTCTCACGTGGACCCATATGCACGGACACGGCCATAGGACATCTCATGGATGATGAGTCATCTCGGGAGGGTTACAGTGAATCCTCTGTCATGAAATGCTATACATTGGTCATGTATGTAGCCCCTGGTATGGATCAGCCTCTGACATCAACCCTATATAAACATCACTTGTCAGTTGTACGTAGTAATTGGTAGTTTTTAAAAAAATGTATTCCTACTCATGGAAAAGTTTACTCTTGGGCCAGTAAAATTGCCCCATATATAAATGTATCTGCTACAGGCCTGACCACCCGAGTTTGAACCCTCAGACCCACGTGATAGGAGAGCCACCTCCTGGCAGATTGTCCTCTGACCTCCACAGTCCTTTAGTACACAACGTAGACAAAATTAATGAAAGGCAATACCCAAGTTCGTCTTAAGATAGCTTGCACAGTGGCGGCTACAGCTCAGTGTCCGCATCGCTTCAGTTGGTCAGGAAGGTAACATCCGGGATGATATGTATAGGGACATTCGGGGTCCATGTGTTGGGTGCGTGGCTTGTCATTTGCATTTTGGTAAGGCTGGGGATTTGCAATGCACGATAGTGGAATCTTTTAAGTAATGTAGTCTTTAGGAATGCCTGATCATTTCAGCGGGTCAAGTCATTTAAATCCACCCCGCCCCCATTTTTAAAATACGCATTGGATCAGAGAAGACTTCTAAAGGAATTTTAGGCAGAGTTTAAAACAGGTGGGTGGAGCCTCTGTCCCAATTTATGGTGGGGGTGGGGGTGGGGGTGGGATGCTGATTCCGGGAAGTGGTCTCTGGCAGAAAGGAATTCAGCCCAGGGTCAGCGGATTCTATGGCTGATGCCCATGTAATTCCTAAGAGAGGCTTCAGTCAAGCTTCGGGATTGCCCTACCTACAAATGACGCTGCAGAACCACCTGGTCCTTTGACCTATCGGATAAAGGCGACTCTGGGAAGAAGGTTTCTCCTTCCACATCCAGCTTCTCCGTGTTGTGTTTTCAGAGTCCTGTGAAATTGGGGGATTCCGACAAATGACACGTCCCCGTATAAAGTTAGTTGGAGTGGCGGTGGGTAACCATCTCGCCATCGCTTGACTTAGCCTGAAGCATTGATGGAGAATTCGAAGGCATTTTTTTTTGGAGGCATTTTTTTTATTATTATTATTGTATGTAAGTACACTGAAGCTGTCTTCAGACACTCCAGAAGAGGGCATGGGATCTCATTACGGATGGTTGCGAGCCACAATGTGGTTGCTGGGATTTGAACTCAGGGCCTTCAGAAGAGTGGTCGGTGCTCTTAACCACTGAGCCATCTCACCAGCCCCATGAGGCATTTTTTTTTTTTAATTCAAATAAGACCAAACAAAAAAGATTCCTGGTTCCTTTAGAAAAAGTTACGTGCTGGAAGGCTGCACAGTCATCTCGATGCACCCAATCCTCTTCCAACCCCTCCCCCCCACCACCACCACTGTAGTTGCTAAAGCATGGATCTGTGAGCTTTTGAGTTGTGACCTACTTTGGAGAGGGCATGCGATGAATACAGGAAGTCCAACAAGGCTAGTTCTTGCTTGTTTGCTCACAGGAAAGAGGAACAGAAATTAAAGTCTGGCTTGGAGGGAGGCATATACCAGAAGTTCCTGAACTTGTACAGATCATAAGGAAAGTAAATGTACCCTGGGGACCTTGATAAATGAGCCTCAAGTTACAAAGTAGGACCAGAGTCCCTGAGTTCTGTTAGCGGTTATATGGGCCGCAGCCCCTTCAGAGGTCAGCCACCCTTTCACGGGGGTTGCCTAAAATCATCCGAAAACACAGATATTTATATTTACATTTCATAACAGTATAGTCATGAGGTAGCAAGAAAAATAAGTATGGTTGGGGAGGGTGGGGAAGTCACCACAGCATGAATTGTACTTAAGGGTCTTAGCATTAGGGAGGTTGAAAAGCACTGACGTGATGTGTTCCATGTGTTTACAAGAATGGGTCTCTTAGTATGTGTCTAGAAGGCTGAACTGAAATAGGTCTAGCTCTATAGAGATATCCAAAATCCAGCTTGTTTAAAAATCCTGGTTCTCCAGAGTGTTGTGGTGCACACCTTTAATCCCAGCACTAGAGGGAGGCAGCGGCAAACGGATCGTCCATGAGTTCCAGGCCAGCCAGGGCTGTGCAGTGAGACACACACACACCCATCTCAGTTTTACATATGTTAAGAGCGGCCCTGATTTTTTTTTTAAAGATTTATTTATTTATTATATGTAAGTACACTGTAGCTGTCTTCAGACACACCAGAAGAGGGCGTCAGATCTCATTACAGATGGTTGTAACCATGTGGTTGCTAGGATTTGAACTCAGGACCTTTGGACCTTTGGAAGAGCAGTCAGTGCTCTTAACCACTGAGCCATCTCTCCAGCCCACGGCCCTGATTTTTATTGCCTGCCAATTTCTTTGGTGTAATTCAGGAGTGACTTCAAGCTGTCACATTGTATAGTCTTCTTATTTACTGTGTGGCTGCCTAAGCTATAAATAGCCTGGTGAACACGAGAAGAGACAGACGCTGGAGATATAGTTTAGTGGTAGAGCACTTGTCTAGGGTGCACACAGCCCTGGGGTCTCCTCCTACACCAACCCCTAAACCAGAAGTGATGGTGCATGCCTACAGTCCTAGCACTAGAAGACGAGTGGCAAGAGGGTTAGGACTTCAAGGTTATCTTCAGTACACGGTGTGTGTAAGGCCAGCCTGGAATAGATGAGACATTGTCTCAAAGAAAATAAAAAGTAGAATAAATTTTTTTTAAAAAACGTGTTGTTTGAGGATCATCTTTATCTCATATGTGACGTTTATCATATAATCTAATTTTTGAGTGTCTGTGTTCAACAACCAGATGACTGTGGGGAATGTCTCAAGTACCATCAGGTACCAAGAGCGTGTTGAAGTATGGTTTTCACATTCAGTTTTCCATACTTCCTGCCTTTTTCTTCCCTTCCCATCACCCCATGTTTCAGCCAGGACAAGAGGCCAGGAGTAGAAGCCGGGACGTTAATTAACAGGCAATCAAGGAGCTCAGGACTGTAGCCGTTCTGGATGGAGTCCGCCGTTTCCTCAGCCTGTTCTCTGTCTTGTGTCATCTCACAGACTTCAGATGACTTGCTTTGGCCAAGCCAAAAAGTTCCAGAAACATGTGATCTCAGACATTTAATGAGCAAAATAAACCCCACGAGAAAACCAGTCTATGTGAGATGCAGGGTGAGGGGTCACCCCTCTGATGGCACTGAGGTACACTTAGTGTCCTGGTGGCTACATCAGACACTTGGAGCATCTTCCACCTTCTTGCCAGTATCCCTAGGGCAGTACTTTCAGAATAGTAATATGGAAACTTTGCTAACTGGTCACGTTATGGTCAGCAGCATGTCTCCTTTAAATCAACCCTCTCCCCTTGTGTGTGCAGGTCAAGGAACAACCTTGGATGTTGATCCTCCCCTTCCATCTTGTTCGGAACAAAGTTTCATTGATTTCCCCCACAGTGTGTGTCTCAGCTAGCTGTCTTGGGAGCACTCGCAGATCTCTTCCCTGCCTCCCATCTCTTCAGAGGAATATTGGAGTCACACAGACAGACACACTACAATGTCCATGCCTTTGGGGAAGCCCTGAGCCCCTTTCTGTGTGGATCAAGCCATCTTTTCATCTTGGTCCTTGATGGCTCAGCAAACTGAAAGCGGAGAACTCTGAGGCACAGAGACACCCCGCCCCCGGCTCCAGTCTCTGCCGTTCTCACTGTCCACAGGGGCAGAATGTGGTTAGGCTTTGGTTTTGACACCTGTCACATTAAAGGGAAGATGTCTTTGGGTTCCGAAAGTACCCAACTGAATTCTTAGATCACATTCTCTGCCTCACCCGGTGGTCCTTGCTTTTAGAACCTTGTTCTACCCAGCACCTCAGTACTGTTTTAACGGGAAGCCGAGTCAGCCCAAGCGGGAAGGAACAGATGCGCTTGTCAAACAATTAAAAAGTAAACATTGTTCTTATGCTAGACTGTGTGTGCTTTAGGAAAAACCGGTTGCTTTCATTGGCACTGAGGTCCTCAGTGGACCAACAAGTTTCATTGCTGTTCAGAGAGAGCAAAGGCCACTTTATTATCAAAGATAATATTATCAGGCCACTTTATACAGAGAGACCCGCTTCCCACTCCTGAGACTGGATCAAGGGAGGGGTTCAGGCTTGACCTAGAATATGTTTGAGCCTCGACCCTGAGTTAACATTTTGTCTGTATTTGGCGGATCCATGGATTTCTTGTCAAGCTTGGATTGGCCTAGTTGTGTCTCTAAAGGAAAGTGCCTTCTATTCACACCGAGCATGGAGTTAGTTTGGGGAGACTTTGATTTCAGCAGGATCCGGTGTCCTCCATTCTGTTTCAAAAAA
>NW_022196909.1:35111756-35116459 GCF_008632895.1 Mastomys coucha
AAAAAAAAAAAAAAAACAAACAAACTGGATATATACAGTTCATTTGGCTCCATCCCTCCCTGCCTTCCCATTCCGCCTTCTAGCTGTACCACTAGGATGCATACTTTTGTCACCGACACCCCGGTGTATTCTGAGAGCCTGGGCTTCCGAACGAGGTCTTGGGACCAGAATGTCTGCTACCAGATCTGATAGGTTATTTCTCTGCTGGTGAAATGAGCCAATTCAAACCATTTTGGATTATATTAAAGGAAGGTCTACTGAGAAACCGCTCTCGAACGCCCTCTCTGGCCCTATGGATTGAGACCAGGGGAGTTGCCATGGGGGCAAAGGATAGGAGAGAGAAAGATAGGAAGGGCTGAAAGAGAAAGAGAAGAAGAGATAGAAGGAGAGAGAGACCAAAATGTCGGGATTATACAGGGAGGAGCCTCCTGGAGAAGGGCAGCCCTGCCCCTGGTTGGAAAGTTCAGGGGTAGAGGCAGGGTATACAAGGTAGGGAGTGAGGGATGCTGGGAGAATCTGGAGTCCAGGTCTGCTTTGATATGTTAAGTATACACCCCAGTTCCTTGATCCATCAAAACCAAAGGAGCATATGACCTCTGATGCTGTCTTTGGATATGCGATGTAGCCACTCTGAATATGTTTTATCTTCCCCATTAAGCTGCATAAGCTGATATGTGTGTCACCCCATGACCCTCTGCCAGGCTGGAGCTGAGGACTGTGTATGTGTGTGTGTGTACATGTACATGCATGTGTGTGCATGTGTGTGTACATGTGCATGTATGTGTGTGCATGTGTGTGTACACATGTGCGTGTGTGTGCATGTATGCACGTGTGTGTGGTGTACGTATGTGAGCGTATGTGTGTATATGTGTATGTGTGTGTACGTGTGCATGTATGTGTGTGCATGTGTGTGCGTGCATGTATGCATATGTGTATGTGTGCGTGTATGTGTGTGCACGTGTGCGTGGTGTGTGTGCGTATGTGAGCGTGTGTGTATAAGTGTGTGTGTGCACGCGTGTGTGTGTGTGTGTGTGTGTGTGTGTGTGTGTGTGTGTGTATACCTGAGCTCACTGGTTTTCCAGACCCAAGATAACAGCTTAAGTCTCTGTTTTCAACTTTAATGAAGTTGCAAATAAACATAAAGATAGTTGTATTCTTCAACAGTGCCCTAATTATCCTGGCCCCAGCATAGGAATATTGCAGATAAGATTTAATAATAGCACTTTTTTTTTTTTTTTTTTTTTTTTTTTTTTTTTTTTTTTTTTTGGTTTTTTGAGACAGGGTTTCTCTGTGTAGCCCTGGTTGTCCTGGAACTCACTCTGTAGACCAGGCTGGCCTCGAACTCAGAAATCTGCCTGACTCTGCCTCCCAAGTGCTGGGATTAAAGGTGTGCGCCACCACCACCTGGCAATAATAGCACTTTTTAAGAATGTCTCAGTACTTTCTACTGGGTGCAACGGTGCACACCTGTAATGCCAACGCTTGGAAACTCTCGCTGTTGGTGGGATTTAGAGTTGTCATGGAGACATGCTTCTGGGTGTGTCTGTGGGGGTGATTCTAGAAGGGTTTAACTGAAGAGCGGAGACCTAGCTTCCATAAATCTGGCAGGGTTCTGTGGGCTGAAGGCCTGAACTGAATTAAAAAGAGGAAGTGAAGTGCCAGCGGGCATCTGTCCCTGCTTCCTGACTGTGGGCACAGTGCGGCCAGCCACCACACGTGCCTGTGCCCATGCCATAGCCTCCATGACAGGACTATACCTGCCTTTTGAATAAGAGCCCAGAAAGCTCCCTTCTACTCTTTTGAAAGATGTTACTGGTTAAGCAGCAAGAATATTGATTCATAGAGGCGGAAGGATTGTGAGGTAAAGGTTGCCATGGCAACCATAAGCACACGCCTCTGTACACACAAAGAGAGTAATTTTTGTTTTGGGCTGTGCATGGGGTGGGGGTGGGGTACACACCTGTAATCCCAGACCTTGGAAGGCTGAGGCAGGAGGATAGAGAGTTTGAGGTCAACCAAGGCTACATAGTAAGACTCCACCACACAAAAGGGAAAAAGATAAAAAAAAAAAAAAAAAAAAAAAAAAGAAGATAACATGCTATTTGTCTTGTATCATCTGTGGGATGCTTTAAGATTAACTGGCCAAGTCCCCACTAGACAGATGGGATGGCTGTCTATTAGGTCTAGCAAATGACCAGAACACTTCATCTCCGAGGCCCATGCTTCCATCAGCCATAGACAATCCTCTCCTCCCTCCCCATGGGAATAGACATCATAACGGGGCCCAGATTGAGTCAAACAAGATAGAAGGGAGTGGGGACAGCCTTCCATTGGACTTCTTCATTCATTCCTCTACTATGTACCCAACCTCCCAAAGATGATCCTATCTCTATAAAATGTGTGTGTGTGTGTATAAATATATACATATATACATATGTATATATGTGTATGTGTGTATATATGTGTGTGTATGCATATATGTGTGTTTGTGTATGTGTGATCATAATCAGGTTGATTGAGGACAGGAACTTGGTTTCCTGGTAAATATTATTGTGCAAGGCATTTATTTACATATTTTGCTAGTCATCTTCCTGCCGGAAAGCCTGTCTCTTCCTCAAACAGAGGTTTCTGCACAGGCGCGTGAGAGTTTGGCTAAGGAGACCCATGAGCTAAGCCTCCAGATCTGCCACAGCCATGAGGCGCTTTCTCTCTGCCAGTCTGAGGTTCCTCAGAGGAAGAAGGACTGGCTCGGATCTCGAATCTTCCCGAGGATTCGCTTGGGTGGTTCGCTGACTCCTTCAACATTCACCAAGCTTATCACGGCATAATTAACTTCTTTAAATGACTGAGGGAAAAAAAATCATTGAAAATGGCTTTCATCCTTAATTGCACATAATTCCTGAAACTCCTTTGGGTGGGGGCGGGGTTAAGGGAAAAAAATGAGAGAGCTGTCCCTGGCAACAATAGCGAATGAACAAACGCTTAGAGGCAAAATATGTATGTTTGCTGAGAAATCTAGAGGCTAGGTGGAGTGACTGGCCTATCCCAGTTAGGTTTGGTAAGTGCCATCTCTCACGTGTACGCTGGCAACAGAATTACCTGCCAGTATACCTCATCTTTTACAGCTGTCTATAACATAGCCTCCAATGAATGTTCATAAATGTTAAACTGACCATAGCGTACAAACGTGAAATCTCAGAGAGCCGGTGTCTACCAACAGCTATCACTGAGTTGTTCGCAGTAAAGTAGCCACCTGTCCCGACATAGTGTCTAGTTGATGGGGAGGGCTTGGGAAAAAGACAGACAGACAAGTAAACAAAAGCAATTCAAGGAAAGCTTGTGTCTGTTTGGTTTCTCACAGAGGGTAGGAAGTCATGGCAACAGGGGCGTGAAATGACTGGTCACAATCAACAATGGGTACACCTTTATAAAGCCCAGAGCTAAATGCTGATGTTCAGTCTACTCTTTTCCCTTGATCTCCAGTCCGGTGTGGCCGGCCCACGGTATGGTATCCCTCACTTTTAAGTAAGGTCCGTTCCACCTTAGTTTAACCTCTTTAGAGACTCCCTCGCAGCTATGCCCAGAAGTGTTTTCTAGGTGGCTCTAAGTGCAGTCAAATTGATAACAGAAGAGTCACTGTCCATGGGGGTCTGAGCTAGGCTAAAAGACAACTTGAACCTTAAGAATAAAAGCAACAAATGCACACTGCCCCCAGAGATGGGCGCAGTACAGTAACATACTCCAGTCACTGTTAGGTAAATGCATGTTCTTGAACACTCAAGACAACCATTGTGTTCAATGGAACTTGGGTCTTAAGCTGCTCTGCTATTGCTCTGAACCATCTGATGGCCACTGTGTATGAGGGACTTAGAGCCAGGGCCCCACCTGGACATTTCTGAAATACAGATTTTCAGAAGAAGAGAGTCTCTCAAGCCAGAAGCCACACCCTGTCTGTTTCTATCTGACCACTTCAGTTCTGCAGGTTGCTCTGCGGATGTAGTGTCATCCCCCAAGATCCACTTCCCTCCGCGCCTAAACAGCTCTAATATGTTTTTGGGATTGCTTAGGGGGTCCTGATGGGAGAGTAAACAAACGTCAAGCATTCCATGACAGAGCCGGGGCGATGGCTGAGTCAGTGGATTGCTTGCGATGTGAGCATGGAGCCCTGATGTTCAATCTCTAGAATATACATGGACAAGCCAGGGATGAGGCAGTGCAAGCATTACCAGCACTGGGGAGGCAGGGACATGTGGCCTCCTAGGACACTTGTCAGGCCCCCAGTCAGTAAGAAACCTAGTCTCAAATGTAGTGGGCAGTGTGTAAAGCAGTGGTTCTCAGCCTCCCTAATGCTCCACCCCTTTAATACAACGTCTCATGTTACGGTGACCTCCAACCGTAAAATTATTTTATTGCTCCTTCACGAATGTAACTTTGCTACTGTTATGAATCACAGTGTAAATATCAGATATGCAGGATATCTGAAACATGACCCTCCCCCAAAGGGGCCATGTTCAGAAACAATCCTCTAAGGAAACTTGCACCCCCACCTCCACCCAACTGCACACAGACACATACAAAAGATCAACAGTAGACGTTTTAAAATCCACTTGTTGCCCAGGCAGTGGTGGCACATGTCTTTAATCCCAGCACTTGGGAGGCAGAGGCAAGCGGATGTCTGAGTTCGAGGCCAGCCTGGTCTACAG
>NW_022196909.1:35117893-35160642 GCF_008632895.1 Mastomys coucha
TGAAGCTCCTTTCTCTGTGATAACTCCAGCCTGTGTCAAGTTGGCACACAAAACCAGCCAGTACACCTCCTTGAACACCCCAACACACACATGACATCACACACACAGACACACACCCATAAATAAAACAGTTTTTAAAAGCCAGCTCCCTGCAGAAAAGGAATGTGTAGAAGAGCAAAGGGAGCTGGGCGCTATGTTCTCCCCATGAAGGAGTTTTTTGTTGTTGTTGTTATTGCTTGCTACTGTTTTAGAACAGCTACATCCTGCCTAGCGGCTTACTTGAGCTTTGGTGTAAGTATGTTTTGTTAGACTCTATCCCACCTGTGTCTGTCCGTTTCTTTTTGCCTCCTCCCCATGACATTCTGGCTCAGGTTTCTGCCTAACACTCGAAGCCAGTTACTAATAACAGCCCAGTGAGCTTTGCATCCACGGAGAGCAGATGGTGTTTTTGAAAGGAAGGGCGGCCATTCCCGTGACTTTGGACTTGGCTCGGTTGAACCCCTGAACCGTAAGTGGTGCTTGCATTTATATTTTTAAGTAGTGTTGACACAGGGAGAGGTGAGCGGAACTCTTCGTTTGCCTCTCAATTGGAAACAATGAAGGCTAAAAGTTGCTGACTCCCAGAGCTGGTTTCCACGGGCTGCATTTCAGCATCCCTCCAAGTTTGACGAGGGCTGATGATAAAGGAGATTAATGAATCAGAATCTGACTCCTTTCATTTCGGTGGGAGGAGCAGGTGATTAATAACGCTGGATATAAATTGCTCAGCCAAGCCATGGGGCTGCAGCTTGACATTATCTCCCTGGGTTTCCTTCTCCAGACAGAATCCCAGTGTTTTCAAAGGGAGTTTTTACTTACAAGGGATCCATGTCGGAGAGCTGGGGGAGGCATGGCTCCCTGCTGCTATCCCCTGTTCTGGGTTTGGGTCAGAAAGACCCGTCTCATTGTTTACTAGCTTCATAACCAATGGCTCTGTGTCTACAGCCTCTTTGTGATGGTCACTTCTCAGAGGCCTGAGAAGTAGGTCACTGTGTTTTCGGTCTGGCAAGGGAGGACCCTGGAATTCAGAGAGTCAGATGCCTTGCCCAGTCATCCTGGGCAGAACTGACAGCTGATATCCCAGTCCTTCTTCAAAGCCGTATGTTAGCATAGCTCTCTGCTTGGGATGTGTGAATCTCATTCCTGGGCATGCAAACACTTCTAGATAGAAACTTTTATTTATTTATTTATTTATTTATTTATTTATTTATTTATACTTTTGCGAGACAGGGTTTTTCTGTGTGTCCCCTGGCTATCCTGGAACTGGGTCTGTAGACCAGGCTGGCCTCAAATTCAGAGATCCACCTGCCTCTGCCTCCTGAGTGCTGGGAGCAACTACATCTGTGTGCCCCCGCTGCCCAGCATAGGTGTACTCTTAACAGAGGCATGAAAGTGAATCCCAGTGACACATAAGTGGGTTGGGTAAGGGTGGATGCAAGACTGTACACAGGGACTCAGCCTCTCTGAGCCTCAATTTTCCTCACTCATGAAATGAATGATTGCCTATCTTGCGGGGGTTTGGGTATTTGGCAATAACATAGCATAAGTGGCTGTGAGTACTCACGGCAGTACCCAAGACTTAAGGCTACAGCTAGGATCTGTGATGATGGGGTAGCCCCACCCCTGAGCCTCCCGGTTTTGTATAACCAGCACCCCCCCTCTTTCCCTTTGTTGTGCCCTTCTGTGGATCTCTTTGCTTACAACAGAACAGAAAGGAAGGTTGTCAGAGAACACCTGCCTTCCACAGTGTGACTCTGGGACTCCAGGGGCAGGATGGGATCTGTGTTTTCCTCTATGAGCCTGCCCTGGGCGAAGGTGTTTTGAGTATCTGCTGTGTTACAGCCATGGTCCTAGGCCAGAAGAGCCCATAAGCCATTCATGTGGCAGAAGAAAATGGTTATTTTGTGAGTAACTCCTACAAGGAGGATGGGCTTCTTCATGATTCAGAACTTTTAGGAGACTGCAATCTGAGTATTGTAATCTTCCTAAAGGCGTAAAGAGTTTAGAAAAATGACTTAAAGATAAACCCTGCTGGGTTAGGGCAATGGTAGCAAAGAGATCTTCAGCATTCCCAGAAAACCTGAGTATGGGGACTGAAGAGATGACTCAGTGTTTAAGATCACTTACTGCTCTTCCAGAGGACCTGGGTTCAGTTCCTGACACCCACATGGTCACAACCATCTATAATTTCAGTTCCAGGAATCCAATGCCCTCTTCGGCCCTCTATGGAAACTAAGATATGCACTTGGTACAGACATACAATGTAGACGGAACACCCATATACATATAATTTTTTAAAAAATTAAAGCTGAGTGGTGGTGCATGCCTGTAACCATGGTGATGAGGGAGCCTGTGGTGAGAAGCAGATCCCTGGAGTTCATAAGCCAGCCAGACCAGCCAATCAGTGAGTTCTGGGCTTGGTGGAGACTTTATTTCCAAAATAAATCAAGGTGGAGAGTCATAGAGGAAGACCAGCCACCTGATTTCAACATCTGGCCTCCATACAGGAATGCACATATGGATGCACACACATATGGATGCACACATACATACACACATGCATCCATTCATACACACATGCATCCATCCATACACACATGCATCCATCCATACACATATGCATGCATACATGTATACATATGCCTACACATTGGTACCTGTGCAAAAACCATGCACATATACATACTCCCCCACATACATGCATACAAAAACATACCTCACCATCCCTTTAGCCACCAAAATAATTGCTGCCAGTCTCAGAGAAAGCATGGTCTCATTTAAATATGGACTGGTCTTCTCCAACCAGGCCTCCTGCACTCTTATTTAAACTTGTCTCCAGAGAACATCCCAGAAGCTCTCAGAAATTATACAACAGCAGTGGCGGCTCTCAACCCTCCCAGTGCTTCAACCCTTTACTACAGTTCCTCATGTTGTGGTGACACCCCCCCCCCCAACCATTACGACTTCATAACTGCAATTTTGCTACTGTTATGAATCATAAGGTGAATATCTGTGTTTTCCAATGGCCTCACAGGCGACCCCTGGGAAAGGACCCTCATAGGGAGTCAAGACCCACAAGTTGAGAACCACTGATCTCAAGCTTTTACCCGATGCTTCTGTGTGCTCAACTTCAAGGATTGTCCACTCTCCACCCCTCATTCCGAATCCAGGAATGACACTCATTTGAGCAGCTAAGCTCTGCATAGAACACCCTCATGTCACTCCCATCTAGTCCATTCAAATTCCCATTCCTCTGTCTTCAGCTCATCTGAAGGATAGCATTTGCCTAGCCAAAGCACTGGGCATTTCGCTAGGTCTTATAAGAAGATGCTCCCTGTGTCAATCATGGAGAAGGTAGAAAAATTAGTGGATGATTACATTTTGCCATTTGGATTGCAGAATGCCCCTAATACCGCTCGCCCATACCTATGTAATTTAAGGGTCACTGTACAGCTTATTTAGCAGTAAGAATGTAGTAGCAACACCTCCCCCCACCCCCGTCAGCCTTCATGAGCCCCAGGAGTACATGAGAAAGAGGCTGCTTTTGTTTTTTTTTTTAAAGATGTATTTATTTATTTATGTATATGAGTACACTGTCGCTGTCTTCAGACACACCAGAAGAGGGCATCGGATCCCATGACAGATGGTTGTGAGCCACCCTGTGGTTGCTGGGAATTGAACTCAGGACCTCTTGAGAAGCAGTCAGTGCTCTTAACCGCTGAGCCATCTCTCCAGCCCAAGAGTACGCGTTGGTTCGTGAGAACAAAGAAAGGTTCATTTTAGGGCCAGGATGCTGACTTTAAAGCATCTGAGGTCTGCATAGCTATGGATGGGTGGGAGGCATGCGTGGTGGTAGATGTATGGGACATGGCGGTGACAAGAGAAGAAGGAGGTAGAGGTGAAGTGGGCTGTCTTAGGGTTTCTATTCCTGCACAAACATCATGACCAAGAAGCTAGTTGGGGAGGAAAGGGTTTATTCAGCTTACACTTCCACATGGCTGTTCATCACCAAAGGAAGTCAGGACTAGAACTCAAGCAGGTCAGGAAGCAGGAGCTGATGCAGAGGCCATGGAGAGATGTTTCTTACTGGCTTGCTTCCCCCGGCTTGCTCTGCCTGCTCTCTTATAGAACCCAAGACTACCAGCCCAGAGAGGGCCCATGAGCCCTCTCCCACCCTTGACCACTCATTGAGAAAATGCCTTACAGCTGGATCTCATGGAGGCATTTCCTCAAGGGAGGCTCCTTTCTCTGTGATAAACTCCAGCTGGTGTCAAATTGACACACAAAACCAGCCAGTCCATGGGGGAAGAAAATAGGCAGAGATGGCTCGGAATAAGGAGCATTCTCCTCCTGGCTGGGAGGAAAGGGCAGCCTTTCCGACGACTTCACCATTCTGATGATTCATCTCAGTATTTATTGAGCTTAGGGCAGCATGCTAGGCTCTCGGCTTTTGTTATCAGTTCTGAGAAGCCACAACGGTTAAGCCTGCGGCTTTGGTGTCCAACAGGTTTCTTTCCAAGTCCCAAGTCACAGCTTGTTCAGCTGTATGACCTTGGATAGACTATTGATCCGCCCTGGGCTTTGGTCTCTCCGACTGAGAGAAGATGGTGTTAATTTCCAGCTGCTGGTTTTCACGAGTCTAACATCAAAGGGTGGAGGGTAAATGAACTCTAGCAATGTCTAGCAATGAATCGAGACACTCAGATGCCTTCCAGACAGATGCTATGTTCTCTGTGGGCCAGATAAAGTAATACCCCTCTTCCAAGGACCACAGAGTCAGCCAGGATGGAAGCCAGTTCCATCCAGCTCCAAATCCTACTCTCTTGTCTTCTCCTTGTTCACTGCCCAAATGTGGCCAAGTATGTCTTTGTTTTCAATGGAAGTTTCCCATGTCAAGTTTGTTGCGTAGTCCTGACCTGGCAGGTATTTTCCCACGTCCCTTTGTGTCTTGCATTACTCGGAACTTTCTGGCTATATGTTGGCCTGGATCAAAGATGCTGGGCTGAGGCAGGGGGTGATGGTATTGTGTGTGTGTGTGTGTGTGTGTGTGTGTATGTGTGTGTGTGTGTGTGTGTGTATGTGTGTGTGTGTGTAAGAGAGAGAGATAGAGAGAAAGAGAGAGAAAGGGAGGGAGGGAGGGAAAGAGAGAGAGAGAAAGAGAGAGAGAGAGAGAGAAAGAAAGAGAGAGAGAGAGAGAGGAAGGCAGATTCTTTACAAATAATGAACTCTGGTGAAACACAGACCAACTATTTTAAATGTTCAAAAGGTGCTAAGCACTTGTGACCCCCCAGCTCTGAAAACAATGAGCAGTGACCCTGACCAAGTCTGTACCTCTTGAAACCTCATGTATCAAATAAGAAGATGGTAATCTGTATATATATATGTATGTGTGTGTGTGTGTGTGTATGTATATATATCATGTATGTATATATTTCTAGCTCTGCAGCTCTTAAATACTTTCACTACTAATTACTTCTCTTTGCTAGGAGGAGGAAAATCACCTTGAAATTATGTCTAAGTCAGCAATCAGGCTATGGCAATCAGGACTACAACCATTTCAATGGCATAAGGTTATTCCTTCATTTTATATATGTTTTCTCTGATCCATGGTTCCTACTGATAAAAATCTTTACTCAGTATTAGATTCCCTTCCTGATAAGTCTTGTCTTTGGGCGTCATTGAGTGGGACCTTCTTAGCCCAGAAAATATAACTTGAGCTGGCAGTTCAGAAGTTTATAGAGCATACAAGATCTGTTGACTATTGAAGGCACACAGATTTTTTTTCAGCTTATTCCCAAATCACTTAAATTCGGGCCCCTCCGTGGCTTGAAATATAAACAACTTCAGGCCCTGACAGTCCTGTGCCAAACGTCTGTGACCGGCCAGCAGCTCCACTCAGCTCTCCCATGACAAGCAAGTGTTGAAATAAGAGCAAAAACATCTCAAGAGAACTTTCATAGGAGTTGTCAAGTTCAAAAAAGACAGTGTTAATGAACAGAACCCTTGCTGGAACACGAAGCCCTTTCCAAATTGAGACAAGCTGAAAACACTCAGCTTTGAGGTTTAAATAGTTCCTCCTTTAAATAGTTTTCAGAGACAATTAGTCTATGTTTCTCTTATTGTGCTTTTCATTTGAACAAGACCACTGTGACTTCCAGGAATGCATCTATTTTAGATCGAAGTATCAAGGCAATGCTGTTGAAAACCAGTTAGTGTCACAGACTTGTCAGGCCTGACCCCCGGGGATCCATACATTGGTCCCACCTTCCAGGAACCTGGACCTGCTGCCTATGGGATCATGCAGGTGACTGACAGATGGGGCCATGCAGGTGACTGACAGATGGGGCCATGCAGGTGACAGGTGGAGCCAGGCAAGTGACTTACAGATGGGGCCATGCAGGTAACAGGTGGAGCCAGGCAAGTGACTGACAGATGGGGCCAGGCAGGTGACAGGTGGGGCAGGCAGGTGACAGCTGTGATGCGGCATGACTTGTGAGGTGTCCAATAAATGCAAGAACAGTTCTGTCGTAGCTCAGGGTGGATCTCAGAAGAAACAATGCTCAGGCTCAAGGTAAGTAAGAGTCTTGACGGTTTTGTGTCCTGAAGGAGCCAGCAGGGGATTCACTGAAGGGCCACATGTTAGTCTGTAACTAATTATTGCTGCTGTGTGGTAAACGTTGACTTTCTAGACCCATCCATTGAATTCTCTCACTGCCCTAAAGGGCTTTTCAAGACAGGGTTTCTCTGTGTAGCCCTGGCTGTCCTGGAACTCACTCTGTAGACCAGGCTGGCTTCGAACTCAGAAATCTGCCTGCCTCTGCCTCCCAAGTGCTGGGATTAAAGGTGTGTACGACCACTGAGACTGGGAGGAGAGGGAGGGAGCCTGTGATCGCGATGTAAAGTGAATAAAATAAGAATTATTGAAAAAGAGACAAAAGATTTTCATGGCTTAGAAGCAAGGGCTTGCAAGCCAGAGAGCAGCGGGAAGAAGAAGCACAGTGAAACTAAGCATGTGGACCAAGACCTGTATCCTTTCTATACAGCTCACTCTGTAGATGGTGCCTCTTGTCCAGTTGCCCCCATCAACAAACAAACCTGGCGATGAATTACATTCTTTATACCAATATCTTGATGGAATCAAAGGGAAACGTCAAAGTTTCTAAGACCGAATGCTAATATCTACTCTGTTTTTAACGTAACTGGCTATGAGACACTTCACAGACTCCCCTGGCCTCTGAAAATGGAGAACAGAACAGCAGAAGTATCCATGTGGGAGGAAGGGTTGATTTTCATGCTTCCGTGCGGAATAAACTTGACCCCAACTAACCTAGAGTGTCCCTCCAGAAATCAAAGGTCCTGCCTTGTGATTTTTTTTTTTTTCTTTTTGGTTTTTCGAGACAGGGTTTCTCTGTGTAGCCCTGGCTGGCTGTCCTGGAACTCACTCTGTAGACCAGGCTGGCTTTGAACTCAGAAATCCGCCTGCCTCTGCCTCCCAAGTGCTGGGATTAAAGACGTGCGCCACCACTGCCCCACCCAGCTGTGATTTTTTTTTTTAAATGCATTTGTGATAAGAACAAGGTCTGGATAGGTTAATAAGACATGCACCAAAAACGCAAGTACATCTCATATAAGTCAGCAAGTTAAGAGAAACTCATGGATTGAAAACAACAACTTGAGGGAGTGAAGTTTATCTGAGCTCATGGTTTGAGGGGATACAGTCCCTCATGACGAAGCAGGAGCATGAAGCAGCTGGTCACACCGCGACTTGCACTCAGAAGACAGAGAGATGAATACTGGTCTTCAACTCACTTCTCCTTTGCATTCAGCCCCTGGGGTAGGACCATCCCTATCAGGATGAGTCTCCTCCACTCAGTTAAAACTCTTTGAAAGCACCTTCCGATACACACCCAGAGGTGTGTCCCCAGGGTAGTTCCACTCCTGTTAAAAAATCAAGATCACCCATCACAGGGTAGAGGTGACTAAGGGGGACAGGAAAGAGCCTCCAGCCAAGGTTCCATTTCTTATCAATACATCCACTAGTTACCTTCAGACCATGTGTTAGCCTGTATATAGAGTGTGGTGTGGCATATGCCTGTCATCTCAGCAGCCAGGGGAAGGAAAAATCGTGAGTCTGAGGCTAGTTTGGGCTACATAGTAGGCTCCAGGCAAGCCTGGGCTATATAGCTAGACCTCTCCTCAAAGAACGTGAAATTTTTCCTTAAAATTTTCCCATGAAGATATATCACTGATAAGATGGTGTAGGGGAAGCAAACATGTTCCCATTTCTTTCAAAAGACCATGACGAACAGGAACTTGGCCATGTCCCGTTTGTCTCTTTCCCTTGTTTTCTACATCTGAATCTCCAGTGGAAGCATATCTCCCAATGTCATCGTAAACACACACAGGTTTTACTGTTGATTAAAATGTTTGAATATCACCATCTTCCAATAGCATTTTTTTTCTACTCTGGGATATAATGAGTATTATATTCTTCTTGTCACGTCTGTTGTTCTGAGGAGAATGTCACTAATTCAGTATCCTTTCCCTTCGTCATCCATGGCCCTTTTAACCCCTTACTGCCCTCGTATGTAGTCAACTGGACACGGTGCCCAAACGTTCTACCTTGTGTAAATGCCTCCAAGTTGACGCTGAGTCTTTGCTCTTGTGCCTTGCTTGGTGAGATTCGAGATTTTGTCTTCGTAAGGTCCACCCTAGTTTTTACCTATTGCTGTACTTTAATTTCTATCATAGTTTGACATTCCATTTTCTGTCTAGGTTACCACTTAACCTCTCTGTCCCCCGAGCTGTAAGGAGCACTCAGAGCCCCGAGTGAATGTGTACTGTTGACATGGGCATGGCCATGGCCATGCTCAAGGACCCCAGAGCCTCAGATCTTTGAGGAAAATGGCAAAGTCATCTCCGCTGGGGTGAAGCTCAGAGGGAAATGGTAAATGGTCTATATGTGGATGGTGATAGTGTGTGCGGAGACTGTCTACCATAACATGGGTGTTTATGGCATCAAGACTGCACCCCTACGGAGACTACTTACTCCTACTAAAATTTGCTAAGTCTGTCCCCTTGATCCAGCTGTATACCATAATCCTACCTCTTCATTTATCTGTATGCAGTAAGCCCTCATCCTTATCTGTGTGTAATTACCCTGTCTCTCTTTTCAGCTTTATATAATAAATACATGGAGCTTCCAGAATGCTGTGGTTTCTCAAGCTAAGAGCTCAGACCAGCTGATCCCTGCTTGTCTGTGTTTCTGTACCCATTTAGCTTTTTTTTTTTTTTTATTCCCTTACTGCCCAGCCAGGTCCAAGTCCCTAGAAGCCATGCATGGACACACGGCATCTAGGTCAGGGGTTGTCTCCCAGTTGAAGATATCATGAAGATCATTTGGAGACGTGGCTTTTCCGAAGGAAACCGTGAGGTTCTTTCAAAGAGAATGATGCTTAGGAGTATAAGGGACATTGTGACCATTTAAGAATATTTAAGCATCATCTTCTAAGTGATATTTCTATGACTTCATGATGTGTACTGTCATTTTAATGAATAGATTATGTTCTGTCTATGACTGAGTAATGGCTTGATGGCTGTTCCTTATCTTCTGAATTCCAATTTTACTTGTATGCATTTACTTGTTAAAAGTGTTAAATATGTGATTTATTTCCCATAATCCTCACCTATTTGCCTGTTACGGAATAGAGATGGAGACCACCCCCACCATCCCACGTTCTCGAACTTCCTGACTGTCAGACTCTACCCTAAGGAACTGCACTAAAAGCGTGTTTATGCTAAAAGTACTGTTTATAGGTGCTAGATACTGAAACATGAATGAACTTTATGCTGAGACCCAGAGTCTTCACCTAGCATATGTCACATGTATAAAAAGATTTAAAAGCAAGAAAAGGAAATTTGAAAAATTTACTGGTCCCAATAAGATTTAAAAAGAGGTCAATTATCCTGTCCAGAAAAATAGCTTACCAGGGAGCTGGGATATGGTAATTGAGGCAGGAAAAAAAAAACACATTGAGTACTGTTAAGCACAATGTCAACTTTATATTCAAGACACAAAGTACATGTCCTAGTTTGGGTTTCCATTGCTGAGAAGCGACACCATGACCAAAGCAACTCTTATAAGGACAACATTTAATTGGGGCTAGCCTACAGGTTCTGAGGTTCAGTCCATGATCATCATGGCAAGGAGCATGGCAGTGCCTACCCAAGAGTGCTACATCTTGATCTGAAATCAGTCAGAAGACTGACTCTCAGGCAGGTAGGAAAGAGGGTTTCTTCCGAAATCGGTAGAACCTGAGCATAAGAGGAAAGCTCTAAATTCCACCCCCACAGTGACACACTTCCTCCAACAAGGCCCCACCTCCTAACAGTGCTTCTCCCTATGGGCCAAGCATATTCAAACCACCACAGTGCACAAAGGTTAATTCCGTAGTTGAGGGGTATAGCAGCCATATTTACAGCCTAGTTGTTGTTGTTGTTGCTATAAGTCTGCCCCCTTATTTTCTACTCTGTAGAGTCTATAATATTTAATTTACCAACCCTGTAGTCTTGGGAGCTGTTGTCGTTTACATAGAGATGCATTTATGTTTTGCCGTAAAGATATTGAAACATTCATTCAAATACAACTTCAAGGGAATCGTTTCCTTAGAAAGTATAGTGGACGTTTGCCCTGCAAGGAAAATCCTTCAGTTTGGTTTAATATTTCTATTAAGATTGTAGTTTTTAAGCCATCGAATGCTGTCTTAAAATAAATTGGAAATGTCCTGTTCTACCACCTTCAACAGTCTTTCATGTGTTCTTTAAAGTCCTGTAGCAGTTTCCAGAGCAAGGAGGTGTGCCTCTGTTTGCCGGACTACTTTGGAGTCCAATTAAACTTTCTGTGTGCTTTGACACAGGAACCAAGGCTGCTCAGAGAACACCTGTGCCCCCAGCACTGTGGTCCAGCAGAGGGCAGGAGAAGAGGGTTGGAAACTAGAACTGTGCTACCTGCTACCTCCTGAGGCTCTCAGGTGAGAACGGGTCTCTCTTACCATCCCTGTTTCCACCACTTCTCTGTTACTCTTATTTACCCCGCCTTTGGAGAGTGTCTTGGTTAGGGTTTCCATTGATGTGAACGGATACCATGACCAAGACAACTCTTACAAAGGACAACCTTTAATTGGGCTGGCTTACAGGTTAAGAGGTTCAGTCCATTATCATCATGGCTACAAGCAAGACAATGTCCAGGCAGGCATGGTGCTAGAGGAGCTGGGAATTCTAAATCTTCATCCAAAGGAAGCCAGGTACAGATTGTCTCTGTCTCATCCGTACTGGGTGGAGCTTCAAAGCCCATGCCCACAGTGACACACTTCCTCCAACAAGACCACACCTACTCCAACAAGACCACACCACCTAATAGCACCACTCCCTAGGCCAAGCATGTTCAAACCACCATAAAGAGAATAGAAAGGACCCTAGGGGAGCCATAACTGAGGACTGTGAGGCTGAAGGCTGAAGCTACAGGATGGAGGGAAGGTCACTCGTGATCCTCTGTGTCATTCCTAAGCTCCTTCTTCTCCTCTCCTCCCCCCACCCCCTGCCACCTTCTCCTCCCCTTTGGCTGAACCACAGGCCAAAGGGATTGTTGAATGTAGAAAAGACTGTAAGAGGTTGCTCCGCCATGGTTGTTGAGATTGGAGAATGGAGCCAGTTGTTACGGAAAGTGATTAAGTTGTCCTCAAAGTAGGAGGACATTTGAGTACAGGGTTCCTCTGTCTCTCTGTTTCTCTGAGTGAGGGATGTCAGACGCAATGGCTCACTGTGCAAATCTCGCCACCTCGTTAAGGTATCGGTGGTCTTTGGAGAGGGTATGTATACAGACCCTCAGTTTAAGGCTTGGGAAAGGGTCTGTTTGCTTGCTCATTTTCTGGAAAGGAAGTTAAGAATTCTGTTAACCTTCTACTAGACAGTTCAGTTCGAAAGTTCCTGCAAGGGAATGGAGAGGTGGCACAGTGGTTAAGAGCACTGACTGGTCTTCCAGAGGTCCTGAGTTCAATTCCCAGCAACCACACGGTGGCTCACAACCATCTGTGATGGGATCCGATGCTCTCTTCTGGTGCATCTGAAGACAGCTACAAGGTACTCACACACACAACACACATATACATATATATAATTTTTTTAAAGTTCCTGCAATGTGGAAAGCCAATCACAGATTAGGACCGCTTAAGATTGCAGCTGTTCAAAACAAAAATAAAATAAACGTTTCTGCAACCCAGAGCCATGGAGGAAAGTATGCTGGATGGTGTTCCATTCAGTGGCCAGAACACGCAAGAGTGGTCCTGAGGAAAGCTAGAGAAGTCAGGAAGACCTTGTGCCATCCGTCACTGAAGGATGCTGTCATGACTTGTATCCCTTAAGACATCATATGCCTCCCTCATGGGAGCCCCCGTTGGCAAGCTAGATGGCTAAAAGGAGAATGATCATGGTGGATGTCTCTTGACCCGTTCCTTGTAGAAATAAGGGCAAGTCTGGCACATGGAAGAACAAATGACTGGGGATGACTGTGGTGATTTGTACATGCTTAGCCCAGGGAGCGACTCTATTAGGAGGTGTGGCCCTGTTGGAGTGGGTGTGGCCTTGTTGGAGTAGGTGTGTCACTGTGGGGATGGGCTTTAAGACCTTCATCCTAGCTGCCTGGAAGCCATTCTTCTCATTAGCTGCTTTTGGAACAAGAGGTGGAACTCTCAGCTCCTGCCTGGACGCCATGCTCCCCAATGAACTGACCCTCTGAACCTGTGAGCCATCCCCAATCAATTGTTGTCCTTTGCAAGAGTTGCCTTGGTCATGGTGTCTGTTCACAGCAGTAAACTAAGACAATGACTTCGTGGTTAAGAGAAAATGCAGCTATTCCAGAGGACCTGAGTTCAGTTCCCAGCACTGCATCAGGTGACTCACAACTGTCTGTATCCTCAGCTACCGGGGATCCAGATCCTTCTCTGGCCTCTGAGAGCACCTCACTCATGTGCGTACGCCCAAACGCAGGCATGCATAAATTAAAAATTAATAAAACAAAACAAAACAAAACAAAGAGCTAATAACTATGACGTAAAGTCGCCAAAGTGAGTGAAAGTCTCTTAGTTTACTGATTGGCTATAGATAGATGGAACATTCCCTGGAAGGCTTGTCTTCATCCAAAGAGATGAGGAATCTACGTGTGTTTATTACCCTTTTTCTGTTTTCTAGGGAGCAGAAAGATCTGAACATGAGTGGCAAAAACTGGATATTGATTTCTACTACTTCACCCCAGAGCCTGGAAGAAGAGATTCTGGGACGGCTTCTGAAAATTCTCTTCGTTTTGTTTGTTGACCTAATGTCCATTATGTATGTGGTCATAACGTCCTAAAAACCCAGACTTCCTTTACCCCCCGTGTGTAAATTTCAAACTGAATGCCATCGAATAAAAGATCTACATTTTAATCTGATGTGTGGCATGGAGTTGGTGACATCATCCGTTTATTCTAGAAACTAGACACTCGATAAATAATTTTCTTAGTCCTTTACCATTTCCCAGGTAGGATTCACATAAATTGAAGTGGGATTTCTCTCCCTCTCCCTCTCCTCCTCCCTCTCCCTCTCCCTCTCCTTCTCCCTCTCCCTCCCTCCCTCCCTCTCTCTCTCTCCCTCTTTCTCTCTCCCTCCCTCTCTCTCTCTCTCTTTTGTGCAGCCTTCACACTGTTACAAGGAAAACATTAGCCAGGCATGGTGGTGCACAACTTTAATCATAGCCCTTAGGAGAAGGAGACAGAGACAGTTGGATTTCTGTGAGTTCAAAGCTAGCCTGGTCTACATAATGAGTTCCAGGACACTCAGTGCTACATAGAGAGATCTTGTCTCCTCCACCCTCACCCCTTAAAAAGAATAAAATACTGATTACTTTCTTTGAAGGTCATTATTATTCAGACTACAGAGTAAAGCTAGTAGGTAAACTTATAGGGGAAGTTGTATTTATAAGGATTTATATGGTCCTATTTGGGAGTGTGTGCACGGGTGCGGGCAGTGAGCACATCCATGCCCGAGCCTGGGAGCCAGATGCTAACTGGAGGAGATTTGCTCCATAGCTCTCCATTTTGTGTTTTTGAAGCAGTGTCTCTCATTGACCCCGGGTGTTCACTGTTTTGCTAGTCTGACCACTCAGGGAGTTGTCCAGGGTCCTCTGGTCTTCATCCCCACAGTGCTGGGATCACAGACGTGTCCGCTATGTTGGGTCCTGGCATCTTAGATTCTCTTGTTTGCACAGCAAGCCATTGAGTCTTCTTCCTGGGTCCTATATGATGGTTTGAATGAGAAATATGATCCCCTAGTCCTGGGAATTGGAACACTTGGTGTCCTGGCTGGTTTTGTGTGTCAACTTGACACAGGCTGGAGTTATCACAGAGAAGGGAGTTTCAGTTGGGGAAGTGCCTCCATGAGATCCAGCTGTGGGGCATTTTCTCAATTAGTGATCAAGGGTGGGAGGGCCCCTTGTGGGTGGTGCCATCCATGGGCTGGAAGTCTTGGGTTCTATAAGAGAGCAAGCTGAGCAAGCCAGGAGAAGCAAGCCAGTAAGGAACATCCCTCCATGGCCTCTGCATCAGCTCCTGCTTCCTGACCTGCTTGAGTTCCAGTCCTGACTTCCTCTGGTGATGAACAGCAATGTGGAAGTGTAAGCTGAATAAACCCTTTCCTCCTCAACTTGCTTCTTGGCCATGATTTTTGTGCAGGAATAGAAACCCTAAGACACTTGGTACCCAGTTGGTGGCACTGGTTTCTGGGGTTTCCTAGGGATGTGTTCTGAATATGTATAGTCTCTCACAGCCTCGAGTCTGCTCTCTGCTTCATGGTCTTACTTGGAGATCTTCATGATCTTTATTTGATCTTTTAGCTTCTTTCTCCCATCACTTACTTACACCTGCCTGCTGTCCCACCTTCCCATTCATGATGGCTTCAGCCATGCCATCTCTTTCTCCTATAAGTTGCCTTGGTTGTATAGTATGCTCCACTCTGGTCTATTGCTGTATTTATCATTGTCTTGTACATTGTACAAAAGTAAGCATTTTTCATTAATTTTTTAAAAACATTTATTTATTTATTACATGTAAGTACACTGTAGCTGTCTTCATACACTCCAGAAGAGGGCGTCAGATCTTATTACAGATGGTTGTGAGCCACCATGTGGTTGCTGGGGTTTGAACTCAGGACCTTCAGAAGAGCAGTCGGTGCTCTTAACCACTAAGCCATCTCACCAGCCCCATTAATTTATTTTTCAACATGACAAGCTTTAGCTTAACATCCCAGAAGCATCACCTTTCTGTGCAATATAACAACAGACTAGACCCATTTAAAGAGGGAGAGAGAGAGAGAGAGAGAGAGAGAGAGAGAGAAACCCACACACTCTTACACATACTTATGAATATATAGGAAAATAGTTTTTCTTAGCACTGTACAATTAAATAAATATTTCCACCATCCTATACATAAGGGGGCTAGGAATAGAAATTCTTGAGGGAGGGGGCTGGAGAGATGGCTCAGTGGTTAAGAGCACTGACTGCTCTTCTGAAGGTACTGAGTTCAAATCCCAGCAACCACATGGTGGCTCACAACCACCCTTAACGAGATCAGACGCCGTCTTCTGGAGTGTCTGAAGACAGCTACAGTGTACTTATATATAATAAAAAAAAAAAGAAAAAAAAAGAAATTCTTGAGGGAAGCTGGGAGGAAGTGATGGACCCTTTTGATCCTAGCATTCGGGAGGCAGAGGCAGATCTCTGTGAGTTTGGGGCCAGCCTGGTCTACAGAGTGAGTTCTAGGAGAGCCAGGGCTACACAGTGAAATGAGTGAAATGCTGGCTTAAAAAAACCAAAACAACAAAACCCAACAGAAGAGAAGAGAAATGCTTAAGAGAGCGTCCGAGGAAAGCAACGAGCAGAGAAAGGTGAACAGGTGAACGTCCATATTAATCAGCTGCTGACTGATATTTACAGTCAGGTGAGGAAACTTGTGCATGCTGGTTGTATTTAACCGATGAAGAAAGTGAGTCTCGGAGGATGTGTTCCAGCTTGAGGCCAAAGTGAGGACATGGTAAAGCAGAGCCTTGATCCACAAGATCACATTCCCTCCAATAGTAAATAAAAGTATGTTAATAAGCTTGCTAAAACCCAGTCTGCTGTGCGTCTGTTTGTTTGTTTGGTTGGTTTGGTTTGGTTTGGTTTAATCATAATGCTCCACTTTGGTCTGTTGCTGTATTTATCACTGTCCCATTACCCATTTGAAAATACTTCATAAAGAAGAAAGATGAAATTTACCCCTACTCTGTGTCCCGCCTGACAATGCATTCTCTTTCCCTGTTTTCTTAACCCCCACATTTTCTAACGGTTGGTGTTAAATTATAACCGCTAAGTTGCTTTTTAAAAGCTTTCGAAAAAACCAAAGGTCTGTCCTTTAGACCCGATGTTGTTGTTGTTTTAGGTGGGGTGTTTTGTTGTTGTTAGACACCCATCCTTAATAAAACTGTGATTTCTTCCAAGGGCTGGCTGTCCTCTCGGATTTGGTCCAGTCTTTAATCCCAAGTGTCATAAGAGGCCTAGCGAAGTGTGAAAGGAACTGGACCTTTGAGGCATCGTCCCCCCAACCCCATACCTCTTATCTAACCTTCCTGAGCTGTTTGATGTTTAACCCGGGAATACATCGGGTCAAACCGAGCACGAAATGAAAACTAAAAAGGTCTGACTCTTTCTCAAAACCGTATTTTCAGACTTTCATTTCTTCCTGCATATAAAGGCTGGCTGCATGTGCATATAAAGGGCCTCCGGCAGAGAAGGGCTGCTTTGATCCCCTGTATACAAGGGCCTCCTGCATAGGAGGGCCCTCTCTTGTAAATGCAAGTTTCCTCAACCCATCTATCTGGGGTCCCTCAGAGCCTGCATCAGGTCACTGACAGCTTAAGTAAAGTTATAGTTATGCCCAAGCACTGGCTTCCTATCCCTGGGATCGCCTCCGCTATAGGCTATTTGTTAAGGTTTGACTACCCAGGTCTCTGCTTCCTTCCTGAGAAATCCATCAGAGTCTATGTCCCAAGTTGGTGGAGTGCTCCTTCGAGCCTCAGTCCCCTTGGCTATACACTACCTTATCCCTAGGTTCATTGTGACCTCCTGAGTCTTAGGCGTAAAGCCCAGCCAACTGTTTTTTTTTTTTTTTTGACATGCCAGAGGCTAAAAATTCCAACCCCCAGAGGAAAACCAGAAAGTCCACTTGAGCAATCATCCTATGGCGGCCTCCCTTCAGCATCCCACCTATACCCGCCACTGCCCTCCAGCCAGTCAGGCTACAACAGTAGGGTCAAGGTACGTATAGATAACCTAAGACATGCTGCAGAAATTAGATAGTCTTGCCATCCTGTGTGTTAGGTGGTTTTGTTTCCATGTTCTGTTCCTGAAAATTACACCAGAAACGCAGTTTTTAAACTATTAACTTGCTGACTTGTATGGAATGTCCCCAAGCCTTGCTGTAATTACAATAAATACCCCGCGCTGCTATACCAGGACTGGCTCCTCGGTGGTCTTTGGGGTCCCTGCAACTTGGGCACAGCAGTAGGTTGGCTCTAATATTTTCTTTTATCTCCCAGCTCCGGACCTAGCAAGCAGGTGTCCCCCTGTGCCTTTGGAGAGGAAAGGATACATGAGAAGCATTCTTTGTCAGCAAGTAGGTAGGGTCAAAGTAAGCTTTGCCACTGGGCGTGGGTCACTCTCCTTCACCTTCAGGCAGTCCCGTTCTTTCTGCTGGCCGAGGGCCTGGGCAGCCAGGTCAATGTAATGAATAAGGCACACACTCGCTCTTGTGGACTTCATAGTCTAGAGGGGCCACAGAATGAAGATTCAGCAGAGCAGTGATTGGGGACTGTTAGGAAATGGACAGCCACGGTGTACGGAAAACATTGTGGAGGACGACTCACGGACTCACTGGAGGCAGCGAGACCTTCCAAGAGCTTCCTGTTAGCTACACCTAACCCAAGAACCTCTGAAACCCCATGAATCCTGAACCTGGACTATGAAAAAATCCTCAGTGGTTCGTGTGTGTGTGTGTGTGTGTGTGTGTGCATGTGTGTGCATGTGTGTGCATATGTATGCCTGTCTCTGTGTATGTGTCTGTCTTTCTATATGTGTATGTCTGTTTCTCAATGTGTCTGTGTGTCTGTCTCTCACTCTGTGTGTCTCTCCCTGTATATATCTGTCTCTCTCTCTCTGTCTGTCTCTCTTTGTGTCTCTGTATGTGTGTCTATCTCTCTGTGTGTCTCTATGTGTGTCTCTGAATGTGTCTGTCTCTCTGTATATCTCTCTGTCTCTCTCTGTGTATGTCTGTCTATCTCTGTGTGTGTGTCTGTCTCTATGTGTGTATGTGTCTGTTTGTTTCTCTGTCTCTGTATGTGTGTCTGTCTGTCTCTCTCTCTGTATACGTCTGTGTGTCTCTCTCTCTCTCTCTGTGTCTGTCTCTGTGTGTCTCTGAATGTGCATGTCTCTCTCTGTGTGTCTCTGAATGTGCATGTCTCTCTCTATGTGTGTATGTCTGTTTGTTTCTCTGTCTCTGTATGTGTGTCTGTCTGTCTGTCTGTCTGTCTCTGTGTATGTCTGTCTGTCTGTCTCTGTGTGTGTGTCTGTGTCTGTCTCTGTGTGTCTGTTTCTGTGCATGTCTCTCTGTGTATATGTGCATGTGTGTGTGTGTGTGTGTGTGTGTGTGTGTGTGTGTGTGTATTGAGTGGTTCCCACTGCTGGGCAGAAGTACTCCCTCGGGGTAGGAAGCTTAACCAGTCTGAGTTTCATACTTCTCTCATGTTTGACAAAGAAGAAAGAGAGGAAGAAAGGAAGGAAAGGTTCAGAGAAGGGGAGGGAAAGAGGGAGGAAGAAGAGCCATTAATAACATCTGCTTTGTATATATTGTATAGACCATGGCTATTAAATGTTGTATATATTGTATAGACCATGGCTATTAAATGTTATATATCATGTACAGACCACGGATAGTAAGTGTTCTGTATCATTTGTATACCATGGCTATTAAATGTTATGTATCATGTATAAACCATGGATAGTAAATGCTGTATATCTTGTACATACAGTCAATACCAGGTGAGCAAGGCTGAAACTTATATAAAACGGAGCAATATAATGTGGTAATGATCCATTTAAGCCATTGATCAATCGCTGGGGAGATAGCTCAGTGGTTAAAACACTTCCTATCCAAGCATCAGGACTGGACCTTGGCTCCCTGGAGCCCACATAAATGCCAGGTGGGTGTGATAACCCACCTATAATTTCAGCTTTGGAAAGCAGACAGAGGAGATCCCAAGAGCAATCTGGCGAGTCAGACTAGCTGTATCACTGAGCCCTGGCTTTGCTGGAGAGACCCTTTCTCAATGAATAGGGTGAAGAGGGGCTGAAGAAGGCTCCCGATACCAACCTCAGGCCACCACATGCATAATAAAAAACATATACACATGTGCTCACATATGCGCAAACACACACACACACATACACACACACACACACACACACACACACACGGAAAACCACAAAAAGGCAAAATGAATAGCCGTGTGAGGTCAGGACCTTCAGGTCCCATCAGCAGCCCCAGGAAATGACTGTCTCTATGAATTTACCTCAGTATCTGTGACATAAACGTATGTGTGCAATCTGGACCGGGTAAACATGCTGTTCTCTGGTGTGGATTTCTATGGCTGTCCGTAGACCTTAGCATCGGCCCATGTGGCTGTAATCAAGCCTGGATTGAAGTAGACAGTGTTCTTTGACTTGCCACCAAGAAGTCTGAAGTCCCGTGACTAAGCATAGTTATCACCGGCCCTGTTCATTGCATAATCTCCTGGTACTGATGATCCAAGTGGCCTTGTGTCCTCCCCAGTTCTGTCTCCCTGGAGGAAACTGTCTTGAATTTGAGAAGTGTTCAGAAACATTTTTTTTCTTTTCTTTTCTTTCTTTCTTTCTTTTTTTTTTTTTTTTTTTTTTTTTTTTTTTTTTTTGAGACAGGATCTCACTATATAGCTCTGGATATCCTGGACCTTCATCTACAGACCAGGCTGGCTTTGAAGTCACAGATTTCCACCTGCCTCTGCCCCCTAAGTGCTAGGTACCACCATGCCTACCCTACAGTAGCTTTCTTACTCCCCAGTGCCCGTGTCTACAACTAGAGTGTGTTTTTACATACTTCATGAAGTTCAATATGTACAAACCAGTCAACGAGGAATTCCCATTTCATAAGTGAGAAAACAGAGCCCCAAAGGGATTAAGTTAAAGGCTCAAGTTCCCACAGGACCGGTGGTGGTGGTGGTTCAGCCAGAAGATGACAAAATCAAGACCCAGCTACAGGCCACCCGCTCTATTATTCAGCTCCTGAGCGTTTGCCAGGACGCCAGCTGTTGCGGGAAATATTAAAAAATGGAGCTGACCAACTCTCTGCGGGGCCAGACCACACTCCCGAACTCCTGCTAGTTCTTCCCCAGCCATAAAACCATGTAGTCGGCCATCCCACATTCCAGTAACTAAATGGAACCGCCAACCTCGCGCGCGGTACATATCACAATACCCAGTAACCCAGTAAAATCAAGACTCTTAAAGCTTAATTAACCAATCAGATTTATGTATCAGTAAAATCACAATTTACAGAGTCAATTGATAATGATAAAAGCTTTATCCCAATATTTCTAACCGTGTGAAATCATAGCTACTTGTGGCGAGTAAACGCCATGCGGGGCCACGTCTGCAGACATCTCCCTACTCTGAGACGCTCCCTCTCCCTGCAACTCTTAGCTCCGCCTCCCTTTTCTCTGTCCAATCACAGATCTCCTCTGCACTAATGTAATTGGACAGGGAAAATCCCACGACACCCAGCTCCAGACCAAGTCCCTGAGCCACACACTCCTAACCACCCAGACTCTGCCCCACATCAAGCCCCAGACAGGTTCATGAGCTCAGTTGGTTCCCCATTTGGAAGACAAGAGCTTGGTATGGTAATGAGGGGTCCTAACCCTAAACTCCAGGATCAGAGGAGTGAGACCCTGCAGCATGCTGACTCCCTGTTTCAGCCTCTGGAAGCTTCAGGCTATGACAAAGCGACATGCATATTCTCCAGCCTTCAAGCCAAGCTCCGCGCTTTGTGTTCATCAGTAGGAGGTGAGGCCTTGAAGACACGAGCCTCAGTTCTACGTTGAATAAGTACAAGCAGCCATAAAATAATTTAAAAAATATTTTTATTCTTTGAAAATTTTATACGTGCACAGAATATATTTTTGTCATAGCCACTCCATTCCTCCACCTAACTCCTCCCAGATCCACCCCCATCCCTTCCAATTTTCTTGTCTTTTTAAGAGCACACTGGTTTCCATTTCTGTTACTAATATATACTACATAACTAATATAAAATATATAATATAATGGTGAATACTGGGGCCATCCACCGGAGTGTTGGTTGAAAATTGGCTCTCTGTTGGGTGGCAGCTTCCTCCAAATATAAACATTCCGTCCACGGGTCGGGGAAGTTTATGAGCCGGGAGAGGAAAACAAGTGGTCACGTGTCTGGGGAAGCAGAAACTTGGAAGAGCCTCAAAAACTCTCTCCTCGACTATCAAAGGGTTTTACTGGAAGAGGCTCTGATCGCTCCAGCTGCAGAGCAGAGATTTTTCAGACAGTGGGGCTGTGGGATGATATGCCGAGAGCCAGGGATGCAGCTTTTGTAAGTTGTTGCTCACGTTAAGGTGGTGGTTTGAGTGATGCAGCTGGATGCATTACCGCTCCTATAAGTCATCTTTCAACAATATGCTTGTTTTGTTTTGTTTTGTTTTGTTTTTAATATTTATTTTAGGGTATCTGAGTCCTCTGTAGCTGTCTTCAGACACACCAGAAGAGAGCATCGGATCCCATCGAAGATGGTTGTGAGCCACCATGTGGTTGCTGGGAATTGAACTCAGGACCTCTGGAAGATCAGTTAGTGCTTCTTAACCACTGAGCCATTTCTCCAGCCCCTGCTATTTATCTTATGTATGGGAGTACCCTGTAGCTGTCTTCAGACACACCAGTAGAGGGCATTGGATCCCATTGCGGATGGTTGTGAGCCACCAGGTGGTTGCTGGGAATTGAACTCTGGACCTTTGGAAGAACAGTCAGTGCTCTTAACTGCTGAGCCATCTCTCCAGCCCCCATATGTTTATTAATAACCCCAATAAAAATGCACCAAGGTGGACTTTGGTACAATTGATACTTGGCCTTCCTTTCTGGAATGAGAAGACGCACTGAATGCGTACGTTCATGCATGCTTGTGTGAAAGAGAGAGGTGCATCTCTCTCTCCCTAAGAAGAGTGTGCCACACAATACTCTCCCCTTTCCAGAAGTCATGGAGTGTCTATAGCTTGTGACCCTCTCCCCAGCCAAGCTGGAATGTTGACTGGCATGATTGTGCATAAGCAACCAGGGCTGCTGTGAGTTCATGAGTGCCACAGTCCTCTCATGTCCATCAGACACTGTTTCCCTCCGGTCCTCCCAGACCTCTGGCTTTTACAGTCATTCTGTTCTCGTCTGTGATGGGAGATGGGTATGATAGAGATGTCCCGTTTGTGACGTAACACTCCTCTGACATTTGTTCTCGGTGTTCTTTGACCAGTTATGAGTTTCTGTACTAATGACCAGCCAGTGCAAAGAGACTATTCTAACAATGTCTGGGAGCTGCACCAAGCTATGGCTATAGAGATATGAACCTAGGGACTATGTCCGTTTAACAGAAGAACAGTAGTAGGGTCACCCCTGGGAGCTGGGAACTCCCAATCGTGGATTCTTGGCCAGATTAACAGTAACAACCATGTGTTTCCTCCTGTGGAGCAATCCTTACATCCAGTCAGAAAATGGTTGGTTGTCCCCATAAGGGCCATGCCACCACCACACCCATGCATGTCTTGCCACACCGTATTCATGGTACTACTGTATCCGGGACATATCTTGCCAAAGTGGTCATTATTGTAACTCACAGGGTTCACAGCTAGTCACAACTGTTTATGACACCCTCCCCCTTCTCCCCAGCAGCTTGCACAGCACCTTCCAGTACCATGAAAACTACCTAGTCTGGAGGAAGCTTCTTGTACCAACTTGACTTCTCCATGTCCTGGGGCCAAAGTGTATGGTGTTTCTAGCAACAAGGTCTTCCCCTCAAGTTCTGGTGTACAATCGTTATTAGTCGGTGTTCTCTAAAGGAATAGAACTAATGAAAAATATAGGTATATATATATATATATAATTAAAAGGGCCTTTATTTGACTGGTTTACAGGATATGGCCTGGTTAGTTGAACAGAGGCTGTCTTTCTTAGACAGTTGAGTCTAAGAATCTGGCAGTTGCTTTGTGCACAAGACTGGATGTCTCAGAAGGAGCAAGCTGGTGCTGGAGTACTAGAGCATTCATGGAGAGCTGCCGTCTTCAGTCTGTGTTGGAACCCCAAAGCAGTTGGTTCCGATAGCAACGAAAGACCATCCTAGCAACAGGATGGATGAACTGAGGACAAGCAGGCCTCACGCCCACTTTAAGGCAGTGTTTCCTTCTTCCACAGTCAAGTCCTTCCTCCGGGCAGGTACCAGAAAGTGCCACGTGCCTTAAAGTGGGTGGGAGGTGGGACCTTCCCATTTTAAATAATATGACCAAGAAAATCCTTTTGTGGGGATTTACCCAACCAAGGTACCGCTGTTACTCAACAGATGTTATCGTTCTACTTGGCAGCATGAACCTGGGAGACTGGATCGTAAAAATAAGGCTGACTGAAGTCTCATGCAATGGCCAATTTTATTCCGCGGGCAACAGACAATTTATATTCAGAGGGTATCCTGAGGATTAGGCAGGGTCATATGAGTTTTGGCTGTCATACAATCACAGGGGCAGCCAGTGCCTAGTAACATTTTTTTTTTCAAATAACAAAAGCAAGTAGCAGTATTAAGAGACAAAACACATTTCTATTTACTACACATGGGAGGGGTGCAAAGCACATTCTAGGAACAAATTCACGTTATGGAGAAACCGAGCTTACAGGGCTCTTGTCTTGGTTCCTTGGAGTTTCCTCACAAACTCTGAGAAATCTCAGATGGCTCCATTCATGGACTGGAAACCTCTGTAGTGGTTTGAATGAGAAATGTCCCCGTCCCCCCAGGCTTGAGTATTTGACCGATTGGTCCCCAGTTGGTGGTACTATCTGAGGTATGTGAGGAGGTTTAGAAGGTGTGTCCTTGCAGATCGGAACTGCGTCTGGGGTGGGGGATGGGCTTTGAGAGTTTAAACCCTTAGGCCACTTCTAGTTTGCTCTCTGCTTGATGGTTCCAGTTGAGGATGTGCGAGCTCAGCTTCCTACTACAGTCGCCATGCCTCCCCAACAAGGATTTGGACATCCCTGGAACCATGAGCCAAAATAAACTCTTTCTTCCATGAGCCACTTTTGACGTTTTTGTCACAGGAATAGAAAAGTAACCCACGGGCCCTCACAGGTGTCCCAATAGCCTGCATTTCACTTGCTTCCACAGTCGAATTGACAACCAAGGTTAGTCATCACAGTCACTGAGAGCAATCACAGTGGCTTGTATTGGCTTTGGGGACCAAAACTCAAGAGGAAGCATCGCCGTACTCCTGGCATGGGGCTTTTTGTTTGGTAGCTGATGGCTTCTTGCATAACAATTTCTCTTGTGTAAGGTAACTCGGACTAAACTCACGTAGGTTTCCATACAGCTGCTTCAAACATCCTTAGGGTTAGATAACCCTCCAATCCCTTTCCCTACCCCCTTCCCCTACCTTCCCACCCGCTCTGCCCTCTCCTCCCAATCCCTCTCCCATCTCCCTCTCCCCTCCCATCACTTCCTCACTTAAGCCTTCATCATCATTATTCCTCTTCTCTTCATTTCACTAGTGTTCTACTATCCTCTCATCTTTAATATAAAAAGGGAGAGTTGGGTCAGTGGTTGAGAGCACTTGCTGTTCTTGTGAAGGACCCAGTTTCAATTCTCGGGACCCACATGGAGATTCATCACTTCTTCATGCACCAAGACAGACAGACAGACAGACAGACAGACAGACAGACAGACAGACAGACAGACAGACAACAGAGAGAGAGACAGAGACAGAGACAGAGAGAGACAGGGAGAGAGAAAGAGAAGGAGAAGAAGGAGAAGGAGGAGGAGGAGAAGGAGGAGGAGGAGAAGAAGAAGAAGGAGAAGGAGAAGGAGAAGGAGAAGGAGAAGGAGAAGGAGAAGGAGAAGGAGAAGGAGAAGAAGAAGAAGAAGAAGAAGAAGAAGAAGAAGAAGAAGAAGAAGAAGAAGAAGAAGAAGAAGAAGAAGAAGAAGAAGAAGCAACACTTTGTTGGGCAATGGTGGCATACATATCCAGCAAAGGCAGGTAAATCTGAGTTCGAGTCCAGCCTGGTCTACAATGTGAGTTCCAGGACAGCCAGAGCTACAGGAAAAAAAAAAAAACTCTCAAAAAACAAACAAACAAAAAAAGTATTTTGATATGAAAATTTAAATACAGGTCAATGAGAAGCCTCCGATTTTATTCTGAATAGTTTGTTTCCAAAGTTTTTAAAGGTAACCCTCTGGAACATGTGCTGTTTCTTTGAGCCTAGGAATACTTCTATGAAGCACTATGAAGTAATAAGGTTGATATGGTCTAATGTTTGAGTGCCCTCTTGAAGAATCCCTAAGATCAATAAGCCACAGAGCTATCGCAGGAAGTGTGTACAATTCCTAGTCCCGTCCCAGGGGAACTGTACTTGGGATGAACCACTTCTGTTGAAGCTGGAGACCATGTCTGAGGAAAAGCCGACAGTGTCTGATGTCTGTGTGCTGGCTCATACCCCGGTGGCCGTTCTGCGTCATTGTTTGTATGGCTCTTTGATGATCTTACCAGGAGCAGTCCTACCTACTGAAGAGACGTTGGGCAAGAGGCCATGTGGGCCAGTCCAAGACCAGCTGCAAGCTTAGACTTATTTATAAACCACAGGACAGGCCCCAAGCATGCCCTGCTGTGTGACCTGGGACTGAGGTTAGGGGAGATTAACGTGAAGTATGAGAAGTCCGTTGTCGCCAACTGGGTTTCCAGTGTAAAGTCATGTGTTCTTCTAGCGGGGAGGTGGCTACCACTGGACCTCCTCTGTGCCATGCCCCAGACACATAAGGGCAGCAGGCTCTCGGATCACACAGTTTCACTTTTCCAGCCATGTTTGTGAAATGATCTTCTATCTAGAGATTATTCGCTCAATACATACTGTCACGGTGTGGTAGATACAGGCACAGATTGAAGAACAAAGCAAAAAAAAAAATAGTCCCTGTCTCCACGGAACTGGCTTGCTCCTAAACTAACTAATAATAAGTCTGTCATAAAAAAAAAACCCAAAAACTAATAAGCCCATGAAGATCCCATGAGCTATAATAAAACAGAGCAGTATAGTAAAAATGAGTGTGGAGGAGACGAGTCTAGCTCGAAGAAGCCAAGAACCCTTTCCTGAGAAATGACATTGGGGCAGAGGTTTGACTAATGAGGGGACTAGGTACATAGACACATGGAAGAAGAAGGGGGGCTCAGAGAACAGCATGTCCAAAGGCCCTGGGGTCTGCAGAATGCACTAAAGCATCAAGAGCCTGATAAAGATGGGGAGTTGATGCTTCTGGGCTGAGAAACACCAGCTGGTTGTTCTGCAACCATGGTGGGAGATGTCTCCATAGCAGAAGATAGACCTCGAGGCTGTGTAGGTGTTGATGCATGCCCTTTCTGTCAACTAGCCTCACAGATGTACGCCTTACATGCACTTTACATGTGCAGCCTATGATCCTACGCCAGCACAATTAACTCACTTGGGAGCCTCTTTATGACCCCAATTAGAAATTAGTCCCCTTTCTAGCTCTCACAGTGGCTGAGCCATCTTTCCATACAGCAGCCTTATTCTGGGCATTTGATATAAATGCAATGATGTCATTTGTGGTCTTTTCACTTTTTTTCCCTACCTGGTTCTTTCCCTTAACAAAGTTCATCATGGAATCATACGCACCAGAATTTTCTCATGGCAGAATAGTATTAATTGTATGGCTATACTGTGTTTTTAAAATTTATTTATTTATTCATCAGTTCATGGACATTTAGATTGTTCAAATTTCTGGCTACTGTAAACAACATTTATAAACAAGTCTTTGTATAAATTTTCACTTTTCTTAGCCAGATCCTCCATTCTGCAATTAATGCATCATATGCAAACCCTACCTTACCAAAAAAAAAAAAAAAAATCAGACTAAATAATTGATCTTTCTTCATTTTTAAAAGATTAAAAATAACAGTTTTAAAACAGTTAGGTCCTAATAACTTACATCTCCTTTTCTAACACTTGTGTCCTGCTCTGAGTTTTGAAGACAGAGGAGTTGGTAGTAATTACCATAGTATTGATTCTACGGAAATTTCTTCTTTGAAGGGATGTATTGAGAACATATTCTCAAAACAGTACACACACAATCATTTGTCATAAGTATTCAATATGTAAGAATCTTGTATTAAAAAATTCCAAATTTATAATTATTTTGGAGAAATTTTATTATAGCTTTTTTTCAGAATTTCTGCATATTTCTCATAAATTCTACATGGAAATGTTAAAGTATAGGTACATATGTGTATATGTGTATATGTGTATATGTATATACACATACACTAATGTTGACTAAAATGTATCCTTTTTAAAATGTTTTATTTATTTGAAATACATACATGCATACATGTTTCTTATATCACCCACTTCTTGTTCCACAAACTCTCCCTGGTCTCCCTCCCACTTCATGTCTTTTTGTAATAACTTGCTGAGTCTGGCTTTGAGCAGTTGAAGAGCTGTTAGACTTTCATACATTTTTTTTTTTCTTAATCAGATTATCTGAAGTGGAAAGATTCATCTTAAATCAGGGCCTTGCCCTCTGAGGGGCAACTCAGATCAAAAAGAACATCAAGAAAAACAGTCATGTTTTGCCTGCTCGCCCTCCCTCTTGCTGGTGAGCTCATCTACCCTGTGGCTGTGGCATTCCTTCCCTTATAGTAGAACCAATTTCTTTGGGATTCAAATGTGGAGTGAAGATTGGCAGCTGCTCAGGAGTCCTCCAGGCCTTCAGCGCCAGAGTGGGACTGATGAGACACCCAGCCTTGAGGACTGAGCAACTCCGGGATTCTCAGCCTCTCCAGTGTGAGATAGGCAGGGTTAGACTAACTGGACCACATCTTGTAATACATATATACACATATGTGTGTGTGTGTGTATACACATATATATGTATATATATAATATAATATAATATTATATTATATTTGTTATATTATATGTTATAATATAGTACATTATATTATATCATATCATATTATATATAATATATAAGAAACAGACACATATATGTATATATGTATATATGTGTGTGTATGTATATATATGTATATGTATGTATGTATATACATGTATACATAAATATATAATTATGTAATGTATAATTTCTGTTCCTTTGCAACCCTAGCTAATACCTAGAAGGATCATTTTTAAAAGGGTGAAAATTAAAGCCTTTACCTTCATCTTATTAATTTTCTTCGAATTTTTAAAACTTTCATCAATTTTCTTATACTCTCTGTTTTTATGACACCCAGAAGTGGTAAGGCCTTGAATTCCTTCACATTACCTCCAAGTACCTTGGGCTGGTCACCAGCTAAGGTCTCCTAAGGTATTTTTTTTTTTTAATCAGTGATGAATAGATTCCAGTACTGAATTTGGAGCATATGTAAGTTGTATTATCTGTAAATTTCACTTTAAGACAGCGAAGGGGAAATTATGAAATATTCATACCTATGTTAATACATTTTGTATATTTATTTCATACTTCAGCATGCTTTTATGTTGAAGTATGAAATATAAGATAAGGCACATTACTCTATAATTTATAATGTATAATACGATTACAGATTGCAGGCTCTCCATGATAAATTGCATACGAGTTTCATAGATTACATATTGAAAGAGGCTCGTCTGATTAGTCCAAGGTTAGGAAACGCTGTTCCAATGGCTGATTTTTTCACAAGCAGGACCTTTGAGCACTGAGGTTTAGCTTTTTGTCATTCATTAGCTATGAAGTTATTCTCACACATTACAACTCTTGGGGCTACACTATGTCCAACTGATTATAGATTACAGTTCCCAGCAGCATTAGGCGTTTCTTTTTCTACCCCACGGTGATGTTCATTTCTTGATTTATTAAAATAGCATAGTGTAGCACTATTGGCCGAAGAGTCTGGCGCAGAATACTCATGACCTGCCAAAGAAAAGTTGAGCTAGTGGGCCTTCCAAGAATCACAGCTAAGTCAGAACCCAGCTCTCTAGATCCTTTAGAAGACGGTTGACAGAAGATATATGGAGCCGTAGGAGATGCAGGAGATACTGGCAAAATGTGGGAGTAAGGTGATGCTCAAGCAGGGGTTTCAGTCTACTTAAATCACTAACCCGGAGGCTATTCTTGTGGTTGCTGCTGCTGTTTTCTAAACAGGGTCTTACTAAGTAACCAGGGTTGGCCTCAGACTCACAGAGATTCACCTGGGTCAGCCTCCTGAGTGGAGGATTAGAAGTGTGTGGCACCATAACTGTTTCGTAAGGCCATTTTTAAGACTCTATTGGTCTTTGGTCTTTGTTGATTATCTGAGCTGAGTGCCATGGAGGTTTGAGAATACAGAGTCTTCCTGGGTAAATTTTAACAACTACTGTTGATGTTGTACCCAGAAGGCTTTTATACCCAGCTTTTATAGCTGTTTCGTAAGGCCATTAAGACTCTATTGGTCTTTGGTCTTTGTTGATTATCTGAGCTGGGTGCCATGGAGGTTTGAGAATACAGAGACTTCTTGAGTAAAATTTAACAACTACTGTTGATGTTGTACCCAGAAGGCTTTGATAATCCAGCATCTGTTCATGGTCAGTGTAATAGATATGCCCTCTAACTGTATAGCAGAGGCTGAGCAGATTGAAAGTTGGGATAGAGTTCTTTGGTGCACACAGGAGAGTAGGTACTTGCTGCCCTTCCTAGAGTTAGGCTGTAACGTGTACCTTTTCTGGTATAATTGCAAGCCACCCAGTAACGTGAGCAATGTGTTAGAAATGAAGGGATGGGACACAGTAGGTAGAAACCCCAACAGAGGTCATGAAGCCAAGAGGCAGTCGTGCATTTAGCATCTGGGTTTTTGTCCTCTATGCCCTCTACCTCTACACCCAACTCCTCGGGACTTCTGTTTCCTCACCTAAAATGATTGGCAGGTAAAATTCTGCACAGAGTTGGAGCATTTGTGTGTGCTGAGGGAGTGTGTCCATCTCTAGGATAGCTTCTACTTCTAAGCTTCTGATTACATTCAGTCCTCCCAAATCGATAAATCCAGAAACCCGCATCAAGCTAGGTGAGATGCCACATACCTGTAATCTCAGTACTTGGGAAGCTGGAGCAGGTGGATCAAGAGTAGCAACACAACCTACAGAAAGAGGCCCTGGAGGGCGGGGTGGGGGAGTGGGGAGAAGAGAAAGTCAAGGAAATAGTCTCTTTTTTCCTTACTATCTTTTTTATTAGATATTGCCTTTATTTACATGTCATATGATTTCTCCTTCCTCAGTTTCCCCTCCAAAAAAAACAAACAAACAAACAAAGAATAAAAAACAACAAGAACAAACCCCTGTTTCCTTCCCCCGTCCCCCATGCCTGCCACCCCGCCCTCTCCCACTAATTGGCCCTGGCATTCCCCTACACTGGGGCACAGAACCTTCACAGGGCCAAGGGCCTCTCCTCCTGTTGATGATCGACTTTGCAATCCTCTACTATACACATGCTGCCAGAACAATCAGTCCTACCATGTGTACTCTTTGGTTGGTGGTTGAGTCCCTGGGAGTTCTGAGGGTACTAGTTAGTTCATATTGTTGTTCATTCTGAAGAACAACCCACAAACCACAAGAAACTCAAGAAGAAGGAAGACCAAAATGTGGACATTTCATTCCTTCTTAAAAGGGGGAACAAAATACCCAATGGAAGGAGTTGCAGACATTAACTATGGAGCAGAGACTGAAGGAAGGACAATCCGGCTTGATATAGCTATCTCCTGAGAGGCTCTGACAGTACCTGACTAATACAGAAGTATAGGCTCACAGCCATCCATTGAACTGAGTACAGGGTCCCCATGAAGGAGTTAGAGAGAGGACCCAAGGAGCTGAAGGGTTTGCAGCCCCTTAGGAAATAGTCTTAAGAATCAAACCATCCAGAAGCAGCCTCCTTGTTGTTCCAAAGATGCCTGGAGGGCCACGTTCGATGGGAAAGAATGTCTCCAGTTATCATTGTACATGAGGTTCACGGTTCATTATGTCTTACTTTGGTGAGTTGCAGACTTTGAGTGATAGACCCAAGCATTTGTCCTCTGGTGACAGCCCTCTGTAGACCTGGAAAAGCAATGTTTTGTTTTGTTTTGTTTTGTTTTTATCCAAATATATGATGGATTTATTTGGAGGTAAAGGGCGCTGGCGTGTTTCTCTCTGAGCTGGTTAGATATCTGGGTTTGATTGACAGCTGTTTGCTTATTATTTGCCAAAGACTGTCACCCTATTACTTCTTAAGGATCCCTTACCCTGATCATCATCCCTTGATGAGACAACCTGATTTCTTGGGAGATTTCACTATCTGCCTTGACAGGTGTCTTAGTTAGGGTTTCCACTGCTGTGAAGAGATACCATGGCCAAGACAACCCTTCTAAAGGCAAATGTTTCATTGGGGCTGGCTTTCAGGTTCTGAGGTTCAGTCCATTGTCAGCATGGCAGTATCCTGGCACACACAGTGTTGCAGAAGCAGCCAAGAGTTCTACATCTTGATCCAAAGGCAGTCAGTAGAAGACTCTCTTCTAGGTAGCTAGGAGGAGGGTCTCAAAGCCCAACCCCACAGTGACACCCTTCCTCCAACAGGGTCACAACTACTCCAACAAGGCCACACCTCCTAGTTGTGGGTGGCTTCTCTGGACCAAGCATATTCAAACTACCACAACAGGTACCATTCTCAACCTCCTAGGGTGGAGTAATTTTGCTTCTTTCCATTTCTGGTGCATCTATGATCTGCTGGCTCATCTATGATCTTGTGTTTGAGACCACACAGATCAGGAAACTGAATCAGGGATGAGAAACTTGGAGCCTTTTTTGTTTTTGTTTTTGGACTCAGTAATGCTGAAGCTCCATAGGATGGTTTATGAGCTGTGGGAACAACAGCATATACCGCCATACTTTCCCAGTAGTCCTTAGTGGATTCTTATTTCTAAAACTCAAGCTGGTGAATCAATGTTTTATGCTTACAAGAGTGTGGGTGAGGGGATGCTTACAGGCACATGGATGATTCAAAGGCAGTTGCATCATGAAAGCTCATGCCATCAGGGTGACAGCTCGTGGCTGGAACTCTGGCGGTCTGCCCAATTTATTAGTAGCTCTATGGGTTGTAAAGACTTCTCTTCAATAGCCCTTACTGGTATCTTTGGGATGCTGGAGTCACAAGACTTCCTGAGTCTTAAAAGCCTTTCTTCAGGATGGAATGCTTTCAATCCAATATCTGCCCTCCTCTGTCCCTGTGTTCCTGGGAGGTGGAACAAATGTTCCTTTACTCCATCATGCCAGGCTTCTGCTTAGAGTTGTCCACTGCTGGGCACTTTCAAAAGATTGGTGGACAGAGCCACATCTGCCTTGGCACTTTATCTAGCCATGAGATGGCATTCCTGATTTTGACTCTTGGTATTGGTCCTCTCTATTAGTCAAGGTTCCCTAGAGGAACAGAACTTATAGAATGATGTATAGAATATAGAGAGAACATATAGAATATATGGAATCTATTAGGCTGGCTTCCAGGCTATGGTCCAGCTAATACAACAATGGCTGTCTATCTACAGAAGGTCCAAGAATCCAGTTGTTCAGTCCATGAGGCTGAATGTCTCCCCGGGTCTTCAGGATACATGGGAATCCTGAAGAAGTAGGTTCTAATGCCAGTGAAGAAGTGGATTTGCCAGTGAGAGCAAGCAGGCAAAGAGAACAGGCTGCCCTCTCCGTGTCCTCCCCACTTCAAAAAAATCTGAATTAAAGGAGTATCTTCCCACGTCAGAGATCCAAATTAGAAGGTCTTCTCACTTTAAATGATTTAATCAAGAAAAACCCTCACAGGTGTGCCCAGTCATTTGGATTTTTGTTACTTCCAAATGTGGTCAAGTTGACAACCAAGAAGAGCCACCACATTCTCCTTACAGGTGGTAGATATTCTCTCAGGCACTGGGAACACTAGGCCTGACCTTTGTCATCTTAGACCCATGGCAGTTTTGCAGTTCTTCATTGCCCTTTTGAACCATCTCAGACTTCTATAAATAGGTTTTTCTGCCCTTCAAACCTTCTTTCATTTGACTGTTGGCAATACAGTTTGTTTCCTGCCTTGGATCCTGACTCTACGACTAGTAATTGTCTAATAATGTAAGCTATAGTTATAATATGATATCATTTAGTGGTCTTAGTGTGATTATTGAGGTAGTTCTCGAAGTAAAACAAATGTTAATAGTAAATAATATAACATGATACATACGCATATTGAGCTGAAGGTGGGGTAATCTGTGTCATCTTCCAGGGTCATCTCCATCTTCTTCCAGGGCCATCTCCATCTTTCGAGTCATTTTCATCTTCCAGAGACATCTGCATCTTCCAGGGTCAGTCATCGAAATCTTCTTTCAGGGTCATCTGCATCTTCTTTCAGGGTCATCTACATCTTCCAGAGATACCTGCATCTTCCAGAGACATCTGCATGGTCCAGCTATCCAACAATGGCTGTCTATCCACAGAAGGTCCAAGAATCCAGTTGTTCAGTCCACGAGGCTGAATGTCTCACTGGGTCTTCAGTATACATGGGGATCCTTTTTCCAGGGCCATCTCCATCTTCTCCCGGGGTCATCTGCATCTTCTTCCAGGGTCATCAACATCTTCCAGGATTGTCTTCATTATCTTCCAAATAAGGCAGAGACCACGTCCTGCATTCAGTAGACTGTTTTGCCTACAGTTTCGATAACTTTCAAGTACTATCCTGGCTAGTTGCATGTCAACTTGACACACACTAGAGTTATTTTGGGAGATAAAGCCTCAATTAAGAAAAACGCCATTGCTAGACTGGCTTGCGGGCTAGGCCGTACTCTATTTTCTTGATTGATAACTGATAGTGGAGGGCCCAGCTCACTGTGGCTAGTGCTATCCTTGGGTGGGTGGTCATAGGTGCTATCAGAAGGCAGGCTGAGCAAACTACAAGAAGCAAGGCAGTAGGCAGCACTCCTTCTTGGTTTCTGCATCAGCTCCTGCCTCCAGGTTCCTAACCCTGCTTGAGTTCGTGCCCTGGCTGCCTTAGAAGAGGAACTGTGATGAGGAACTGGAAATGAAATGAACCCTTTCCTCCTCAAATTGCTTTCGGTCATGGTGCTTCATTGCAGCCATAGACAAGAACTGTGGTAGAAAAATGTAAGACCTTCTATAGCCTAGGGATTAGGAGTTTAGCTCAGTGGTAGAGCACTTACCTAGAAAGAGTAAGGTGCTAGGCTTGGCCCTCAGTGTTGAAGAGAAAAAAAAAAATCACTAGAATTTTCAACCACATGGTGGGTCTTAGGGATAAAAATGAAAAAAAAAATATTTTGATGTTGCAGTAAGGGATAGTGTGGTGGTTTGAATATGCTTGGTCCATGGAGTAGCACTATTTGGGGGTGTGGCCTCATTGAAGGAAGTGTGTCTCTGTGGGTGTGGGCTTTAAGACCCTCGTCCTAGCTGCCTGGAAGCCAGTCTTCTCCTATTTGCCTTCAGATGAAGATGTAGAACTCTCAGCTCCTCTGGCACCATGCCTGCCTGGATACTGCCATGCTCCCGTCTTGATCATAGACTGAACCTCTGAATCTGTAAGCCAGCCCCAATGAAACATTGTCCTTATAAGAGTTGCCTTGGTCATGGTGTCTGCTCACAGCAGTAAGACCCTAACTAAGACAGAATGGATACTTTGTTCACCTTTCGGTCTGGTCTGTATCAATTGAGGTTCTTGTTCACAGTCACAGGCAGCTTAGCCTTACATCTCCTCTCTGTTTCATCTCATAAGGTGATGGCCTCATCTCAGTTGTACCCCCAAAAGTTAAAACGGCTGCAGTTTAGCAGCTCCAAGGCCTTTACCTGCCAAAGACCTAGAGTCAAGTCATTGAACTGATCACAAATGTGGGTTTGTCTGGACTTTGTGTATAGAGTATAGGTCATGTTCTCTCTCTCTCTCTAACTTGATGCTTTGAACTAAGAAAGTCCTTGGCAATTTTCCAGCTTGTTATATAATGCATGGAAGTCTGACTCTGAGGTAGAGGCTCATTGGAAGGAGTTGGCACTGTGGAGGAGAAAGATCCAGTCCATGGGTCTTACGTTTGTTTTAAAATAATATCCACTAATCCCACCTGTATTTTCCCAAGAAGAGAGCAGATCCTTTGGTCCATTTGAACCCAGCAGCTTGTCTCTGGGAGACAAGCCCTTTGCTCCGAGGGTATTGTCTAACAAAAATGTACTGTAGGGTTGTGTCCGTCAATGGAATGTATGCTGCCCATGTGGGGAATGACCTTGAATTATCCTAGCTCATTGATGGGTTCCCATTGTGCGCCAAGGATTGGATCCTGGAATGCTGCATTAACTAACTTTTCTTGTGTGTGTGTGGGGGGGACATGGGCAAACTTTCACTTACCTCAGATAAGTCACCAATGACAGACCAAAGAGATGGTTCTTTCTCAAACCTAGTTTGGTGACCCAGTGAGAACTGGCACACACTTACAGGGGCATGGCTAAGTGGTTACTTTTTTTTTTTTTTAACAAACACATTTCTTATATGACAGCCTGCTTGTAGCCTGCAGTGTTTGCAATCTTTTTTTTTTTTTATTTAAAGATTTATTTATTTATTTTATGTAAGTACACTGTAGCTGTCTTCAGACACCCCAGAAGAGGGTGTCAGATCTCATTACGGATGGTTGTGAGCTACCATGTGGTTGCTGGGATTTGAATTCAGGACCTCCGGAAGAGCAGTCAGTGCTCTTAACCATTGAGCCATCTCTCCAGCCCCATGGCTAAATAGTTACTTACAAGAGTAGGCATTACCCTAGCACAATTACATCATTAAGAAGTCTGGCCCCAGCCGGGCGGTGGTGGCATACACCTTTAATCCCAGCACTTGGGAGGCAGAAGCAGGCGGATTTCTGAGTTCAAGGACAGCGTGGTTTACAGAGTGAGTTCCAGGACAGCCAGGGCTACACAGAGAAACCCTGTCTTGAAAAAAACAAACAACCAAAACAAAAACAAAAACAAAGAAGATGTCTGGCCCCAGCGTGGTGACCTCCCATATCTGCATAGATGGAGGTACCCGTCCCTTCAGCTAACTTCTCCTCCCCCTGGGCATACTAGCCCTTCCCAAGACCCACAGGTAGCTGGGACAGAACTACATGAGGTGGGGAAGGAGAGTCTGCAATCACAGACAAGGAGTCTAAGGGTCCCTTATAGAAGAGGGAGCATCAACAGGCCCAGTCTTGAGGGTCTCTTGCCCTGAATGACGGCTTCTCTGACTACGTGGCTACAACCACAATGGCTGTGCTTGTAGGACAGTCTCTCACGACATGGGGTGAGCTGTGAATGTGTGCAGCACATGAGTGTGGAGCTCACATACCGTAGGTATCACCGCCTGTTCACATACTGTAGGTATCACCGCCTGTTCGTTTCGTTCTCTCTCTCTTTTTTTTTTTTTTTGTGGTTGTTGTTGCTTTGCTTTGGGTTTTGTCTTGTGGTTGTCTTTGCCGCGGCGAAACCCTCTCACTCCGAGAAGTGCATTCAGCTCACGGTGACTTGTTTTCTACATTGGTTATTTTTTTTTCTTTAATCTCTGTGCAACCAGAACAACCAGAACAGAAAGAACAGCTCAAAGTTCCACAGAGATGTTAGTCCATTGTTGCAGGCAGGCAGGCTCCTCCGGTGGCAGGGGTCAGACTAGGAAGCGGTTTGTTGGTTGGTTCCTATAGTAGCAGAGAAGAGAAGGCAGGCAGGAAGTAGAGGCCGGTGTAACTTCAAAGGCTTCCCCCATGGGGCTGGAGAGATGGCTCAGTGGTGAAGGAGAGGATCTAGTTTAGTTCCCAGCAGCCATACTGGGTGGTTCAAACTGTCTGGAACTCTAGGTCCAGGAGATTTGGTACCCTTTTCTGACCTACATGTCACCTGCCCACACACGGACACACACACACACACAAATAAAATACTTGGGCTGGAGAGATGGCTCAGCGGTTAAGAGCACCGACTGCTCTTCCGCAGGTCCTGAGTTCAAATCCCAGCAACCACATGGTGGCTCACAACCATCTGTAATGAGATCTGAGCCCTCTTCTGGGGTGTCTGAAGACAGCTACAGTGTACTTACATATAATAAATAAATCTTTGGGCTGGAGCAAGCAGGGCTGGAACGAGTGGGGTTGGAACAAGTGGGGCTGGAGCGAGAAGTAAAAAAAATATTTACCTAGTGACCCCATCCTGGTAAATATGCTGCACTTCTCTCAAAGCTTCAAGGCTAAATAACAACATGAACTGGGGATTAAGGGTTCAGCATCCGGGCCTCTTGGGGTCATTCCAAACCTTCACAGTTTCCCTTCTGTAGAAAAATGAATAAAAGTTACAGAATTTGCTTTAGAGGATTAAGAACTTAGAACCGAGCCTGTCAGAGCACATCCGCTAAGGAATTTCCACCATGCATTGCAACAAGACAGTTGCTAACCTTGAGGGTTCGTTCATTTGCTCAACCCCTGAGGTCATCCGGTTGTCCATTCGATGATCTCTGAGCAGGTCTCATCTCTGCTTCTGCCACCGTGCTGTTGGGAGCGGTGACAAGCAGGCTGCTTCACACTTGCTGAGAGAAGCATACCATTTTGCTGTGTAGAGAGAGATAATAATCGTATTTACATGAAGAGCAACTATGAGCACTGTGAGTCTTCAATGTGGACATGTATTATCGCGGGGCTTTGAACTCAAGCCACTGAAGAATGGGTTGCTCCAATTGGCTTTGAAACCATTTGCTGCAAGCCCAAGGGACCTGAGACGGAAAACACACATCCCTGTGCAGGAGAGCATTGTACAACCTCGCTCCTGACTTCACCTCTCATGATAACGGGGAGTGGATGTTCAGAGCTTCATTCTCTGTATCCAGACTACCCGTAGGGAAACCTCGGCTCATCTTCCACTTACTGGGACCAGGGCCAAAGGTTTAACCTTTCTTTACGTTGTTTTCATTATGAGCAAATCACACTTAGGCTTCTCAGGGAAGCCGTAGAAGAAGAGTTGTTTAAACAGTGTTGGTCTCAGGTGTTTAAATCATGGGCCTCAGGTGACTTGACTCCTGTGAGAGTTGTGGATTCTGGGTGTTTGAAACCATTGATCTTAGATGAGTTGGTTCAGATGAACTGTGGGTCCTCGATGTGTAAATTCAGGGTTTGTGTCTCACATTATTTTCCCCCCTGAGGCAGTGGAAGGAATATGGGTCTCCTCCATCAGAGACCCCTAGAAGATTCAACCAGCCACATTCCCTCCGAATCCCCATATCCTCATCCAGAAGTAGAGACAAGAATGCTTAGCCATAGGAGATGGCTCTGAGAGTAAAGATGTCAGAATTCTGGGGAATCGAGGGACTGTCAGAGAATGATAGCTATTTCTCGTCCTTTATCCTCTAATCTTCGAAAGCATTTGTGCGGAGAGTATAAGAGATCGAAATGTAAATCTGGAGAAGGAAGTAAAATGTCATGGAATGAATCTTCAAAGTTATTTGCAACAATAAGATCCGTTTTAAGGCCCAGAGGGGATGGCTCAGTAGTTAAAGAGCGCTGACACCTCTCCCAGCGAACTGAGTTCAACTCCCAGCACCCAACCGTCAGTAATTTCCGTTCCTGGGGATCCTAGGCCCTCTTCTGGTCTCCTCAGGCACAAGGCACGCATGTGGTGTGCCGACACGCATGCAGCAAAATACCCATACCCATAAAATAAAAATACAAAGACCTAAAAAAAAAATGACTTTAAACAAATACTGTGTATGCCTAAGAGAAAACAACTTGCCCACTTTTGTTATTTTCTGTTGTTAATTGGCGTGTGAGAAGGAAATAGAATTCACTTAATGATTGACAGATCTCTCGGGAAAGCGAACAAAAGCCCAAACTATGTTTTCTTTAGTTCTCGTCGCTTCAAAGTGCAGGGTCTTTGCAACTACGCTGTCATTTATAAACAGGGGATAAGCGGGTCTAAAGACACCTGCCCTTTCTCCATAAGTCAGGAAGAAGAGCTGTGTCAGCAGGGTGAGTGGTGCGTGAGTCAGGATACTGGTCTCCCTGCTAAGATACCCGAGTCAGCGAGTCAGCCCAACGTGTCCCCCATGTGTCCTCCCTACCCTCTGATGCCTTTCTGTCCCGTTGGTCTCTGTTGCTTCCCAGAGATGAGAACCAAGACAGAGCATTGTCAAGCTAACATCTCCATCTTATTCTCTCAATGACTGGCGTAGCATATAGTCAGAACTGGGGCCCCTTAGAATATTTACAATTTAGCCCTTCCTAAAAAAACGTTTGACGGGGATAGTAATATATCAGGCAGAGAGCAAACCCATCACTATGGGGCATCGCCTACTTTATGCCCTCACAAGCATGCCTCTAGAACCTTTGCTTTAAATCATTTCCTTGCCAGGGCAAGCTCATTTAAATCCAGCTTCATTACCAGCCTGCCATGTTCTCTCCCTCTGGCAGGTTAAAAGTCTATTGACCTCTAGGCCAAGCCCCAGCTGAGACTGCAGTCCCTGGCTCTTCATGTCCCCAGGACTGAAAACACTGGGGACAGGAGGAGATGGTTTTTTAGTTTCTTTTCCTCCAGTCTCTCTGTGACCCAGTGTGGTGGGGGAGGGACTCCTCGGGCTTCTCTGGGTCAAATTCTATTTGTAGATACAAGGGTAAGACTGGCCTAGATCACTGGGTTCTCTTGCTTGTTCCACCACAGAGTGGCTAAACAGAGGATCTCAAGGGATGGGGGTGGGGGCAGCTTTCTCATTGTATCCTGGTGGCATGCCCTTTACTCCCGGAGCTGGCCTCCAAGCACTAGAGCAACCTTGTAGCCATCTCACTCATTGAACAAGCCAGGCCTTGCCATTGATTGAGCCTAGCCCCCAGGGTTCCATTTCCCTGTAAAGCAGGAACCTCACCGTTGCGTAAGAACTCACTCCTTCAGTCTGTATATGGACAGGCATGGACTGGCCTGAGTTGACAGTTCCCTCCCACTTACTTGTTATAAGAGACACTGGGTGCAGGAGGGAACAGGCTGTGCCGATTTCACCCGGCTGAGGATGCAAATAGGCAGGGTTTCCCAAACAGTAACTGGTTTAATCTGCAGGTGAGGGCATCGGCATGTACTCTGACAGCTGGGATCTACACCGATCAATGAAAGCTTTCTAAAATACTTGTTGTTGAAGCACGGGGTGAGGGGACGGGGGGGGGGGGGGGGGGGGGGGGGGGGGGGGGGGGGGGGGGGGGGGGCAGGTGGTGTTTTCAGGCAGCTGTAGATTCATACAATGAGTGAACACAAGCCATCCCGGATGAGACCACCATAGGGAGTGAATACAGAGCCCCTTTCTTCTTCACAAGGACATTTTTAGGATGTCGACAGCTTTTTCTTCCCATAAGGTTTCTGTTTGTCTCTGTTGGTTTGTTTGTTTTGATACTACCTGACTTCCACGGACACTGTTTTGTTGTTGTTTTTAAATTGGTGGTTTCTTTTCAGACGAGGTCTTCGTAGCCCAGGCTAGCCTAGAATTCATTATGGAGCCCAGGGTGGACCTGAACTCCCAGAGAGAGCTGCCTTTTGATGTGGGTATGGGTGTGAGTCACCACAGTGGGTACTAGGATGTATTTTTCTGATTTTTTCTTCCACTTTGGAGCTAAGCCTGGTGTGTATGTGTGTGTGTGTGTGTGTGTTTCTTGACAACAGTCCCCCTTGGTTTTGAAGACAGGGTCTCTAAGTGAGACGTGGGGCTTTCTAATAAGGGAGGCCTCTAACTCCTTGGTGCTATGGTTATGACAGAAGCTGGAGTCCCGTTTATTTATACTTGGGTGCTGGGGATGGCAAATAAGCTCTCTCGAGCACCAAGAATAATATGTTTGAGGGGACTTCTCCATAACCTGAATAGAAAGGGCCGTAGGGGAGAACAGCTAAAGCCATTTCTCAAGGGTGGTGGGTACGGCCAGATTCTGTACCTTTTCTGAATTCTCAGCTCTCCCACACTCCACGATGCAGGCAAGCTTCTGAGAATCTCATAGATAAGGAAAGGGGCTAGGTGGCTTAACTCCAACTTTGCAGGAGGTAATCACACGCAGGCTTTGCCTGGTATGAAGGGAATTCTCAAGCTGTTAGATAGACGTAGTCCTTTTCAAGAATTCAACAGACAGACTGTGCGAGGGGCAGAGGGTGAGCACACGCCACAGTGCAGGCATATCCCTGGAGCGAATGGTATCCGTCCATTCCTTAGCCCCTGGAACCCTGGGGTTTTCTGCGGTGGGCTTCTGTGACAGCGCAGGGAGCCATGCATGGTAGGTAGCTCCCGGCGCGCGGGTTGGTTTGCACCACAAGTAATTAACCATCTTCACCCAATTGCGCCCTCCCTCTTCGTCCTCCTGGACGCCCTCCTTTCCCGCGGAGTTGTCACAAAGGAAAGCCCTTGGCATCTTATACTCCCCACTGCCAAAGAGTACCAACTTCACAAAGTTCTCGGGCGCTTTCCTCTGGGATCGCTGCCCACGAGGACAGCTCCGGCCAGGAGGCTCCCAGTGACCCCGGGAAGCCAGGGAGAGCAGGCGACCCTTGTATTCATTCCCACACGGGCTCCTCCCAAAGGCACAAGGTGCTCGGCGGGGGGCATGCGGGGGAGCCTCGGGGCACCAAGGGGACTCGTGTCCCGCCCTCCCCTTTTCCTAGCGGGGCCCGAAGCCACCGGTGTAGACGCAGCGCCCCTACTGCCGGCTTTTCCACCGCCTCCATCTCCTCCTCCTCCTCCTCCTCCTCCGCCGCCGCCTCCTCTTCCTCCCCCCTCCTCCCCCAGCGGGCGTGCAGTCTCAGCCGGTTCAGACTGGCCAGAGTGCCCCTGCAGAGGAGATCGGCGAGTGGGACCACCCCGGGAGTGACTTCCCGGGGTGGGCGGTGGGGGTGGGGAAAGTGTGGAGCGGGCAGGCCGGGCTGCGCTCCATGTGTCCCGGGGGCAGAGGGCGGCGGCCGTATATTGCGCGCCGCGGGACCGGTCGCCCAGCGCAGGGCCCGGATCAGCAGCCGCGGCCGGAGCTGCGTCCGCGGCCCCAGCCGAGCCCGGGACTCAGGTAAAATAAATAAATAAAAAACCCCAAGAGCTGGGAAGGTCCAGGCGGGAGCTGTCCCCTCACCCTGCAAACGGCACCGAAAGGAGGTGGCGCTGTCACCCGCGGGCGCACGGCTACCGGCCGGCTTCTGGTCTTGGGTGTCTGCCCGGGCTGAGAGCGCCCCGAGAGTGCCGCGGAGCGCTCTGCA
>NW_022196909.1:35160652-35162566 GCF_008632895.1 Mastomys coucha
AAAGAGTGATTGCCTCTGCAAAAAAAAATACTCCCGGGGTCGCGTTTTGTTTGCATGGAGTAGTCGGGGAGCCAGGGAGATGAGATCTCGCAAGAAGGCGGGTGCCCACCGGATGAGTCTCCCTGGGAAACCTTCTGCGGGTGCTGGTGGCAGATCACAAAGAGGCGTGGGGCCCAAGTGGGACCTCACTTCCCAGATGGCCGCTTCCGAGGAGGTGGGCTCAGGTGCTGGGGAGAATCCAGGCTGGGGCGCATAGGTCTGGTAATCTGCAAGGACAGCAGCTCCCGGGGCGAGCAGGTCCTGCCGGGTTCCGGGCAGGGCAGCAGCCGGGCTGCGCTCCAGGGTATAGAAGCCCCACAGCCAGGCGGCTCCTCTGCCACCTGAACAAAACTTAGAAGGATTTTGGTGCGCATGCCTCAGCTCTGGTTCGCCCTAGGAACCCTACTTTTGGTTTTAGCCATGTACAGGGAAAAGAGCAAGCCATGGAACTTGACCATCAATCGGGTTGGGATTTCACCTCGTTCTTGGAATGTCAGGTCTATGCAACACAAACGATCCGGAAAGTTTAGGCAGCGTTTGCACTAGAGATGTTTTATCTACCTGTTATTTATGTTGATATCTTACTAGCCTCGTTGGGCCCCTCAGATGGGCTACAACTCAGTAGTAATATTTAGACATCATAAATTGCTTAGAGTGTCACGTTCATCTAGAGCAGAGCAGATTCACCGCTTAGATTCTCTTAGGCAACAGACGCAGTGAGCTAAGGCAGAGAAAGGAAGGGTGTTGCGGATTCGTTTACAGCCTCCGTTTAAACACCCTGTCAGCGAAGAGAGTAGGGTCTGTCTGTATCCATAACCTCCCTCAGGAGGACTAGCAAATAGAAATTAGACAATAAAATCTTCTCACCTGCCAACTGGCAATAACTTGTATATTCAGCACCACTGATGTCCTAAGAGCGGGCTTTTTGTTTCCCATCCTTCTGTGTTTGGATAAGGGGAGACAGGAATCCTACTGGTCTCTAATGAAGGTTCTGCAGAAAGGGCCAGGGGTGTGTGGTAAGATGGCGGAGAGCGACATTAGGAACTCTAGCCTGGCTTTCTAGTAATTTCTTTGCTTGCCTTGGCCATGCTAGCTATGTCAGTGGGGAGTGGCTGGTATCTGAATGTCCCAGCAGGTCCTGGGCTTCGGGTAGAGCTGGGCATTGCCTAGAGCAAGGGCTCTCAACCTTCCTAATGTTGCAACCCTTTAATACAGTTCCTGAAGTTGTGGTGACCACCCCCACCCCCACCATGAAATTATTTTCATTGCTACTTCATAACTGTAATTTTGCTATTGCTAGGGATCGTAACTCAAATAAAGCAATGTAGGATATCTGCTATGTGACCCCTATGAAAGGGTCGCTGGATCCCAAAGGGTCCCTACCCGTACGATGGCAACCATTGGACTAGACCAAGAGGCTAATGCTTAGATAGATGCTGTCAGATTTCCCAACCCTCTTTTGTTTTGGTTTTTTTCCAGACATGGTTTCTCTGCATAGCCCTGGCTGTCCTGGAACTCACTCTGTAGACTCAAGAGATCCACCTGCCTCTGCCTCCCAAATGCTGGGATTAAAGGTATGCACCATCATTACCCAGCCCCACCCCTCTTTTGAACCCTCAAGTTTTTTTTGTGGTCCTTTTCTACATTAAAACTTCCCCCAAATTGTACCGATAGACTGCTGTGGTGTGAAGAAGTTGAAGGGGTGAGGAGACCAGAATCAGTGTCTTTCTTGAGGGACTGTAGCTCTCTGGAAAAGTATCATCTAGCGAGAAGTATGATTCAGGTCATTCAGATTTAATTCAAGATTGTCAAAGAAGAGAAGCTAGTATTCTAAGCCAGCTTAGTTGTTTATGTTTAGGGCTGGTTTTTTTTTTT